>NC_138214.1:16138197-16710697 GCF_964194415.1 Vipera berus
GACAGTGCCACCTCACTTCAAAAATCCTCAACACCTTTTCTTGTGATTTCCAGGTTACGTTATGTAGCTCAGATACCTACAACGTGGTTGGCTTAGCCCACCTTCTGGGTTTGCACAGTGCATGAACTAAGAAGGAGCTACTTGATTCAGAGTAGGCTTGGATTGATGGCTTATGTCATTTCAGCAAGGTGCTTCCCGATGCAAGGGGGATGCAGTTATCTTAAGTTAAACCAAGACAGCAAGGCAATTTCCCTTGATGAACGTTTTACACTGCATTGAATCCTCTTTCAAAGACTGGGCATGTCTAGTCTAAGGAACAGAAGGACGAGGGGGGACATGATAGCAGTGTTCCAATATCTCAGGGGCTGCCCCAAAGAAGAGGCAGTCAAGCTATTCTCCAAAGCGCCTGAAGGCAAGACAAGAAGCCACGGATGGAAACCAATCAAGGAGAGAAACAACCTAGAACTAAGGAGGAATTCCCTGACAGTTAGAACAATTAACCAGTGGAACAACCTGCCTCCAGAAGCTGTCCAAGCAGGGGGTTGGATTAGATGACCTCCAAGATACCTTCCAACCCCATTATTCTGTTATGTGTGTGTGTGTGTGTGTGTTTGTGTGTGTGTGTGAGAGAGAGAGAGAGAGAGAGAGAGGGAGAGAGAGAGAGAGAGAGAGAGAGAGACTGCAGTCAGACAGGTCAGCTGAGATTCTGTATGTGTATGTGTGTGTGTGAATCTTTCCCTTCCCCCTCCTTCCTTCCTCCCTCCCTCCCTCCCTTTTCCTTCCTCCCCCTCTCTCCCTTCCTTTTCCTTTCTTTCTTCCTTCCTTCCCTCCCTTTTCCTTCCTTCCTTCCCTCCCTCCCTCTCTCCCTCCCTCCCTTTCTTCCTTCCTTCCTTCCTCCCTCTCTCCCATCCATCCATCCATCCATCCATCCATCCATCCATCCATCCATCCACCCATCCATCCAATGAGCACTGAAGGGAGATTTTGCCAAATCTCACTATGAGCCCCCCCACCTGAACTTTACTGACCTTTGTCCAATCTGACCGTTAAGCTGCCCCCTTGGTGCACAGTCTACCTAGCTTGATTCCTCAAGGAGCCCATTCTCTGAATGAACCCCGGGTCATAAAATAACCAACTGCACTGGGGTTATGCAACAAAGTACAATGCAAAGGAAAAAAAAAATCTGAGACTAACCAAGCTCGGCATGTTATTCAGCTGGAACCATAGGATTTTTGACTGACTTGCAAACACGGTCTGTGAATTAGAGTGCGGTTCTTTGTGGCTCCCAACAATACCAAAGGATTAACCATGATTATTCATCCTGACATCTAGGAGTGGCCAAAATACTGATTGAATTTTATACTGGGGATTAAATTTTACTTTACTCTACTAATCTCAGGATAATATTTTTATGGTATCCAGCAATATGTGGTTAGGGAAACAGCCTGTTTGTGGTGCAGTCCTGACTTGTAAACTTTTGTCTTTTTAAAAAATTTCCTTCAGGGTTATTTAAAGCAGTGTCGGAAGAGAAGAGACATGTTCAGTGATGAGCAGCTGAAGATCATATTTGGCAACATTGAAGACATCTACAGGTTTCAGATGGGCTTTGTAAGGGACTTGGAGAAGCAGTACAACAATGAGGACCCTCATCTCAGTGAAATAGGACCATGTTTTCTAGAGCATGTAAGTTTTTCAGAGAGGGAGGAAGTGAATGGGAGAGATCTTCCGTTTAGCTTGATTATCTTTGCAAAGTTGGGTTGCTGGGAAGTGGTGGGATTCAAATAGGTGAACAACTGGTTCTCTGTGTGGATGCCGCTTCCGGAAGTCCATTCTGGGCCTGGGCAACAACAACAACAACAACAAAAATAGCTACCGGTTCTGCTGAAGCGGTGCAAACCGGCTGAATCCCAGCACTGTTGTTGGGCATTTTTTGCGTGTTCCATAGGCAGAATTTCCACACAAACTAGATTCTTGTTTCAAGCTCATTGTGGTTTCCTTAGCCATAATTTGTTGACTGAATCACAGTAAGTTGAGTGTTCACAATAAGTTTTCCCTGAAGTTCCACGGTGGCTTGAACAGCTGGGCCTGACCCTGATTTAGGTAGCTTCAGTGATGTGGGCCTGCGTTGTCAAACACCAGATCTAATTTCCATAAGACATGGGTTTGGGTTTGCACAGGATGGATGTGGGACATGAATAATGAGTGCTGACCACAGAAAGTGAGCTAATGAAGACTAACATCATCTGCCCATACCTAAAATCCGAAGATCCTGTTTTCTGATTACTTGCTAGGAAGCTGCTTCTGCAGTGCACCAAAGTATTTATTCTCCGCTTACAGAAGATAGCAGAAGTTCTTACGGCCCCCTTTTTTCCCTCCTTTTCATCCTCCTGTTTTAGGGTGATCCACCGAATGGAAATTACAGGGTAGAGAATCTGTGTAAAAATGGGTTGCGGTAAATCAGAGCAACCAAAACCAAAGAGATTTTAACCGGCAGGGCGGTAGGAGTCAATGCCGTATCTGGTACTGTTATTATTAAAAGGTTCCCATCGATTTGCTCCTATCCGTGGATAAATTGAATCATCTTCTACCCAACCTGGCCAACATGCATTTGTGTTGTGATTCAGGGTCAGCCTGTGGGTTCGGCAGTTGGGTCGGACGACTCAGAGGAGGAGGAGGGGGGTGTTGAAGAGCTTGCTGATGATGGCTTTGAGGCTCCGCAGAGCCCTCAGCCAGGCCCCTCCCACCTGGTGGAGACCCAGCTGTGTGAGCCTGACAGCGTGGATGAAGATGACCCACAGCTGGCCCTGTTCAAGGACGCCCGACGCAGGAGGCAGTCAATCAGGAGTAAACAGAGGAAGGCAATGGGGCACCTCAGAAGGAGGCAGAGAGAGGCCACGCCCTGAGCTGTATTTAAGGGGAATGTGTGGGAGGGCTGGTTTGCTGAAGGCAACTGCTTGGATAGTTCCTGTTTCATAGCTTCTGTTTCATGGTTGGTGTCTGTTTTATGTTAATAAATTTGGCAGGCTTCATTCCAGCCTCTTGCCGTTTGTAAAGGGGTTGTCCCTGCCTTTTCTGCAGGGCCGGTAGCAGGCTGGTACAGAACAGTTTGTCAGTGTTGCCATAAATGGTTGATTCTGCTTTTTTTTTTTTCAAAACCTCCATTTGGCTCAGGCACACTGTTTCACCTTGGCTGGGGAAGTCTGGGAGTTCAAGTGCCAACATTTTAAAAGTTTCCAAGGTTGAGAAACAAGGCACCAGGCTAGAAACCAGAAGACTTGAATAACAGAGTTGGAAAGGGCCTTGGAGGTCTTCTAGTCCAACCTCATGCCCAAGCAGGAGAACAGACAAGTGACTGTCCAGTATCTTCTTGAAAGCCTCCAATGTGGGAGCATTCAAAACTTCTGAAGGCAACCTGTTCTACTGGTTAATTGTCCTCACTGTCAGGAAATTTCTCCTTAGTTCTAGGTTGCTTCTCTCCTTGACTAGTTTCCATCCGTTGCTTCTTGTCCTGCCCTCTGGTGCTTTGGAGAATAACTTGACTCCCTCTTCTTTGGGGCAGCCCCTGAGATATTGGAACACTGCTATCCTGTCACCCCTCATCCTTCTTTTCATTAAACTAGACCAGGGGTAGGCAACCTCGGCTCTTTTATGACTCATGGACTTCAACTCCCAGAATTCCTGAGTCAGCTATTCTGACTCAGGAATTCTGGGAGTTGAAGTCCATGAGTCATAAAAGAGCCGAGGTTGCCTACCCCTGAACTAGACATACCCAATTCCGGCAACCATTCTTTGTATGTTTTAGCCTCCAGTCCCCTCAACATCTTTGTTGCTCTTCTCTGCACTCTTTCTAGAATCTCAACATCTTTTTTTACATTGTGGTGACCAGAACTGGATGCAGTTTTCCAAGTGTGGCCTTACCGAGGCATTGTAAAGTCATATTAACGCTTTATTGTGAGAATAAACTTGAAAGACAGGAGAAAGAGCTGCAGCCTAGACAACTGTCAGATTAACAAAATCTGAGTCCAAATCAGAAATGTAACTTGAGAAAGCATCTCTTTTGTCATTCACTGGAACATGAAGGCAGGGAGGGAAGAGGTACATTCAGGTTTCGGATACTGTAAAGCAGTGGTTGTTTTTTTTTTTTTAACCACCGCCCCTTTAAGATGGAATTCTGGGAGTTGAAGTCCGTCCATCTTAAAGGGGCCGTGGTTGAAAAAAACACCACTGTAACTTTACAATACAAGTAGCATTTATATTGATGATTTTAATCTCCTGGCCTGGACTATCTCGAAGGGCCAACACAGGGTGACTTTGGGTGAGTTATTCTCTGACAGCTCTAAGAAGGCTAGCCAAACCACTTCTGAAAACTTTAGAGATTGATCCAGGCGGTGACCTGGAGGCAAGATGGACTCAGAAGCATGAAAGAAAACAAAAATATAACCCAGGCGTGAGGAATAGGATGTTTTCGCTGACTGAAATGGCTCTCACGGACTCGCTGCTGTTGCCAGTTACATAAATACCATTTTGCAGGGCTGATGGGATTGTAGATCTCTGCGGAAATGTCAAGAAAATCATGCAACGTAGCTTTTGCAGCTTCTCCTTTGGGGAAGAAGCAGCCCTAAGATGGTGCTTACGTAAGAAAATGCCACTTATCCAGGACGCTGGATCCTTTGAAGTGTAACCGAGTTGCTTTTGGTGTCAACTCCACCAGGCTTCATTTCATTACCAGGAAAGCTTTGGAGAATGTTAGAGAAATGCATTGCAATTGCTGATGATTCCTCTACAAGATGCCGGTTAAAACCCTTCTCAGCATCATGTGTCATAATGCCTTAGATTACCGATCCGCTTTGTTTGCTCGCTTTCATTCGTCAATTGTCTTTAGCGCAATGACTGGAGTTACGAACAGGCTCTGGGGAAGAGGAAAAAAAAAGGAAAGGAAACAAATCATAAGTGCCACAATCCATCTGGGGTTGTCACCGTTTTGCCCCAAGGCCACCTAGTTTGACTTCAGCTATCTGTTTCCAAAATAGGAAGATAAAGAAATTGCATTGGCCAATGAGATTTGGGGTGGGTGGGGGGGGGAACGGACACTTGCATTGATACTGGATGGGAGAAACGAGCCCGTTAAAGGGATGGTCCCACGTTATGGGCCTCTCCGAGGAATCAGATCCTGAATTACAGGAGCAGTGGGGTGGATTCCCGGGAGGGAGGTGCTGCATTCCAGAGGACCAAGAGACAGCAAAGTTTAGATAGTTTGGGTGGGTGGAAGAGAATTAAGACGGCTCCTCCCTAGAAGTACTCAGCGTATAGATAGTCCTCGACTTACAACAGTGACCACTTAGTGACCATGCAGAGTTATAGCAGCACTGAAAAAAGTGACTTATGACCGTTTCTCATTGACCGTGGGTCATGTGATCAAAATTCAGACGCGTGGCAAGTGACTCATATTTATGACAGCTGCGGTGTCCCCAGGGTGATGTGATCCCCTTTTGTGACCTTCTGAGATGGAAAATCAATGGCGAAGCCAGATTCACTTAACAACTGTGTTACCAACTTAAGGACTGCAGTGAGCCACTTAACAAGCGTGGCCAGAAAAGTTGTAAAATGGGGCAAAATTCACCTGACAACTGTCTCGCTTAGCAACAGAAACGTTGGGCTCAAGTGTGACCATACTTGGAGGACCACCTGATGCAAGTAGTTGTTTCACCCATAAAGGAGAATATTTGTAGCTCAGGATTGAAGGTAGAGGTCATTACCTAACTAGGTAGCATTATGACTGGCACGGATGATATCTAATTTGGATAGTGAAACATCTGCAAGAAAACAAGCTAGCTCAGAGAGCACCGAGGACCCCACAGTTCTCCTCCTCCTCCTCTCTCCTCTTCCTCTCTCCTCTTCCTCCTCCCTCCTCCTCTTGCTCCTCCTCTTTGTCCTCCTCCTCCCTCCTCCTCTTCCTCCTCCTCCCACCCTCCTCCTTCTCATCCTCCTCTTCCTCCTCTCTCCTCCTCTTCCTTCTCCTCTTCCTTCACCCCTCCTCTTCCTCTTCCTCCGTCCTCTTGCTCCTCCTCCTCTTCCTCCTCCTTTGTCCTCCTCCTCCCTCCTCCTCTTCCTCCTCCTCCCCCCTCCTTCTCATCCTCCTCTTCCTCCTCCTCCTCTTCCTCCCTTCTCTTCCTCCTCCCCTCCTTCTCTTGCTCTTCTTTGTCCTCCCCCTCCTCTCCTCCTCTTCCTTCTCCTCCCTCCTCCTCTTCTTCCTCCTCCCCCTCCTCCTCTCCTCCTCTTCCTTCTCTTCTTCCTCCTCTTTTTCCCTTCCTCCTCCTCTCCTCCTTTTCCTTCTCTTCCTCCTCTTCCTCCTCTTCCTTCTCTTCTTCCCCCTCCTCCTCTTCTTCCTCCTCCCCCCTCCTTCTCCTCCTCCCCTTCTCTTCTCCTCTTCCTTCTCCTCCTCCTCCTTCTCCTCCTCCTCCTCTTCCTCCTCCTCTTCCTTCTCCCCTCCTTCTCCTCTTCCTCCTTCTCCTCTTCCTCCTCCTCCTCCCTAGTAACTCCAGTCCCTTCTCACACAAACGGTCTGGCCTATTCTGCAAGAGAACAGCCAAGCTCAGAGAGCACCTCGTAGATGTTTCAGTTTGGCAAGATTTCGGCTTCCTGGCGAAGAACAATCAAAGGAAAGTGCTCTCAAGTAAATCCCCATGTCCGTCTTGGTTTCGGGAGCCTGACAAGTAGGGACTGACAGGTGCTGATCTCGCCAGCCAGCCAGCAGGCCTTGGGGCATGTGCAGAGGGAACTCAGGAAGAGCACGCCTGAAGACGAGACTGCTCCACTCAGCTCTGATCCCTGCAGGGAATCCTCAAGCCCACTTCTCTCTTTTTCTGGTGCTTTCCGGAGCTCTTGCACTGCGGTGAGATTTATGGCTCCCCCAAAGGATTCTGATCCGAGTCTGACCTCCTGCACTGGTAATTGCTGGCATGGGAGAGACTGTCAAGTGCCCGAAAAGGAGCCTGTTTGCTGCAGCCCTCAGCAGGGAGCAGTTACTAGCTGGGCTGGAAGGACGGGAAGCTGGTTGCAATCGGCAGTAGAGGCTGCAATGCCGGGCCTTGAGCATCTTGTCTCCTCCACGCGGGTCGTCCACGGGACCAGAATTTCCACCGCGAAACGAGGCTGCGAAGCCACTCGTGCCCGATTTTATGATCTTTCCTTTTTTTCCCCTGCCAGAGTCGTTAAGTGAACCACTGCCGTTGTTAAGCGAATCGCCTGATTGCTAAGTTCATCCAGCTTTCCCCGTTAGACCGGGAAGGTCACAAATGGCGATCGCATTGTAAATGCAGGTAGTCCTCGGCTTACCCACCACAACTGAACCCAAAGACATTTGTGAAGTGAGTTTTGCCCCCCGTTTTATGACCTTCCTTGCCACGGTTGTTAAGTGAATCACTGCAGTTGTCAAATGGGTCGAACCGTTGCTAAGTGAATTTGGCTTCCCCCTTGACCTGGCTTGTCAGAGGTTTGCCAAAGGGGAAATCACGTGACCCCGGGACACCGCCAAACTGTCATAAATCTGAGTCAGTGGCCCAAATCAGCCTTGGTGGAGCAGTGGGCTAATGCCTCCTTAAGTAACACCAGCTGCCTGCAATTAGTGCAGGTTCGAGTCCCACCAGGCTCAAGGTTGACTCAGCCTTCCATCCTTCCGAGGTAGGTAAAATGAGGACCCAGATTGTTGGGGGCAATTAAGCTGACTTTGTAATAATGCCGCTTGGGGGGGGGGTGAAAGCCCTAATAAGCAGGCATATACATAGAATGAAGGCTACTGCTAAGCTTGTAAGCCGCCCTGAGTCTTCGGAGAAGGGCGGGATATAAATGGAATTAAAATAAAATAAAATAAATAAATAAGCGTCTGAATGTTGATCACGTAACCAGGGGGATGCTACAGGGGCCGGTGAGTATGAAGCCTCGGTCCTAAGTCACTTTGTTTCCAGTGTCATCGTAACTTTCAATGGTCACTAAATGAACTGTTGTTAAGCCGAGGACTGCCTCCACCTACCACTTGCCAAGGAACTGTGGGGATGCTGCAAAGCTTGTCATTGCAGGATCTGTTCTTCAGTCATTTTATTCCCCAGTGCCATTGTAACTTTGAATGGCCATTAAACGAATGGCTATAAGTCGAGGACTGTCTGTTCTTTTTTTAAAAAAAATTGAAAAGTTTTACAGTACATTTTAAACATATACTCCTTCCCTCCCCCTCCCCCCCACACCCCATCCCTCCCCCCTCCCCCCCCCCCCGACTTCCCAGAGCTGAATACAGGGTATTGCCTCTAACAAACTTGAGCTAAAATATGCTAACCAACTATAAATACGCTTTAAATCCTATCGCACTTTAACTCCCCTTAAACATAAGTAAATAATAATACAACTTATAATTCTAATATTCATTCATGTGCTAGGTGAAATTTTTTAGTCCCATATTTATTCTGAATACAATCAATCCATCTTCTCCATTCCGAGATATATCTCTGTTGCGATTGTTCTTTCAAATGTGCCGAAATTTTTGCCATTTATGCCAAGTTTGAAACTTTTAAAGTCCACTCGTCTATCGTAGGCAGTTCCTCCTCCTTCCAATATTGCGAAACCAAAAGTCTTGCTGCCGTTATTAAATTCAACATCAATTTAGTTTCTATAACAGTACAATCAGTAATAATACCCAGTAAAAATAACTGTGGAGTAAACCTTATCTTTTTCTTAAATATCTTCTGCATATTCCACCAAATTTTAATCCAAAAAGCTTTAACTTTTTTACAAGTCCAAGACTGTCTGTTCTTGAGGAAGGGGACCGCCCTCCATGGTCCTAACCAAGGAGAGAAGCAACCTAGAAGTAAGGAAAAAATTCCTGACAGGGAGAAGAATTAACCAGTGGAACGGCTGGCCTCCAGATGTTGTGAATGCTTTGTCACTGGAGGTTTTTAAGAAGAGACTGGACTTGTCTGAAATTTTATAGGGTCCCGTGCTTGAGCAGGGGGATGGATTAGAAGACCTCCAAGGTCCCTTCCAGCTCTGCTTTGATTGAAAGTGGCCTCTATGACTCTCAGGAAGCTAAGGGCCAGCCCTCGGAGTACTAACGACCAGAGGACTTCAAAGAATATAAATCTATTTCCCACTATCAGTTAGAACTGAAGAAGCTTCTTGGATGAGAAACGAAACAGTTTCAAAAAGAAAAAAGAAAACCAAGGAAGTCCAATTGCCTTTTGGAAAAAAACAAACAAAACACCTTGGGACATCCATGACCTGGATGATGACACTTGATTATCTCTTGATGACCCTTGATGGACAGTATACAGATGTGGGCGCCACACTTTCCGAAGGATTCCAGTGAAGTGGCTCAGTTGGACTGTGGGTTCTGAGATACGTTTGGTCTAGAGAAAAAGTAGCAGAAGGGTATTCATGTAGCTGTCAATTTATCGGAACCATGACAGTAGCGTTCTTGAGTTACTGAAAGGGTTAGAAGTTAGAAGAAGATCTAACTTCCGTCCCTTATTAAATGCAGGATATGGCACAACCTTCTGCCATTCCAGAGGGTGGACTAACCAAGGAGAGAAGCAATCTAGAATTAAGGGGAAATTTCCTGACAGTGAGAACAATCAACCGGTGGAACAGCTTTGCCTTCAGAGGTTGTGGGTGCTCCATCACTAGAGGTTTTCGAGAAGAGATTGGGTAGCTATTTATCTGAAATGGCATAGCCCTGTGGAACCAACTGCCCCTTGAGCTCCGGATGGCCCCGGATCTCTGGTCCTTTCGCTGCGGCCTTAAAACATTCCTTTTTCATCAGGCTGACCTGGACTGACGACAGGGTTTTTAAAAATGTTTTTAATTTTTAATTGTTTAGTTTAACTTAATTATTCGGGCTGTTTATTTAATTTCTTTTAACTTTTGTATCGTTGTTTTTTATTGTTGTTAGCCGCCCTGAGTCCTTCGGGAGATAGGGCAGCATATAAGTCCCAAAAATAAATAAATAAATAAATAGGGTCTTCTGCTTGAGCAGGGGGTTGGACTAGAAGACCTCCAAAGACCCTACCAACTCTTGTTATTCTGCGTCCGGCTGAACGTTAGGAAAACCACCCAACAAGAGAAGAAGCTTTACAGAGGGACCAAAGACCCAGTAAGATTTCAGGTTTCCATCCTTGGAGATGTTCAAGCATAGGCTGGAGAGTTCTCTGTCTGGAATGCTTTTAATTTAGATTCCTGCTCTAGGTATGGGGTTGGGCATCACACTCCCAGTGGTCTTTTCCAGTTGCGGTTTTTGCCAACCTCTTTGTTGTGATTACAATCTGCCCTGTAGCTACTTCTTTATGAGACATCTCGCCCGCCCTTTCTGTTTTCCTCTCTCTCTCTCTGTAGCAAGATGGATTCTGGATCTACTCCGAGTACTGTAATAACCACTTGGATGCATGCATGGAGCTTTCCAAATTAATGAAAGATGGCAGGTACCAGCACTTCTTCGAAGCTTGCCGTCTCTTGCAGCAGATGATTGACATCGCCATAGATGGTTTCCTGTTGACCCCTGTCCAGAAGATCTGCAAGTACCCTCTGCAGCTTGCAGAACTGCTCAAGTACACGGCACAGGATCACAGGTAGGTGGCTAGCTTGGATTCAGGGCTGGGAGGAGCAGGAGAGGAGGGGGATCTTCTGGGACTGTTGGAGATGGACCCTTTTAGTTCAAGCCCTTTCTTTCTGTCACCAGGCCAAGGATCAGACCCCTTGTTATCTCTGCTTTTCATTGCAGATTTGCCCAGTTCAGGCAGAGCAGGAAGTTTACTTGTGACTTACGGACCACTTTCTTTTCCAAGATGACAAAACTTTTATTATTACTGATCATCGCAGTCAGCCAGATGTTCAGACTGGATTTGGCATTTTTGTCTACCTGTCGAGTCTTTACCAAGGACCTGGGATAGGCATATGTGGATGTTTGATGGTATTATAGATATTGTCGCAGGATGGAAGCGGTTCCTAGTAAGGCCGCCTTTTGCAATTGACTAATGGCGAATTAGTCAATGCCAAAGGTGTTCTAGTGGTGCGCCACTTGTTTTGGGATGGCAGCCATGGTGCCTATTACTGTTGGTTACTACCCTTGCTTGCCTTTGCCACAGTCTTTCTATTTCTATTTGTAGGTCTTTGTATTTTGTTATCTTCTCCAGTTCTTTCTCTTCTATTCTGCTGTCTCCAGGCACTGCCATGTGCATTATCCAGACTTTTTTGTCTTTCTTATCGACAATTGTTAGGTCTGGGGTGTTATGTTGCAGGTGCTTCTCTGTTTGCATTCTCAAGTCCCAGAGCAGTTTAACTTTATCATTTTCTATGACTTTCTCTATTTTATGATCTCACCAGTTCTTGCTTACAGGCAAATGATATTTCTTGCAGATCTTCCAATGCACCATTGTTGCTACTTTGTCATGCCGCTGCTTGTAGTCAGTCTGTGTGATCTTCTTGCAGCAGCTTACCAGGTGGTCCACTGTTTCTTCACCTTCTTTGCATAGGTGGCACTTACTGTCTGTTGCTGTCTTCTCAATTTTGACTTTGTATCCATTTGTCCTTAAGGCTTGGTCTTGTGCAGCCAGAATTAGTCCCTCGGTCTTTCTTCAACTTTCCTGCTTTTAGCCATTGCCAGGTCTTGTTATTATCTGCTTTCCCAGCTATTTTTTAATGTACTGGCCATTTAGTGCTTTGTCTTCCCATGCCTCTATTCTGTTCTTCATTGGGTCTTTCTTGTAGGCCAGTTTGGTCTCTCCAGTAGTCAGTAAGCCTTCCTGATATACTAATTTCAGTGCATCTTCATCATTGTCCTTCAGATATTCTTCCAAAGCCATTTTTCCTTCTTCAACCATCTGATGTACTTGCAGCATTCTACGTCCACCTATTTGCCTTGGTAGATAGAGTCTGTCAATGTCATTGTGTGGATGAAGGGCATGATTCATTGTCATTATTTTTCTGGTCTTCCTATCCATTGTTTTTAGTTCTGCTTGAGTCCAGTCCACTATTCCAGCTGTGTATCTAATGTCTGGAATTGCCCAGGTGTTTATTGCCTTCATGGTATTTCCTCCATTGAGTTTGGACTTTAAGATCTTCTTCACTCTCTTGATGTAGTCACCTCTAATCTTTTTCCGTGGCAACCAGGACTGCAGGAATTGTGGTCACTAAGCAGCGTGGTTGTGTTTTACGACCACATTGCTTAATACCTGAAATCCTGGTCCCAGTTTCTGTCTTGAGCTGAAATTTTAGAGAGATTGTTTGGCTTCCAACTGCTTGGTCAGATGAAGATAAGGGCAATCTAATAAAGAGATAATAAAAGAAATGTCATTTGCTTGAATTATTTCTTTAGTTTTTGGAGCATTGAAGGGGTCTGTCTGACACACACACACACACACACACACACACACACACACAGGGAGAATCCCCAGAATCTTCCATCCATCAGATCTCATCTTCCGTTTTTTTCTGAACAGATAGATACCCTTCCAATTGTTAAATTATTGCTATTATTACTATTACTATTATTATTATTATTATATAACTTTTATTCATTAAACATGAAACTCAGTCAAGTGAACACTCAAATTGACTGGCACTAATGGTTGACATGGGTTGCTGCCAGCATCTAGGTATCAACCAGGTATCTCCTTAAAATGTAAGATGTTCCGAGTAGCGCAGTTTTTTGTAGCTTTGCTGGAGTTATTGCAGGAAGCTACAATTTCTTGATGTATTTTGCAAAGTATTTGGACATCGTTCCCAGTGCCCCAATGACAATGGGTATCACTGTTACACGTTTCATCGATAATCACGCAGTTTCGATGGACAGGTCACGGTATTTCATAATTTTTTTAAAGTTCTTTTTCTTCGACTCTGGCATCTCCTGGTACAGCGATATCAATCAACTGTACGCTTCGGTTCTCTACGACTGCGATATCTGGCGTGTTGTGTTCCAAATGGCGATCTGTCTGTATTTGGAAGTCCCACAAGATCTTCAATAATAATAATAATAATAATAATAATAATAATAATAATAATAATAATAATAATAATAATAATAATAATAATAATAATATAATTTACATTTCAAAGATCAGCCTCCATTTGGGCAGGCAGCTGCTCATAGGGACAGAATCTCCCTCTGACATCAGCCAGACTTATTTCCTAGCCCATTAGCCATCAATTTTATCTTCCAGCTATCTAAATTTACCCTGCAAGATGCCATCTGGGTGGGAAGCCAGACTTCTGGTCCTTGAAACTCAGGGTTAGCGCGGCACTGTTTGGCCAGGAGCCTCGTCCTCCCGTGAAATCATTAAGGAAAAGGCACGGTTCCCCTCCAGGGAACCGTTCCATAGTATTAATCCATTGGCCTCCGCAAACATCCCTGGCCATTTCTCATCTGTCATTTGCTTGTTGAGCTGGAGCCGTCGGGCTTCTGTCTGGTTTTGTTAATGAGTGGATGGCAGGGGAGGGGAAGGCAGGGAGGAGCGGTGGGGGGTGCAGCTCCATTCAAAAAACGACACCTCTAAAAAACAAAAAAATCTTAAAGTGAAGGGAACGCAGGGAGCATACGCATACGTGGCTGCGGTTGGAAAGAGGGATGCTGAATGCAGAGGTTCTCTCCTTCGTCTAACAATGTAGACATCAGGAATGTAGGAGGAGACATGGCTCTGTTTCCGAAAGGCAGATGTTTGGCAGTATGTGTGTGTGTGAGTTTCTCTCTCTCTCTCTCTCTCTCTCTCTCTCTCTCTCTCTCTCTCTCTCTCTCTCTCTCTGTGTGTGTGTGTGTGTGTGTGTGTGAGAGAGAGAGAGAGAGAGAGAGAGAAGATCAGCTGATTAGATTGTCCTCTGCTTTTTGCCCCAGTCAGCAGTCCAGTCTGGCTGGAACAGCTTGCCTTCAGACATTGTGGATGCTCCATCACTGGAGGCTTTCAAAAAAGGGACTGGACAACCATTTGTCTGGAATGGTCTAGGGCAGGGGCCTTCACACTTGGCCCTCTTATGACTTGTGGACTTCAACTCCCAGAATTCCTCAGCCCGTGTGCCTGGCTGAAGAATTCTGGGAGTTGAAGTCCACAAGTCATAAAAGGGCCAAATTTGAAGACTCCTGGTATAGGGTGAGGGTGGAGGTGTGTTCTCCAAATTTGTGGGCTGGTTTTCTGAATGTTTTGTGACCAGGCCAGGTAACATCTTCAGCGGAATTTAGGGAATGTCAGTGTTCTGCTTATAAGGGCTTTGTGTGGTCAGTAGGTCTTGTGATGGGAGGGTCACATCAGGTGAGGGTCTTGTGATGGGAAGACCTGTATGAAGATTTATTGTAAGCTTAAACTCTCTGCAAGAATCTGAACTACTGCCATCGAAGGGAAATTAGTGGGAATTAAGGATAGAAAGGAATTGAAGGTGGGCTGGTCTTAAATCTCTTGTGGGCATGCAGAGACTCATGACTGATGATGAATTTGACCCCTCCCTCCAGCTTAGCCAGGTCATCTCCTATAGAATCTGCATTCATTTTGATCATCCACAAGTAATCCAGCGATAGTAATTCCTGCTATAGTTGACAATGGATTTTGACTCAGCTCTCCCATTCATGATCCATAACCTTAACCACTCCACTTGGCTCAGCTTGATGGCTTGATTTGGGGGAAGGGAGATGACTTTCCAAGTTAAATGAATATATGTTAAATGTGATTTGTAAATCCTGGGTTCCAACTTGGGCTATATGAAGCCAGCCACTGATTTCCTAACTGCTGGTTATGACCTCTTTTGCACCTTATCTTTCAGTCTCTGTGTTTGGAAATCTGCTCTTGCCCTATCATCCTTCTTTCTTCTTTGTTTCTTTAAAAAAAAACCATGAATTTTATGTGTCTATGGAGGTTCTCCATCATCCAGGTCATGGTTGTCCCAAAAATGATTTTCCCCAAAGGCAACAGGACTTTCTTGGGGTTTTTTTCTTTCAAAACGCTTCAGAAGAACTGAAGAAGCTTCTGTTGTGATTCAGGGTCAGCCTGTGGGTTCGGTAGTTGGGTCGGACGACTCAGAGGAGGAGGAGGAGGGGGGTGTTGAAGAGCTTGATGAGAGCCCCCAGCCAGGCCCCTCTCATCTGGTCACGACGCAGACCCAGCTGTGTGAGCCTGACAGCGTGGATGAAGATGACCCACAGCTGGCCCTGTTCAAGGATGCCTGACACAGGAGGCAGTCAATCAGGAGTAAACAGAGGAAGGCAATGGGGCTCCTCGGAAGGAGGCAGAGAGAAGCCACGCCCTGAACTGTATTTAAGGGGGAATGCATGGGAGGGCTGGTTTGCTGAAGGCAACCGCTTGAAAAGCTCCTGTTTCTTGGTTCGTGTCTTGTTCTATTTGCTTTTGTAGCAATAAATTTGGCAGGCTTAGTTCCAGCCTCTTGCCTTCTTGTAAAAGGGGTTGTCCCTGCCTTTTCTGCACGGCCGGTAGCAGGCTGGTACAGAACAGCTTCTTGGATGAGAAGTGAAACATTTTCAAAAAACAAAACAAAACACACCCCAACAACAACCAGAAAGTATAGTTGCTGTTTGGAAAAGCACCTTTGGGATATAAATTTTATTTAAAGTTTTAAGGAGAACATTAAAAAACAACGCCCACTAATATAGAAGAAAGAAAACAAAGCAGAAAGAAAGAAAGAAAAGTGCAGAGAGAAAAAGAGCACAAAAGAACAGGGGTTTCCGTTCAGACTGTATAAAACTTGCGCCTTTCATTCCCTTTGCTCCTTCCCACTCAGGGAGCGCACGCTTCTGTGTGCAACAGCACTTTGAGTGGTGGCCACATAGCCAGAAATAACAAAGGAGTCTCTTGGCAGGAGCTGATGCGGCATTTTTCTGACATAATGCTGAGTGGGAACACACCAGGTGTGCGTGTGGGAGGCCCACAGCCAACCTCATGTGAAAAGGAGCAGCTCTTTGAATGTGGGAATGTACACAGGCACTCTCTGCCCAGGTTCCCCCGTTGGGATCCTGTCGAAAACGCTGAGGTGTTTGTCAAAGTTGTGAGGGGAGTAGTGGCTCCGTAACTAACCCATTTGAGAAAGGCAGTGTTTGCAAACTACCTCACTTGGAAACTCCCACATCTCTTCCTAGTGACTAAGTTACGTACTAGTTACTAAAGATAAATTTTCCTATGCGTTAGGAATCGTTGTGCAGAGGTCTCCTTGTGCTACCAAGGAGTTGCACAGACAAGGAAGGGTACTGAGAGCAGTAAGAGTCACACAGTAACCACAAGAGTACACTGAGTTGTGAAAGCAAAAAGTACTTTACTTTTGAGGTGGTGTAAAAACAAAAATGCACAGTCAAAAATAAACAGTCCAGGTCATACACAATAGTAACAGTCCAAGGAGTATTCTAAATGCAAAGTCTTCTTACTGGTCCAGAGGTCAATACACAGTTGTTCAGGTTTATCACAGTACTGTAGTAAACCAACAGTACAGCAAAACAGCAATAGTAGAGAGAGCAGAGAATTCAGAGAGAAAGAAGCTACGTTCCTAGCTCCCTCTTATGGCCATGAGAACACTTACACACCCATCGGCCAATTAACATCTTAAAGTCACAACATCATAGCTTATATATTTTCAACCCAACTATGTAGGTTATCACCATATGCCTAACACTATGGATGAGAACAAACAACCAGTGGATCAGCTTGCCTTCAGAAGTTGTGGGTACCCCATCACTGGAGGCTTTCAAGAAGAGACTGGGCAGCTACTTGTCTGGAGTAGCACAGACTCTCCTGCTTGAGGATTGGACTGGAAGGCATCCAAGGTCCCATCCTGTTCTATTATTCTGTTATCACTGGAAGTTTTCAAGAAGAGATTGGACAGCCATTTGATCGAGATGGTATAAGGTCTCCTGCTTGAGCACGGGGTTGGACTAGAAAACCTCCAAGGCTGGAGGTTGTGTTACTTTTCATTGGAATTTGCTTTCAGAGCAGCTCTGGCTGTAGATTCTTTGGTAGAGTTGGGTATTCTTGTCTCTCGACATGCAGGCCAAATTCATGTAGGTGTGAAAGTCCATCCTTTCTTTGTGCAATCATTGTCCCATCGGTTTGCATTTCCCTTGGCTTCCTGGTTTCCTTTTGAACCCCGAGAGAAAATGTCAGGGTGAAAGTCCTCCCATAAAGCTTTTTTTTTTTTTGAGATTGAGAAGGATGGGCAGTTGAGGAGGAAGAAGGAGCCACAGAATACAATTCACTTTCAGGAACGCAGTAACAGAAGCTCAAGAATACCACCAGAAAACTATTTGAAATCACTTCTTGAGGGGCCATGAGAGTAAGGTGGAGAAAACAGGCAGAGAAGAGATTGAGATAGAATTTGGCAGAGTGTTGGTGTAGGGCAATTTCCCCCCCCAAAAAAAAAACTTTGACAACTTTAAAATGCGTGGATTTCAATTCCCAGAATTCCTCAGCCAGCAGAAACACTGCTATAGTGGCTTCCCTCTGACTTTTTCACATCATTTAAACCCCTGAGAAGTTTTTCCCTGGGATCAAAAGTCTGGGCCCATTCAACAATGAAGAGAGAATTCTTATAGCAGGCCAGCTGGTGGACTTTTAAAGAGACAGATGTTTATGCTTCTATCTCCATTAAATCGTTGTTCAGATTTTCCTCTGCAGGGGGGGGGTAGATTTAGACCTCTCTATGGACTCTCCTGGCCAGGAACAGGAGGATGCCAAGGAGGTGCCCATGGTTTTGAACCCAAAAAGACCATTCTGTACTCTGAACCATCAAGATGGCACAGAATCTGGGTTCTTGTTTCTGGCTAGACCAGCCTTCCTCAGAATGGTCATTTTCTGCATTTATGGACTTTTAAGTCCCCAAAAGTCTCCACCAGCTTGGTTATTTCTGAGAATTTGTGAAACCCAAGACAGATTCCCATAATAGCGAGCAATGTATATAAAAGATAAGGTTGTGCATCATACGTGTGTTTTGGAGCCTTCTGGAATCCATTTTGCAAATTCCAAATGAGTATACAAGTTGATCCACGACTTGATTGCCAGATGGATTTCTCATCATTAAGCTGGACCCTCTATCTGGGGTCAGTAAAGAAGGCTGGTGTAAATTAAGTCAGGCTGCTCTATGGAACTCATATGTGAGGGGGTGCCTGACTGAAGATGCTCTCCAAAGATCAGGGCCCCTATGTGGTCTTCTCCAAAAGAAACCTGATCAGCCCTCCCAACCAATTCGTCTCCAGATTTGTTGAGTATCAACTCTCATCATACCTGCAGAGTAAGTATACAAAGATTGGTGAAGGGAAGTAGGCATGCTTGTTGCTGTTGTTAGTTGCCAAGTCGTGTCTGACCCATCGTGACCCCATGGACAACGTCCTCCAGGCCTTCCTGTCCACTACCATCTTCTGGAGTCCATTTAGGCTCACGCCTACTGCTTCAGGCATGCTTAGCCTACCAAAAAGAAGGCTTAGGAGAGACCTGATAGCAATCTTCCAGTACTTGAGGGCCTGTCACAAAGAAGAAGGGGTCCACTTATTCTTCAAAGACTGTGAGGGGAGGACAAGTAGCAATGGCTGGAAGCTCATCAGAGGGAGATCCAACCTGAAAATAAGGAGGAATTTCCTGACAGTGAGAACAGTTAATCCATGGAACAACTCCCTTCCTGGAGTTGTGGAAGCTCCCTCACTGGAGGGTTTCAAGAAAAGTTTGGACACTCATTTGTCCAGGATGGTATAAGGATTCCTACCTTTTGAGGGGGTTGGTTGAGAAGACCTCCAAGGTCCCTTCCATCCCTATGATTCTAGTCAATGTAGCTTAAGAGGGAAGATTAATGCACATCTGGAGGGCCTCACATTAAAGTAGATGGCTGTGAGTGCTTCTTCAAGGACTTTCAACCTAGTTTCCTGAAGTGGGGTGGGGTAGACCAAGTGAAATGTTGATTTAAAAAAAATCAATCATATCTCAACAACCTACTGTTTTCTTTTTCCTCATTAGTGAGAAGCCAATATTGTGCCCTGAGTTAATCATAAATTATGATGACACCAAGAAAGCAACTAGCTAGTCTGTCTCTCTCTCTCTGACTGAAATCAATGGTATGGTCTTGGAATGGAAAATATAGCACACGGTAGAAATCAATACCATTGACTTTATTTTTGTGCAAAAGATGGATTTTTTTCCCCCGGCCCCAGCGAGACTCGCACTCACGCTTGTGCCCACACAGAGACACCCAGACCATTGAGTATGTGTTCATATACACATTGCAGAGTTTAATTACCTGCATAACATTCTACTATGAGAACAAACATCAGTGGCGGGATTGAGTACAAAGAAAGTAGATCAACGTTATGTTAACTTCTTTGCGGTTTCTAAAAAGATCTCTTCTCTTATGAAAGAGGTTTTTTTTGTGTTGGAACCAATCTGAATCGGTCACTGGGACCAAAAGTTTGTTCTTCTAAGCTTTTGGACTTGTGCTAGAACCCTAACCCACAGGGAACTTCTTTCTCTCCAGAATGTGTGCACTGGGGTGTTCTATGCGTTGTATTTATGTGGGGCCTGGTTATGGGTGGCGTTAAGTTGTTAATTGGGGTCTTGATGGCTGGCTATTAAGTCTTAGTTATTGTTTCCTTGTGACGCCTAAGTATCTAATAAGCTGGTGATAAATCAGCACTCCTATTGACTGACAAGGGGACTCACTTCCCAGACGTGTCAATCATTTCTCCGGCTATTGGTGTTCATTGCCTTGTTCTCAGGATGCGTGAGAATTCCTTTAGTGTTTCTCCTGGTGGACTTTTTGAGGTTTTGTGTTTTAGGTTGCAATGGATGCTGCTGCTGCTTAGAGTCTGTATGTGTTTATGACATGGCTTTCCATCTCTCTTGTAGACTAACTGGCTGTCAACACTTCCTGATGTGAAAAGGCTTAGGGTAATAGGAGTAGAGAAAGTCAAGGAATTTATATCCCCCTAGAGAAGGGATTTCATAATTAAAGATCAGACACATGTGTGCAGATTCTTGATGACTTTGGGACAAAATAATACTAGGCTTACACTTATGAGAAGGTGACAAATTTTTCTTTTCTTTTAAAGAAATTCATCAAATGTCATCTGATTGAAGCAGGAGTGCTGGAAAAACTTGTAGAATAATTCTAATATAATTTCACACCCATAAAGGAGCTTGTTATGGCCCATCTGAATTGAGTTTGGAGTCTTGTCTGAACGCTCCTCAGGACCTTTGGCTAATTTCCTACGTCACTTAGCCACCGTTGCATGGTTTATTCAAGAGGCCATAGCTAAGGATTCTTCAGCAAGACAAACTGTTGTAGTGTCCAGCCTTTACTGACTCTGGTGAGAAAGTTCTCAGATGAAATTCAGGGGTCCATACTTCCGCGTGAAGAAAATTTGCCAACCATATTGGCTGAAGAGCAGGCCGTAGATCAAGGAAAGTGTGCAAGCTTCTCATGAAACAAAGAGTAGAACATAGAATAATGGAGTTGGAAGGGATCTTGGAAATCTTCTAGTCCAACCCCCTGCTCAAGCAGGAGACCCTATACCATTTCAGACAAATGGTTGTCCAGTCTCTTTTTAAAAGCCTCCAGTGATGGAGCAACCACAACTTCTGAAGGCAAGCCTTTCCATTAGTGGATTGCTCTCACCATTAGGAAATTTCTCCTTAGTTCCTAGGTTGCTTCTCTTCTTGGTTAGTTCCATCCATTGTTTATTGTCTTGCCTTTTGGTGCTCTGGGAAATAGTTTGACCCCCTCGTCTTTGTAGGAGCCCCTCAAATATTGGAACAGTACTATCATCTCTCCCCTAGTCCTTTTTTCCCCATTAGGCTAGACGTACCCAATTCCTGTAACCATTCTTTGTATGTTTTAGTCTAGAGCCCCCTAATCATTCTTGTTGTGTCAGATTTAATTTTGTAGTTGAAGGGTTACGTAACTAAACCTCTTTGGGAGACACCAAAGAACCACCGTCTAGCAGAATGGGTCCCTTGGGCTTAAATTGTTTGATCCAATTTTCCATGCGCATCTCGTCATGTTCCCAGGTGACATCCACCATTGTTACATCACTTCTGTAATTTCACAGGCTGTTCCCCCCACCCCTTTTTCCGCCCAGTGATTACCGGTACGTGGCCGCTGCGCTTGCTGTCATGAGGAACGTGACCCAGCAGATCAACGAGCGGAAGAGGAGACTGGAGAACATAGACAAGATCGCCCAGTGGCAGGCGTCCGTCCTGGATTGGGAGGTAGGTGGCCCTCCTTCCAATATTTGGCTTCTAACTATGGCTCAGTGCAAGACTTCAGACTAGATCAGGCATTGGTTCTCTGACAACTGATTCCTGGGGATGCATGGGGTTGTTTCCGTAGGCAATTTATGCCCTGCATTTTCATTAGGGAGTGCCTTTCCCACCATCTCCAAGTCATGTTGCTTTGATTTTTGCATTGTAGACATTTTTTTTTGGGGGGGGGGAGGCATTGCTCATTAGGAAATTCAGGGGTTTCTTTAGCCCAAGGCCTCCCTTCCCCGTCGAGTCCACTGTGATTAAGTTAACTTGGGCAGATGCGTGTGAAATTCCTGCAGTGCCCTTGATGGTGGATCAGCGTCATTTTTGGTTCGTTACAGCTAGTACAGTTAAAACCGCTTAGGATTTCCCCCCTCCCCCCGTTTCCTTCCTTGAATTTCGCACGTACTTATCTAAACTGCCACTGCATTTAGAGCCTCCCTTTTCCTGGGAATTAAATGCTGCACAGGAGAGATCTCCTCCTCCTCCTCGTTTTAGTCCCACAACACTCCCACAAAGTCAGCTGAACTGAGAAGGTGTCTCTGGTCAGCTGTCTTAGTCATAAAGCTATTAATAACCATTTCTTAGGGAGCGAGGCTAAGAATTGGACCCTAGAGATTTATTTGGCCCTGCTTTGGTTTTGTGGAGAGCATCTTTTCAGAAGCCCGTCTTTGTGGCTTGTGCACCATGGTTTTTATTATTATTACAGGTAGTCCTTGACTTACAACAGTTCATTTAGTGACTGTTGAAAGTTATAACATTACTGAAAAAAATTGACTTATGGCCATTTTTCACGCTTACGATCATTACATGATCCCCATGATCGAAATTCGGACGCTTGGCAACTAACTCACATTTGTGACGGTTGCAGTGTCCTGGGATCATGTGATCCCCTTTTGTGATCTTCTGACAAGCAAAGTCAATGGGTAAACCAGGTTCACTTAACAAACGTAACTAATTTGCCGTGATTTGTTTAATAACGGTGGCAAGAAAGGTCGTAAAATGGGGCAGAGCTCACTTAACAAATGTCTCGCTTAAGCAAGACAAATTTTGGGCTCGGCGTGCTTGTAAATCGAGGACTACCTGTATTATGGTACATTGCACAGTCAGCTAGATGTTTAGACTGGATTTGGCATTTTTGGTCCACCTATCGAGTCCTTCCCAAGGACCCAGGATAGGCAGATGTTCTTGTTTGATGGTGTTGAAGGTCTCTTCATAGGATGTAAGCTCTTCTGACTCCAGCTGCCTTTTGCAATTGACGGGCGGTGATTTTGTCAATGCCGATGGTGTTCAAGTGGTGCTCCAGTTGTTTAATAGGCACCTGTTAATACTGGGACTATTAATAATAATAATAATAATAATAATAATAATAATAATAATAATAATAATAATAATAATAATAATAATAAATACAAATGAAAATAAAAATATTGAGAAAGTGGGGAAAGGAAGGAAGGAAGGAAGGAAGGAAGGAAGGAAGGAAGGAAGGAAGGAAGGAAGGAAGGAAGGAAGGAAGGAAGGGGTAAGAGAGGAGGCCAAAAGAAGCATTGGCTTCCAGTATTTTTCAATGCAGTAAAATATAAAATAAAATTACAGCCTCAACTTTTTATGTAACAACTAGTAGTATTTCTGTAATAGCAAGGTAGTTTAATCAGCAAAAGCCAAAGTCAAAATTTCATTTTTTTTCTCTACCTTTAAGCACAAAGTACAGAAGTGATTTCCAGGTAGAAACAAAATTGGATATATTTTTTCTCTGATTAAATCACTTAATTTTGCCATCTCTGCTCCGTTTTTCTGTCGATTCTTCTTTCATGAGGTTTGTGTACCATGGTTGATAGCATAATATTATATGTAACTCAAGCCATGAAGAGCACAGTGGTGGCCCAATGGTTAGAATGCAGTACTACAGGCTAACTCACTGTTCACTTCCAGGAGTTCGATTCTGACTAGCTCAAGGTTGACTCAGCCTTCCACCTTTCCAAGGTTGGTAAAATGAGGACCCAGATTGTTGGGGGCAAATAAACCACTTAGAGAGGGGCTGTAAAGCACTGTGAAGCAGTTATAAGTGTTATTGCTGTTGCTACAATTCTGGACGTGTGACTTGAACCACTGATGTATTGATCTCCATAGTGATTGATTAACTCCATTTCTACTGCTTACTTAGTAAATGGCTTAATGAATATATCAGAGCTATGCTATAGTCAGGAAAAAATCAGCTATCCCATTTCAGAGAGATGAAATGGCCTCTGTTTTATTTCTTGTTATACTTCTAATAGCTATATGATATCAGATATTTGTCAGGCTTCAATCAGCCAGGAACCTGAGATAATACAACTTCTGTCCCCAACTGTAGAATATTCTTATGCTAAGCATCTTTTTTACTGTATGCGTTCTTGAAATAGTTTTTTTTTTAAAGTGAGATCTTATTCTCTAACATTTCCTTTCAGATAGTCCTTATTTCAAAAGCATAGCGGCTTTGTTGTTCAAGTTCTACACAGAATTAAAACTAATGTGAAATAAATATTTTACCTGGATATTTGTTAGCTGTGCATGACCATCTAATTGGTTATTAGTTATTTAATTTAAATTAAGAGATATGATTGATGGAGAAACTGAAATTGGGGGGGGGTCGTCAGGCAGGTGAAGAGGGGGGAAATGCATGATTAATTCTCTTTCCTTTCTGTTCTTTCGTTACTCCTTTGCATGTTTAAATGCAAATAAGGAATTCCTTTCTTAATGGAGATTAATTCAGTGCCTTGGTTGTTGTTTTTCTTAGAGCCTTGTTGGCTCTTTGATGTTCATTGAAGCATGATATATGGAAATATAACTTGAGAACAAACGGAGAAGGACAGGACTAGTTATACCAAATTAATTATGGATTATTACTTCTTTAAAGGAATAGCACATGAAACATAAGATAGTCAGGCATACATTAGGGTCCTTCTGCTGTTTGCAGGGAACTAATGTAAGATACCCCTTAAGAACAGAACAGAGTAACAGAGTTGGAAGGGAGATTGGAGGTCTTCTAGTTGAACCCCCTGCTCAAGCAGGAGACCCTATACCATTCTGGACAAGTGGCTGTCCAGTCTTTTCTCAAAAGCCTCCAGTGATGGAGCACCCACAACATCTGGAGGCAAGTTGCTCCACTGGTTAATTGTCCTCAGTGTTAGGGAATTCCTCCTTAGTTCTAGGTTGCTTCTCTCCTTGATTAGTTTCCATCCTCTGCTTCTTGTCCTGTCCTTAGGTGCTTTGGAGAATAGGTTGACCCCCTTCCTCTTTGCAGGAGCCCCTCAAATATTGGAACATTTCTATCCTCTCACCCCAGTCCTTCTTTTTTTTTCTAGTCTAAAAAAGGTAAAAGGTAAAGGTTCCCCCGCACAGGCGTGCTAGTCGTTTTCGACTCTAGGGGCCGGTGCTCATCTCCGTTTCAAAGCCGAAGAGCCAGCGCTTGTCCGAGGATGTCTCCGTGGTCATGTGGCAGGCATGACTAGACACCAAAGGCACACGGAATGCTGTTATCTTCCCACCTGCAACCATTCTTCATATGTTTTAGCCTCCAGGCCCCTAATTGTCATCCTTCCTCTTCTCTGCATTCTTTCCTGAGTCTCAACATCTCTCTCTCTTTTTTTAATGATACAATAGAAAAACCTCTCAACTGTATGTCATCTTAGGTTAAGAAAAGAATAGCACTGAGATACTTAGTATTCATGAGAAGATGGAGAGCTGCAACTTGACCTTTGTGCGGGATCGATAACTATTTTGGTCCCGTCATCATTAATACTGTGAGAGGCTGGTTGTTAGAGCTATGGCGCCCATCCAACTATGCAGAATGTCCAACCTCCCCCTTCTCCTGCCTTATTTAACAATTCAAAGCTACCAGTCGAAGCAGCCTCTGGGAGAAAAAGAAGCAGCTGCATTATGGAAATGAGTGGGGATAAGGAGATTAACCCGAATTCTCCACTGAAACAGGAATAGTTCAACATAATTTGGTCCTTGGAATTTGAGGCTATTGTTGGCTGAACATTGTACCTTGCAAGGAATGTTCAGTTGTGAGTGGTAACAAGTAATTTTCTAGTTGGGGTAGACCAGGGGTAGGCAACCTTGGCTCTTTTATGACTCATGGACTTCAACTCCCAGAATTCCTGAGCCACCATGGCTCAGCTTGGAAACCTCTGCCTTTCGCCTCAGCATGGCTGGCTCAGGAATTCTGGGAGTTGGTCCCCGAGTCATAAAAGAGCCAAGGTTGCCTACCCCTGCGGTAGACCAACCTTGGCATCTCTATGACTCGTGGACATCTCCCAGAATTCCTGAGCCAGCATGGCTCAGCTTGGAAACCTCTCCCTTTCCCCTCAGCATGGCTGGCTCAGGAATTCTGGGAGTTGAAGTCCACGAGTCATAAAAGAGCCAAGGTGGCCTACCCCTGTGGTAGACCAACTGAGAGCAACTGCCTTGAAAATGGACTGGGGCAATCCAAGCAGGGAGGTTGACTCATTGCAGTGGAATTGTGTGTTGGGCCCCACACCAGGAGTGGCACACGGCAGTTCTTCCAAGCTCTTTATTGTTTCAGACTCATAGACAAAATCTTTCTAGACCAAGTATTCTACTATCTGCATCTACAATATACTCTGTGAGCTATTATGGAGGGCCTGTCTTCACCCACTTTCTCTCCCACATGATCTCTGGGCTGAGTTGTTCTCTTACTCCTCTGGAATAAATCCCCTTTCACCTGGGAATCCACCTCATCGCTACATTCCATCACAACCTTTATGGACTTCAGCTCCCAGAATCCCTCAGCCACCATTTGTGGACTTCAGCTCCCAGAATTCCACAGTCAGCATGTGTCAGCCTCAAAACCAGGAACATTTCTTCCCAGCTGAGTTTTTTTATTGCGTTGGACTCATAGACACAATGTTGCCAGACCGAAGACTACTTCCTACATCTACAGAATACTCTGGGAACTATTAGGGAGGAGCTATCTCCATCCTCTTTCTCACACACATGATCTCTGGGCTGAGTTGCATCTTACTCCTCTGAAATGAACCCCTTGCCTCCTGGGGGCCCATCTCCTCAATACATTCTATCACATTGTGTTGGGTTTCCATATGGAAGCATCTACTGTCCTGATATACCTTCCTGTATAACGTATATATCCAGAATCTCCTTAGAATTATCTTTTTACAGACCATCCATATCATGTCCTGTTTGCTCAGTAGCAGGATTACCCTAAGGCCTAACCCTTTGGGGCAAAGAGAGATTTTTCTTAGAGTAAACTGAAAAACAAAACAAAACACAGGAATGGAAGCCATTCCTTCCTCCCTCTTAATCAAAAGCCAGTTCCCCCTATTTTTTTATCTCTGTATGGCTGAATCTTCATATAAGAGCCTTGGTGGAGCAGTGGGCTAATGCCTCCTTAAGTAACACCAGCTGTCTGCAATTAGTGCAGGTTCGAGTCCAACCAGGCTCAAGGTTGACTCAGCCTTCCATCCTTCCGAGGTAGGTAAAATGAGGACCCAGATTGTTGGGGGCAATTAAGCTGACTTTGTAATAATGCCGCTTGGGGTGTGTGTGAAAGCCTTAAAAAGCAGGCATATACATAGAATGAAGGCTACTGCTAAGCTTGTAAGCCGCCCTGAGTCTTCGGAGAAGGGCGGGTTATAAATGGAATTTAAAAATATATATATATAATCCATATCTGGACCAATTCTGGGGTT
This sequence comes from Vipera berus, assembly GCF_964194415.1. Classification (NCBI taxonomy): domain Eukaryota; kingdom Metazoa; phylum Chordata; class Lepidosauria; order Squamata; family Viperidae; genus Vipera; species Vipera berus. Next base: position 16,165,157 of record NC_138214.1, read on the forward strand.
ACCATAACCCAGTTATATCCACTGAAACTCACTGCTCTATGACTGTGAATATATTCAAAATATGAAGTCAGGGGAAAAAAAGACTTTTACCCACTGTTTGTCAACTCCAGTATGGAGCCTTGACGTTCAAGATGGTCCCGTTATAATTAGAGTTTGAAGATTGAAATGTGGAGGTCAGGCTTTAAAAAATATAAATGCAGCTGAGATATCCAGATGAGGTTTGGAATAGACAGGAATGCAATACTAGCTCTGATTTGTATCTTACCTTAGCCATATCGAGCTTTTAACAGTGACCGAGGTGGCAAAAGGAAGAAGAGGCTTGAAAGAAAGACATTCAGGTTCAAAACAAAAAAACTGAATTGAATTGATTGGATTTTTTTATTGGCCAAGTGTGATTGGACACACAAGGACTTTGTCTCCGGTGCATAAGTTCTCAGGGTGCATACATACAACAACAAAGGAATGCAGCACAATTGCTGGTAGCTTTGATTGGAGCTCTTCCCAACAAGGGCAGTGAAATTTATTCCTTGGGACCAAGCAATTCTCAGCTGTTATTGCAACCTCCTAAAATGAGAAATGAATTTCTGAAGAAAAAAACCCACCCTCGTGAACAAAGCAAATTATTTCACCGCAATTAGAATTTGGCAAGAAAGATCCATGCTGTTTACATGTGATTATTATTTTTAGGTCTGTACGTATGGCAACCTTGCAGCTCTTTGGCAGATGTTCTTTATGTATGTTTAACTTCATATTCTCGGTGAAGAGATTTTTCTAGAAATGGGATAATGAGATGTGATAAAGTCATCCTTCTCGAATGCAAAACAAACACACAACATATCGTACACACACCCCTTTGCACCACCCTGTGCCCTCAATTCTGTTGCTTTCACCATACTTTACCGTAGGTTAGGCTTAGTTTGACATGATAGCAGTCTTCCGAGATTTGAGGCGCTGCCACGAAGACAAGGGGGTTCACCTATTTTCCAAAGCTCCTGAAGGCAGGACAAGAAACAGGATGGAAACTAATCAAGGAGAGAAGCAACCTAGAGACAAATTTGACCCCCTTCTCTTCTTTGTGGCAGCCCCTCAAATATTGGCACCCTGCTATCATATCACTTTATTCCTTCTTTTGCTTAGACTAGACACACCCAATTCCTGCAACTGTTCTTCGTATATGTTAACCTCCAGGCCCCTGATCATCTTTATTGCTCTTCTCTGCACACTTCCTGGAGTCTCAACATCTTTTTCACATCATGGCGACCAAAACTGGATGCAGAATTCCAGGTGCGGTCTCGTCAAGGCATTATAAAGCAACACTAAAGCTTCATGATCTTGACTCTTTCCCTCTGGTAATGCAGGTGTACGTCTTCTCACCTAGACCAGCCTTTCTCAACGTTGGCAACTGCTATGTGCTACCCTGCCAGCATTCCAGAAGTGCAGCTCCACATATCTTAAAGTTGCCAAGGTGGCAAACCACTGATTTAGACCCTTCCCTTGATGAATTGGCTTGTCTCACAGAAACCCCCAAATGGGTTACAAGCTTATTTTTTCTAGCCACTTCTTATGGCTCATAATTGGTAAGAAAGCCACTGAGGTCTCTTTCCACTGGCCATGGTTCCTTTCTTCTGATTAGCACATCTAATTAGTATGACATGACACCCTCTGTATTACATCCTAATTCATTTCTATGTTCTCATTCTCTAAGTGGTTTTTTGGCACATCCCGGCATTATCAAATTCTAGGAAAATAACGAACTGTACAGAAACTTAATTTGTGCTGTCCCTTTAAATTGCTCCTGTCTGCTGCTCCTTCCTGTTATTTGTGATGCTTCTAATGAAAACCTCTGTGCTCTTAATTATGTAACATACGGGGGGGGGGGAGCGATGCTGCATTATCAAATCCAGAGGTCAGTGTGAATAAAAGTGTGATCCACGTAGCCCAGCGTCCCTTTTTTTTGTTTCAACGCTCAAGCAGAGTGAGGAGATAGGACCTCCTGGGGTGGGGTGGGGGTGGGGGAAAGGTGGGGAGGGGGGAAACAGCATTGCTACCCCTCCTCCAACCTACTGCCAGAAGCAGAATGAAAAAGAGAGGGCTTGCTCTGTCCCTCTTCTTTTCATTCTCTTCTTTCTGTCACCTAGAAGGTTAATCAAGTAATCAGCCGCTCGTTAGCGCACAAGAGCTCTAGAGATGGAAAACATTTGCTTTATTTTATTTATTTATTTTATTGGATTATATACCGCCCTTCTCCCGAAGGACTCGGGGCGGTGTACAGGGCAGTTAAAACACAATATACAAGGTTAAAAATAAATTAAATTCAATTAGCCCCAACAAGTAAATCACATTCTAAAAATTTAAAATCCCAATCCCTCAGTCCAGGCCCGCAAGCTCAAATAACCAAGTTTTCAGGTGGCGGTGAAAAGAACGAAGGTCGGGAGCCATCTGGAGCTCAACAGGGAGTTGGTTCCAGAGGGCAGGCGCTCCCACAGAGAATGCTCTCCCCCTGGGGGAGGCCAGTCGGCATTCCCTGGCCAACGGCAGCCTGAGGAGGCCCTCTCTGTGGGAGCGCACAGGACGATGGGAGGTTGACGCCGGCAGAAGGTGCTCCCGTAACTAATCCGGACCCATGCCATTTAGGGCTTTATAGGTCATCACCAGCACCTTGAATCTCACCCAGAGGGCAACTGGAAGCCAATGCAGCTCGCGGAGCAGAGCTGTTATATGGGAGTATCAGGAGACTGCCATCACAACTCGCGCGGCTTTACAGAATAATACAACCCAAAGCAAGGCTGCCTGATTCCAAGCAACCTGGTCCCTCTGGGGAGGAGGAACAGCAGTTTTGCAGGTGTTTTTTGCACAAGGAGCTTGGTCATCCATGACACTTCTTTGGAGAATGAACTATTGCAGAGTTCTTCATTTTTCACTCATCTGGATCCTTATATGAGGCTGTAGGGGCGAGGAAGGCTTGTTCCCGTTGCCTAAAATCCTGCAAGAAAAAGGAGGGGGTTTTGATGAGGAGGAAGGCCTCTAGAGATGATTGTATAGTCATAGAAAGACAGAGCTGGAAGGTCTTCTAGTCCAACCCTTCTACTGTCCCAGAGTGTAAGGGAAGGCGGTAGAGCCTGGGGGCGGAGTTAAAAAAAGACATCAGCCTAGAATCCCTACATAGCCACAAGCGGACTAAGATCACCTTCCCCTTGAATTCCATTGACTTTTATTTAGCTCCACGCAGGTGCTGACCATAGGTTGAGAAGATTCCTGTCCATAGGGTTTTAGCAATCGGTTTAATTCATACGTGGACCTGGTCTTTTGCATCTGACATGGACAGCCTTGAAAACCTCCAGCAATGGACTATCCACAACTCCAGGGGTCAAGTTGTTCTTTTGATTAGTCCTTCTCATTGTCAAGGGATGCGGTGGCTCAGTGGGTTAGGATGCTGAGCTTGTCTATTGGAAGGTCGGCAGTTTGGCGGGTCGAATCCCGAGTGCCGCGTAACAGAGTGAGCGTCTGTTACTCGTCCCAGCTTCTGCCATCCTAGCAGTTCGAAAGCACGTAAAAATGCAAGTAGAAAAATAGGGACCCCTATGGTGGGAAGGTAACAGGGCTCCGTGCGCCTTTGGTGTCTAGTCATGCCGGCCACATGACCACGGAGACGTCCTCGGACATGCGCTGGCTCTTCGGCTTTGAAACGGAGATGAGCACAGGCCCCTAGAGTTGGAAATGACTAGCCCGCGTGTGCGGGGGAACCTTTACCTTTACCTCTCATTGTCAACAATTGTATTGCCAATTGCATTCATCCTGGAGCCAGACAGATAGGTGAGCTTGGTTGGATGGTCACTTTCAAGAGGTCCATTTAGCAGGTGGAGGTTTAGCTTAAAGACTGAGCCACTTGAAGCCTGCAAAGTTTGATTCTGATGCTCTGAGCAACGGGTGAGAAGACATCCATCGTCTTCTGGGCTGGGAGGCAAACATTTGGGCTTTGTGTAGAGGATGTGGTTGTTCAGGCCCAATCTAGCATTGAGGTCCCTTCCCAGGACTACAGAGGCATTTGGCTTCATCAACATTAGATCAGTAGCAGATATTTCCTGCTCTGATCTGGGCTTTCTGCCTCATTGGGAGCAAATAAGAATTTATTCTCAGCAGGATACCATAGTTAAATTGGATTGACACCACCACGGGATATGTCTTGAGTGGATGGTTTGTGATCATTTGGTCCCACTAGGAGGCTTGATGGCAGACAGTTGCCCTCACCAAAGAAGTTGCTCTTCAGAGCCTCTTTGATCTTGATCTCCAAATCTCTTCTTTAATGTCCAAGGGAGCCATTGCTTCAAGGAGGGTGAGATTTGCTCTTAGGACGCGGGTGATCCCCCTGAAACTATGCAAGATTTAGATGCATCTGTTTAAAAGCTACAGGCGATCCGTTGGCCTGAGAGAAATGGTTAGTTTAACAGGGCAAGCCACTAGCATCTAAAATGACCCCACTCCCTTCCAACCCTGATGATGTTACTTAGTTTGGTGCCACCGGTCAGAGAATGTCGTCTGGTGGCCCCCAGGGGGAGGTCCTTCTCTGTGGGCGCTCTGGATTTATGGAATCGGTTGCCGGTTGAGCTCCGGATGGCGCCCGACCTTCGCTCCTTCCGACGCGATCTGAAGACTTATTTGTTCGAACAAGCCGGCCTGGCCTGATGGGGGATGGGTTGGGATTTTACTGTTGTTTTTAATATATCTATTTATTGTTTTAGCTGGGCATTGTGTTTAATTCTTTTTAACTTTTGTATCTTTGTATTTTTATATGTTTGCCCTGTTCACCGCCCAGAGTCCTTCGGGAGAAGGGCGGTATATAAATAAAATTATTAAAATTATTAATTAAATTATTAAATATCTGCCAGAAAACAACCAAGCTCAGAGAGCGCTCAGGACCCGCCCACAGCATTGGGCCATTGTTTACCAGCCACTGCATAGATGCCTAATTCTTCCTCCCTCACAATGAAATGCCTGAAGTCAAGATTATATCATCTTCCTTTGTGCATTCTTTTTTCTCTCTGGCAGTTGTCCCTGAGGGCCACACAGACACACACCTACTTGCACCGCATTGGGGAAAGTTATTCTTAGATGTGGAGATTTGCATATTCATCACTGCTGTGGAGTCAGTGGGATTTTGCCATTCTCTGCCACTAATAATAATCTTTAACTGCGTCACCGTCACTCTAGCATTCTCGGGTTCCCTTTAGGGTGGCACGGACTTTCCAAATGCTGCTTCCCTTGGGAAGCAAGGAGATTTTACATGGCGTGTGATATCTGGGTGAAGGAGAGAAAGTGCTGGGGATTTGGGCAGCTGGCTTCTAAATGGGTTGTTCTTGGAGATGAACTCTGGGTGGGGATGGTACAACTGAATTGAATTGAATTGAATTGATTAAATTTATATGCCGCCCTTCTCCCTAAGGACTCAGGGCGGCTCACAACAATAAAAAGTTAAAAAAACATAAGATACAAAATTTTAAAAAGAATTAAACAAAATATAATAAATACATAACGATTAACCCAATAAAACCAAATTTAAAACTATAGTCAGTCCAGGCCTGCTTGTTGGAACAACCAAGTCTTCAGGTCACGGCGGAAGGACCAAAGGTCAGGGGCCATCCGCAGCTCCGGAGGCAACTCATTCCAGAGGGTCGGCACACCCACAGAGAAGGCTCTCCCCCTGGGGGGTCGCCAGCCAGCACTGCTTAGCCGACGGAACCCTGAGGAGGCCGACTCTGTGGGAGCGAACCGGGCGATGGGAGGTTGACAATGGCAGCAGGTGGTCTCGCAAGTACCCCGGGCCTAAGCCATGCCCTGCCCTCTTGAGTCTTTTGTCAAATGTTGCCTCCAAGGACCAGGTGATTCTTCTGGAGCACCTTCAGGACTGAGAGTGGAGGACACTGTTTTGCAGTGGGTGGGGTTTTTTTCCTTCTTTCGTGGTGAATTCTGGTGAATGTTAGTGTGGAAGAAGAGGAGAGGTCCAACCTTAGTCCATTCTTGTGTGGGGTGCCTCGGTATTTGGGTCTCTCATGGTTCTTCTTTAACGTCTGCTTGAAAGTTTTGGGTGAGATCGTTTGGCAGGATGGGATGCAGCAACATCAGCATCTTGAGGATGCACTATTACACATCTCCATCCCTGCTCAGGCAGGCATTGTTGTTCAGATGTTGACCAGTGTCTACCAGATATGGGGAGGAACTGATTCCAACTCAATGCTAGTTTATGGATTGACTCAGGGTTTTGGGCCTCCCTGGGTCCTGAGATGTCACATTTTACTCTCAAGGGAAGAGCACTCCCCTCCACAGAGCTGGCATGCAATTTAGACTCCTCGTGGATTCACTACTCTTGCTGAAGGAGCAGGTAGCAATGCTAGCTACTGGTAGGTGGACCTTTACACAGATCCATCTTGTGCACCAGTTGTGCCCATTACTGGATTGGGAAGCCTTGTTCATTGTCGTTTATGCCTTGATGACTTCCTGGTTGGATTACTGAAATATGCTCTACCTGGGGCTGACCTTGAAGACCATCCAGAAATTATAATTGGTCCAGAAGGCTGCAGTTTATGCAGTGCTGAGTGCCCCTCAGTTTGCTGCTGTTTATGTTGTGCTGGCTGCTATCCAACTCATAGGCACTGGAATTAGGTAAGGCTGGAGCTCAGTGACTGGGTTTGTTATCTATTGGAAAATGTTCATTTAGAACCCGGGAGTTGCATGTTTTTGTTTTTATTTATTTAGGAATATTGTTTTCTATTAGCTTTGTCTTTAACGTTCTTACCACTGCTACTGTGAGCTGCCCAGAGTTATGGCACATAAGATGAACAGTTCTCTAAGTGTCTTTAAATAAATGGACAGTCCAAGTTCTTCTGTTTGTCCTTAAATGAACTCTGGTTATCTCTAGCTTCTTAGACACTGCATGAGAGTCCTTGTTTTAAAAGAGTCTGAAAAACAAGCTGTGTGGACTGGATTGTCCCCTTCTTTAAGACCTGCCTTTAATTCACATGATCGGTCTGGCTGCTTTGCTTTGGGAAGGTGGCTTTGTGATATAATCTGTCTTGAAAGTCAAATGACCCACCTCTGGGTGTGAATTTGATTCCTATATTAAGTCAGCTCAAAGGCTATGATGGAACTGAAAAGACAAAGTGAGATTTTATTTTATTTATTATTTTTTATTTTTTTATTACATTTATATCCCGCCCTTCTCCGAAGACTCAGGGCGGCTTACAAGCTTAGCAGTAGCCTTCATTCTATGTATATGCCTGCTTGTTAGGGCTTTCACACAAACACCCCCCAAACGGCATTATTACAAAGTCAGCTTATTGCCCCCAACAATCTGGGTCCTCATTTTACCTACCTCGGAAGGATGGAAGGCTGAGTCAACCTTGAGCCTGGTGGGATGCGAACCTGCACTAATTGCAGGCAGCTGGTGTTACTTAAGGAGGCATTAGCCCACTGCTCCACCAAGGCTCCAATTATAAGAGACTATAAAGAGTTATGACAGATCTTTTCAGCACCTTGGACAGGTCACTTTAAGTAGAGTTGTATCAGCAACTTAATGTGCTTTATGAAGGCTCCCTTATTCCATCCTCTGAAGGCTTACCGTAACTATGTCTACGACCACTCATAAAGTAGAAGACCATCTAGCAGCTGCTTTCTGAATTTGATAAATGTGTCAGAGCCAGAGCCGTGGCTTAAATGATCCTTACTGGACATCAGTTCACTAGATGATTTTATTTTTATTTATTAAATTTATATGCTGTCCATCTGACGAATAGTAACTCTGTCACTTTCCACCCTAGTATCCTCAGAGCCACAGATTGGGTCAGGTTGGACAATATGGTGGCCAGGTTACCTCAGGACAGTGACCATAATCAGTTTTGGTTTCACTGATGGCTGAGTTCCTATGGCTTGCCAAGTCCTAAAATGGGATTATACTTTCATAATGGCTATAGTCATGGAAGAGGTTATACCCAAAACAGATCAATATTATTATGACTTCCTATAGTGGCTTGATTTAAACAACTTATTAAGATAATAAAGTACAGCTCCCCTACCCCCAAACACTGAACCAAACCGATTTTTAAGCTAGCTTAGTATAAATGGCACCAATCCAATCATTCTGCATGTTTTAGGGAAAGGAAATGTTTGCTCTAGAAATTCAGTACAGTGAACACACACATCCTGATTTACAGCATAAGCTCAACGTCATCAGTGTCTTATATGCTTCATTGGGGAATGTTTCTGGGAGTGTCACACACACGGTATCTATGTACTCTGTGTAGGTGTGTCTTTTGAAGGAGAGCTCTACCACCCTAGATAGGACCTGAGGTGCAGACTTTGCAAAGAAACAATCCAACACATAGTGGCAGGGTGTAAAATGCAGGCAGACAATGGACGGCACAACCAAATAGCTAGCATTGGGGACAGGAACAGCTACACAGTGTACAGGCTAGACTCACTCTGGGTCTGGATAGGAAACCCTACAGAAGGTTGTGCAAAATAAGATCACAGGCAGATACTGACCAATCAACCAGGTAGACAAAGGACCTGAAGACAGCAGAGGTGATAGCATTGCCAAGTGACAGCAACCTCAGGAAGGAAGGAGTATGTATGTATTATATGCAGTTACATAGCCTTGTAATCCTTTATTTATGGGCATCTGTGAGAGGCAAGTGACATGATGTGCATTGTGTCATTGCAGAAATAATGCAACATGACATAATTTCTCATGACATGCATGATACTACAATGGCTTTTACCAAATGCTGATAGGTCTAAGGGGGTGCTGTTAATCCAGCAGAGGTATATAAAGGGGATTTTTGTACCCTAAGGCTTTCTTTCTTGCTTACTGTTCCTGGAGCATCACAGCCAATATTCTATTTTTAGCACTTTTTCCCCCTTTATTTTCTACAACAACGCAACCTTGATGACCCATGAATGCATTAGATCCCTGCTGCCTGGAGGAGCCTCATTTTTGAAACTAGAAGGGGGGGGGATGTGAAAATTACAGCTGAGTCAAAGGCTCTTAAACCAAATTCTGCTGTAAACTTTTCAAGGCAACTTTTTTCATAACGTAAAGGAGAAAATGGAAAAGTCAAAAGGCAGCTTATTGACGGAGGATTGTAGAAGAATTACAGAGTATTTAGAGCAGGGATCCCCAACACCCAGTCTGTGGACCGGTACCGGGCTGTGGCATGCCAGCAACCGGGCCGTACAAACAAGCAAAGCCCCATCCGTGGGATGCAGGCAACACAGAAAACCACACCCCCTCCGGTCCGCGGAAAAACCTGTCTCCACCGAACCGGTCCCTGGTGCCCAAAAAGTTGGGGACTTCTGATTTAGCGGTTCAGAATCAAAAATCTCCCATAGAAACAGAGCCTGCTCCAATCTTTCCCACTTCAGTTACATAAATGCAGATGGCGTCTTTTTCCAAACATCTCAAGATACCGTGCAAGGTCTTTCGAATGGCACCAGGGCAAATGAGGAATGTTTGGGGTGCATTACAGTTAGTTCTTGACTTATGGCCACATTGGAGCCCAAGATTTCTGTTGCTAAGTGAGACATTGGTTAAGTGAATTTTGCCCCATTTTACGACCTTTCTTCTCACATTTGTTAAGTGAACCACTGAAGTTGTTAAATTGGTAACATGGATGTTGAGTGAATCTGGCTACCCCATTGACTTTGCTTATCAGAAAAATCACGTGGTGCCGGGACACTGCAACCGTCATAAATATGAACCAATTCTCAACCACTCAAATTCTGATCATGTGGCCACAGGGTAGCTGCAAAGGTTGTAAGTGTGCAAAAAAGGTCACAAGCTCTTTTTTTTCAGTGCCGTTGTAACTTTGTACCATCACCGAATTAACTGTTGTAAGTTGAGGGCTACCTGAATTGGACAACCAAGGGCTACAGAGGTTCAACTCAAAATGTTGCTGCATTGCAAACTGACCCTTGAGAATGATCCAGGTGCTATGACACTTTTGGATTTCTGATTATGGAGAGCAAAACTTGAAAAAGAAGACAGCCCATGTTTTGTACAGTATTGCTTCTTTCATGGGAAGGAAATATAAGATAGCAAGAAAAATAGGAGTGGGTAGAGAAAACTGTGAAGTGACATGTGCATGGACACAATTACCGCATTCACAGAGGAGAGCAATTGCACGTTTCAGAATCTCAAACAAGAAAGCCTTTGTGGAGGTGAAGGTATCCTTAGCAAGCAGCAGCAGCTTGCTAACCTTGGCTGGTCTCATAAGCCAAACCTGGTTAGGATTTGGGAAAGGGAAATACCTGGGAATTCTAGTGGGAAGTTGAATGAAGCATCAACCTCAATTTATTTCGTGCTATACAAAGTCAGCTGTGATTAGAGCATCATAGATAGGCCCAGAAAACAAAATAAAATGACTCATTTGCATGGGTGCCTTCATCGAGAATTGAGCTTAATTGCCGAGTATCTTTAACTTTCTAATCTATTATAGAAAACATGGTTTACATAGCTAAGGAAGAGAAGCCAGTTCTGAATAAAGCTAACCTCAGTGTAAGAATCTGCAAACCTCTTTGCTCTGGTGTTATGCTTCTGGCCCATCTGATTTCTTACTTTTTACAAAAAAGCAAAGCAAAAATCAAATGGGGACAATCATATCCGGATGGGTGATTAAGTTCTCCTTTCATTTCAGGGAGAGGACATTTTGGACCGCAGCTCTGAGTTGATCTACACGGGAGAAATGTCGTGGATATATCAGCCTTACGGACGAAGCCAGCAGCGCGTTTTCTTCCTTTTTGATCACCAGATGGTTCTTTGCAAAAAGGTGAGGACCCGTTTGAGTCTCCTCTGAATGATCAGTGAATTTGGGTTTAAGACAGGGCAAGTCAACCTGTATCCCTACGTTGTACTGGGTCCTGCAAACCCTGTTTTGCAGCTGTCTTTGTAGAACAACAGAATTGGAAGGGACCTTGGAGGTCTTCTAGTCCAACCCCCTGCTCAGGCAGGAGACCCTATACCATTCCAGACAAAGGGCTGTCCAGTCTCTTCTTGAAAAGCTCCAGGGATCTTCGTTGCTCTTCTCTGCACTCTTTCCAGAGTCTCAACAACTTTATATTGTGGCGATATATAAAATCTTGAGCCACTGAAATGGTTCAGCCCTTCCAGGCAGAGCAGACAGGAAATATGACCAGATGAGTTTATTCTACTTTTTTTGTAAGACTGTCTTAACAGAATCTTGCTAATCTGATTGTTCAAATATTCCCCAGTCTCTTTTACAGCCTGAGAAGTTAGGGAGGTTTCTTTTGAATTTCTTTCTTTGCCTGCAATGCAGCCATGGACCATGTCCTTGTCTCTTAAGGTCATTCCCACATACCATTAGAAATGGTCATTGCCAAAATTGTCAACCCTTTGGGGATTAATTCCCTTTTCCAAACAGGATCTGAGTCAGATCAAAACATTTTGATTGTGCTTAGTTGGGCGATGTTGTGGTGCCTTTGTAGCACCTGCTATGATCTTAGGATTTTTTTTAAAAAAATGTTTTTTCTTTCTCCAAAAACATGGTCACCTATCTTAGGTCAAAGACCTTCCTTCCTCTTCTTGTTTGGTCGCTAAGTCTTGTCCGACTCGTCACAACCCAAAAGATCATAGCACACTAGCCCCCGCCTCCTGACCTCCTGTCTCCCAGGGCTATTAGACACCTTCTGCCCTGATGGGCTAATCTTTGGGGGTCATGTCTTTTAACTTTTGGGGCGTCCATGGGGTGTTCTTGGCAAGGAGGCTGGAGTGGGTTGCCATTTCCTTCTCCAGTGGGCCACATTTTGTCAGAACTCTCCACCACGACCTGTCCGTCTTGGGTGGCCCTGCACGGCTTAGCTCATAGCTTCATTGAGCTGTGCAAGCGCCTTGGCCACAACATGGCAGTGATCCATGAAAAGGCCAGTCTTTCTACATCCTTCCAGAGATACATCTGAAACACACATTCATTGTAAGTGATAAAGGAAAGTACACCTCTACACATTGGCTGTTTATTTATTCTCATGAGCCACTTTCTCCAGCAAAAAAAGGTGGAAAGAAGGAAGGAAGGAAGGAAGGAAGGAAGGAAGGAAGGAAGGAAGGAAGGAAGGAAGGAAGGAAGGAAGAAGGGAGGAAGGAAGGAAGGAAGGAAGGAAGGAAGGAGGGAGGGAGGGAGGAAGGAAGGAAGGAAGGAAGGAAGAAGGGAGGGAGGGAGGGAGGGAGGGAGGGAGGGAGAGAGGAAGGAAGAAGGGAGGGAGGGAGGAAGGAAGGAAGGAAAAGGGAGGGAGGGAGGGAGGGAGGAAGGAAGGAGGAAGGAGAGAGAGATGGAATGTGTGAGTATCAAATACAAGCTAAATTTTTCAACAAATAATCAGGAAACCTTTGGCTAGATTCTTGCTTGTCTGAAAATTTTAGAGGGTAGATATCCCACCTTCTCTTTCCATTGTGAAGAAATTGCGTGGTTGTGTTAGAACATGCCCTGAAATACATGTCCTACCTGTAAACGGTATACAGATAGCATTGCAAAATTTATAGTAAAAAAATGCAGTAATTCTATTGGGAAATGTACAGTAAAAATTATGACCATGAGGAGAAAATGCGTTCAAAAGCTAGAAGATAGAGACCATTTTTTAAAAAAATGAAATCTCAAAGCCTCAGCAGTCAAGAATATCTTTCCAACTTGGACATTGAACATGCCCCAATTTATATTGATTTGTCTATCATTAGATTTATTTCCAGGAAAGTATGATGGATATGTAGTTTTGGTATCCGAAGCAGAACATCCAGATTCAGTCACAGTTTTGTTCCGTATAGCGTCAACCTTGTGAACTCTCAACTTTCCTCTTTCTGCTATGACTTCAAAATGGACAGTGATTAATATTTATATTGATACATATGTATCAGCATAGGTATATACAATATGTGTATATGTACATATGTATGTATGCATATATGTAGCATTTACATGTGTGTGTGTGTGTGTGTGTGTGTGAGTGTGTTTGTGTGTGTGTGATGTGTGTTTATGGGTAGATACATACTTTCTTTTGAGAGCAGGGATCAAAATTTCATTTTTAATCTGGGCCAGTGTGCTCGTAGTAAAATGGACAATAAAGGATATCTTATCTAGCTTAAAAGATTCCTCGAATGGCAAGAGGTGGTTTTAGATGAGCTAGTCCTGAAATCAGTCTCCCCCATTAGTAATTTTCCATTGCACCTAAACTGTATTTTTCTTGGAAGGGTTTTAGAATTTGTATAGATGGAATCAAGTCGAGGTGATTCCTTTCTGGATTGGGTCTGTAGCGGTGGAGGAAGCAGCCATGATTTCATGAGCAGCGGGTCATATGCGGATACCTTAAGTCAGGGGTAGGTAACCTTGGCCCTTTTATGATTCGTGGACTTCAACTCCCAGAATTCCTGAGCCATCCACGCTGAGAGGAAAGGGAGAGGTTTCCAAGCTGAGCCAGGCTGGCTCAGGAATTCTGGGAGTTGAAGTCCACGAGTCATGAAGGGGCCATAGTTCCCCCATGCTGGCTCAGGAATTCTGGGAGTTGAAGTTCACGAGCCATAAAAGAGCCAAGGTTGCCTATCCCTACCTTAAGTCTATCCCTCACCTCACCAGGGAATCCAGAGGAGGCCAAAATAAATTATTCCTCTTGTGGATCCGCCTTGGATCCCTTTTCTTCATGACTCCATCTTTGAAGCTGGGGCTAATTAATAAATAAGGTCTGGTGTCAGAAGCTGAGCATCATGGCTTCAGCTGGGAAGTTCCGTTTACAAGGCCAAAGTTGGTCCTCCTTTCAGATTATTCAATTAACTCTGATGCAGTTCCCCGAGTCTCAGTAAAAGTGTATCCAAATGACTCATTCACTCCGTTGTGTGTGCTGTCTGTGCCATACAAAGTCAAAAGCTGATACAGGTAGTCCTTGACTTACAACAGTTCATTTAAGTGACCATTCGAAGTGACAACGAGGCTGAAAAAAGTGACTTATGACCCCTTTTCACACTTACGACCGTTGCAGAATGCCCATGTTCACACAATCAAAATTGGCAACTGGTTCCTATTTATGATGGTCGTGGCGTCCCCCGGAGGGGGGGTGTCACATGATCCCCCTTTGCAACCTTCTGACAAGCAAAGCCAATGTGGGGAAGCCGGATTCATTTAACATCCGTGTGACTAACTTTTAACAATTGCAGTGATTTGTTGAGCAATTGTGGCAAGCAAGGTTGTGAAATGGGACCAAGGTCATTTAACCAGTGTCTCACTTAGCGACATAAATTTTGGGCTCAGTTGTGGTCGTAAGTCGAGAACTACCTGTAACGCACCCCCCCCCCCAAAATTCCTCATTTGCCCTGGTGATTCAACCGCGGTCATAAAGTGAGGGCCAGTTGTAGCAAGCCGTTGTATTAGCAGCTTGTGTGATTTTAATAAATGTGACATTTTTACCGGTTTAATCAGTAAAAAAATTCCTCTTGGCTAGGCATTTGATTTTAGCATTCCAAAATGATTTTGAATTCAGCCGCTTCCCCCCCCCCAGTGTTTTGGATCTAAATCTTTACATGGCATCATGCTGTTAATCTGTGGGCTTTTCATTCCTGAAATGTATTTACATTTTTCGCCTTCTCTCCATTTCAACTTTCAAGGGAGCTCTGATAAAACAGAATAAAATCAGACTTGGTAAAATCTATTTTATGTAGCGTTGCTATGAATCTCTAGAGGCAGGTCTATACATCAGTATCATTGCAACCTAAAATGGAATAAAGATGCAGAGGAAATGCAGACTGTGACAGATTGCACAGGTTGAAATTCTAGAATTCGTTTAAGACGTTCTCCTGTTTAGACCAACAGCAGGCTGTGTGATCGAGTAAACTTTATAGCTAAAATAAAGACAAGGGTGATCTGCCCCTGCTTCAAGTTGTAACTCAGTTCTTTTGTTGGTCAGGTGTTGGACTGTCTGTGATACCTTGACACAATAATACCACAGATCAGCATTCACCAGGGCCTGAGAATCAAGGGATCCCATGAAGCAGTGCTAGGTTTGAGAGATTTATGAGACAAAACAAGAAACCCAAGAGCATGTCTGAAGTAGTGGTTAAAGGTACCAGGCCCCAAACTGGGTGACCGGGAGTTCTAGTCCTGCCTTAGTCCTGAAGGAGGCAATGGCAAACCACTTCTGAAAATGTTGCCAAGAAAATTGCAGGGACTAAGCCAGGCAGTTGCCAGAAGTCATGACTGATTTGAAGAGGAAGGAAAGGAAGGAAGGAAGGAAGGAAGGAAGGAAGGAAGGAAGGAAGGAAGGAAGGAAGGAAGGAAGGAAGGAAGGAAGGAAGGAAGGAAAAGATAAAGCGATTGAAAGAAGAAAGAAAAAATAAAAAGATGGGAGGGAGGAAGGAGGGATGGAAGGAAGGAAAGATAAAGTGATTGAAAGAACAAAGAAAAAAATAAAAAGAGATGGGAGGGAGGAAGGAAGGATAAAACTATTGAAAGAAGGAAGGAAAAGATAAAAAGACAAGGAAGGAAGGAAGGAAGGAAGGAAGGAAGGAAGGAAGGAAGGAAGGAAAGATAAAGCGATTGAAAGAAGAAAGAAAAAATAAAAAGATGGGAGAGAGGAAGGAGGGATGGAAGGAAGGAAAGATAAAGTGATTGAAAGAACAAAGAAAAAAATAAAAAGAGATGGGAGGGAGGAAGGAAGGAAGGATAAAGCTATTGAAAGAAGGAAGGAAAAGATAAAAAGACAAGGAAGGAAGGAAGGAAGGAAGGAAGGAAGGAAGGAAGGAAGGAAGGAAGGAAGGAAGGAAGGAAGGAAGGAAGGAAGGAAGGCTATATATAACCAACAGAGGAAAGGAATTTATTACTAGCTTATCTCCATAAATGGAAGCTCAGGCTGGGCTGCAAAAAGGCCAAGAAGAGACATTTGAGATGCTCAGAGAAATTCCATCTCAGTCACAGAAGAGAGCTGAGGTTCCTACTGAAATTTTCAAGATTCTACATTCCTTCTTGTCATATCCAGACTCCTGATAAGTCTTGAATGGCTCTCTCTCCTTTGATCATCGTGTGCACTGCGGACCTTGGCAAGAGTCAGTTGGCTGCAGGCTGGGGAACACATTTGAGGGCACATGAAGGGCACTTTCGGAAAACATCCGTCCGGGGGGGCTAAAATGATTCTTAGAAACAAAACAGATGATGGAGAGCTTTTTAAACTAAGTGACGAAGTCACATTGGCATCTCAAAGTACCAACTTGCTTTTTTCCCCCCAGAGCTCTGAAAGAATCCATCTCAGGCCTTCTGCATTCTTTTAAAGCAGGGCGCAAAAAGCCTTCCAAAAGACTCCTACGTGCAGCGAGAAAAATGGAAGAGTTTCTCAGGGGCAGAATTTTCCCTCAGCAATACTGAAAAAGCCCCCGAGAAAAGGGTCCACTTGGAATATAAGAGCCAGTTTTGGGTAGCGGTTAAGGTGCTGGCTCAGAAACCAAGAGACTGTGAGTTCCAGTCCTGCCTTACCCCCGAAAATAGGTTGTGTGACTTTCAGCCAGTCACCAGGAGATGGTGAGTTCTAGTCTTGTCTTAGGCACAGAAGCTGCCTGGGTGACTTTAGGCCAATCACTAGGAGATGGTAAATTCTTGTGCAGCCTTAGCCAGCTAAGAGACTTTGAGCCAATATGAGTTCTAGTCCCACCTTAAGCATGGGTGGCTAGGTGACTTATGGGTCAATCACCAGGAGATGGTGAGTTATAGCCCCACCTTAGACATGAAAGCTGGCTGGGTGACTTTGGACCAATCACCAGGAGATGGAAAGTTCTAGTCCTGCTTTTAAGCACGAAATCCAGCTCCATGCTTTGGGCCATTCACTCTCTCTCAGCCCAACCCATCACACAAGGTGGTGGTTGTGCGGGAAATAGGAGGAGGAAGGAGTATTAGATATGTTTGCCCCCTTGAGTTATTTTATTAAAAAATAATAAAGGTGGGGAGGAGTCTAATAAATGAATAATGGATCGTGGAAAACCATATTGGTTGCAGACTGCCAGGCCTCTCTCAAGCCCCCTTAGCCATCAATTAGCTAAACCCTTATCTTATGTGGAAAAAGCTGAAGACCACATGGAAAGGTCTTCCATTGGCTGCTGGATGTTTGAGGCTGTGACTTGCAGTGTCAGGTTTGCACTGGATCAAAGTTGAGCGTCATGTGTGACTGGACAGCTGATTCCTCAAACCAACAATTAATCTCTTTAAGTGCATCGCATTGCATGGCCAGCTGGTTTGATGGCTTTCATTGAGGTCAGGGACCAGACAATAAACATAAACAGACATTTTCACAATATCTGGCCCAGACTGAGGGGTTTTAATTATTTAATTAATGGGGTTTTAGTTAAGTTCAGGGATTAATTTAATCTTAGTTTTAATCGATTTTAATTGTATGTGATGTATTTTAACTTTTAATTTTCCCTGTAAACCGCCCTGAGTCCTACGGGAATAGGGCGGTATATAAATTTAAATAAATAAAAATAAAATAAATAAATAAAATAAAATGGTTTTGGAACAAGCACTTGGAAGGCTCCCATCTGATTGAGAGGGGGGGCGTCAGGACTGAAAGAGGCCCCCCAGTTGTTCCACGGCTGCTCCTGACTTACTTGAGCATGGAAGGGAAGCTGTTTTAATCTGTGAACACGGTTACCAGTAACACCTGCGATCACTCAAGAGAAGAAAAAGTAGCTTTTTTTGGGGGGGGGGCATGCTCTCTGGGTGAGTTTGCATTTTGTAGAAGTTGGGATAAAAAAGGGAGCGGGACTATGGAGTCTCTCATCACTTTTGAAAAGGAGACTAGGGCAGCCAACCCCCCCCACCCCCCACCCCCGTCGCTGCTCTTTTCTCCTTAGCTTCTTTTCTGCAGAGGTCTTCATGTGAAATTAAAGGGCTTTCTTGCCTGCATTGCTCAGAAGGAGAAATTGCAAGTCTTCTCTCCACTGACTACTCCACAGAATTCTGCTAGGGGGAGGAGAAGGAAACATCTGTAAAACACACACACACACACACGCACACGCACCCCTTGAAGCCTTTACACAGTGTAAAGAGAAAAGCTGGGCATAAATTGAATAATAACTTCAATAGAATAAAATTTTATTTGTACAATATAATTTGGTGTGGAGCTGAGTATTAGAAATGTAGCACTGTAATATGCACAGCTATTATATTTCTGATATTTCTAACAGTATTGTAAATATGCCATAGTGCTATTTTGACATATAAATGCATTTATAGACACGCTACTCTGTTACAGAAAAGTTTGGGGAAGTTACTTGAAGGACCCTTCTGTACAGGTTTAAGGTTGGGAAGCTGACTCGTAGTAGAGATGCTAACCCCTCTGACCTGTCTTTATGTCATTTTATAATCTACCAGCTGGTCTGCTGGAGATAATGCATAAATTAGTCCTCATTGGGACAAAGCTAATTCATACAGAACTCATTGGTAGCCTCAAATTGCAATGAACAAGGCCATGTGTTCAATTTCACTGCTACTATGATTGTTGGCCGAGCAGAGACAAAAGTAGCCAGAGAAATGATTGAAACAGGCCCTTTTGTCCGTCAATAGGAGTGCTAATTTATCATCTGCCTAACAGGTACTTAGGAGCCCAGGGAATGGTGACAGAAAGAAACAATCAATAGTCAGCCATCAACACCCCAATTAACAACTAAAAGAGAACCATATAAATGCAGCACATAGGGTAGCCCAGTTCATACTCAAAGAGCACCAAGAACCCCTCATTTCAACCCTAAGCTACAAATATTCTCCTTTATTGGTATGTTCTTAAGTCTTTTCTTTTTCTGTTATGTTAGAAATTGAAATTTCATGCAAGTTTGGGGAGGTTTGCAGAGCTTCTGCAGCCTTGGGACTGCTGGTTGCACTCACCTGCCCCAAGCATAATTGGCCAGCTCTGGGTTGCAAGTAGTGTGCTCTGTGTGTGCACCATGTGTGCTCCAATATTTGAGGGGCTGTCACAGAGAGGAGGGAGTCAACCTGTCTTTCAAAGCACTTCAAGGCCAGACAAGGAACAATGGATGGGAACTGATCAAGGAGAGATTCAACCTAGAAATGAGGAGAAATTTCCTGACACTGAGAACAATCAACGAATGGAACAGACTGCCTTCAGATTTTGGTGCTTCATCACTGGAGGCTTTCAAGAAGAGACTGGACTGCCACCTGTCAGAAATGGTGTAGAGTCTCCTGCTTGGGTGGGGCATTGGAGTAAATGACCTACAAGGTCACTTCCAACTCTGTTATTCTATTCTATTCTATTCTATTCTATTCTATTCTATTCTATTCTATTCTATTCTATTCTATTCTATTCTATTCTATTCTATTCTATTCTATTCTATTCTATTCTATTCTATTCTATTCTATTCTATTCTATTCTATCCCATCCCATCCCATCCCATCCCATCCCATCCCATCCCATCCCATCCTATTCCTATTCCTATTCCTATTCCTATTCCTATTCCTATTCCTATTCTATCCCATCCCATCCCATCCCATCCCATCCCATCCCATCCCATCCCATCCCATCCCATCCCATTCTATTCTATTCTATTCTATTCTATTCTATTCTATTCTATTCTATTCTATTCTATTCTATTCTATTCTATTCTATTCTATTCTATTCTATTCTATTCTATTCTATTCTATTCTATTCCGTTTCTATTCTATTCTATTCTATTCTATTCTATTCTATTCTATTCTATTCTATTCTATTCTATTCTATTCTATTCTATTCTATTCTATTCTATTCTATTCTATTCTATTCTACTCTACTCTACTCTACTCTACTCTACTCTACTCTATTCTATGTAGAGGAGGAGGAGATTGTGGTGTCCTTGGTACTCTCTGAACTTGGTTGTTTTCTTGCAAGCGTTTCATTATCCAACTAGGTAACATCCTCAGTGATAGAAGGGGGGGTTTGTGGAGATAAGGAGAAGGGAAAGGAAAAGCAGAGGAACTGTGGTGTTCTGGGGCTCTCAGCTTGGTTGTTTCCTTGCAGACGTTTCATTACCCAACTAAGCAGCAGCATCAGTTGCACCAGGGACCTCATAGTTCATCCCTGAGCTACAGAGATTATCTTCTGTTGCTAGTGTGCTCCTTCCTTGTGTGTTGCTTGTTTTTATTCGGACCACAAAAGATAACAGCAGCTTCCTTTGTACTGCTTTGCTCACAGCAAATTGAGCATAAATGCTGATAGTTAATGGACCACTTCCCCGGTTATTATCTCCTTATTAGATCTGTTTAGAGGAAACCTAAGTCAATTGTCCTTTAATGTTTTCCCTTCTAGTAATAAATAGCAATATAGCAATTCCACCCAATCGAATATCCAATTCTGATAAGAGGATGCAACTGGATTTTCCCATGGTGGTTCGTTTTCTTTTAATCTTCATTCCAACACCAAGATCCTTGAAAAGCCACATTAAAACCCTGTCAAATCCTTTTGCATCTCACGTGGAGTGGAAAATGCTGCTAGGTGTAATGCTTCAGATCTGATTTAGATCCTGCTAAAAAGAAGAACCCCGTGAAGTGGGTCAGACTGTGAAGCCAAAATCCAAACACAGCCGGATGTATGCTGCAGTACAGCAACTGTTGCTCAGTGAGGACAATCCAGATTTCAATATCCTGGCCAAAAAAAATCACCTTGCTTTCTAGGCTTAAAGGCTGGAGTTATCGATAGGCTTGGAACCTAACAGGAAGTTAGAATAGAATAGAGCTGGAAGGGACCTTGGAGGTCTTCTAGTCCAGCCCCCCCCGGCTTAAGCAGGAGAGCCTACACCATCTGTCTAGTCTCTTCTTAAAGATCTCCAGTGATGGGGTGTCCACGGTTTCTGGTGGCAAGCTGTTCCACTGGTTGATTGTCCTCACTGTCAGGAAGTTTCTCCTTAGTTCCAGGTTGCTTCTCTCTTTGATCGGTTTCCATCCATTGTTTCTGGTCCTGCACTCTGGTGCTTTGGTGAATAATATGACCCCCTCTTCTTCTCTGTGGCAGCCCCTCAAATAATGGAATACTGCTATCATGTCTCCCCTATTTCTTCTTTTCTTTAGACTGGCCAAACCCAAGTACTGCAGCCGTTCTTCGTATGTTTTAGTCTCCAGGCCTTTGATCATCTTAGTTGCTCTTCTCTAATTTTTTTTAACAAACTCTCAGCATCTTTTTTGTGATATGGTGACAAGAATTAGCTGCAGTATTCCAGGTGTGGTCTTACTAGGGCTTTGTAAAGCGGTACTAGTACTTCACCTGATCTTGATTCTATGCCTCTGTATGCAACCCAGGATTGTATAAGGATTTTTTTTTAATCCCATTTATATCCTGCCCTTCTCCGAAGACTCAGGGCAGCTTACAATCTAAGAAGCACAAACCAATGTGCTTAGCAATAGCCTTCATTCTATGTATATGCCTGCTTATTAGGGCTTTCGCCCCCCCCCAAAGCGGCATTATTACAAAGTCAGCTTAATTGCCCCCAACAATCTGGGTCCTCATTTTACCTCCCTCGGAAGGTAGATGCACCATGTCAGGTACAGCTCACTCTCTTGCTTTTTCCCTGGAAGCTTCCCCCCCCCCTTGTAAATTATAGTATTTATTTCATTAGAGTTATGTCTGTCCTTCATTGAGAAGGTCAAGATGGTAGACATACTGCTCTTTCTTCCTATTTTTCCTTACAACAAGTCCTGCAAGCCAGTTTGGTCTAGGCTAGGAACCAGGAGACGGAGAGTTCTAGTCCCACCTTAGGCATGAAAGCCAGGTGGGTGACTTTGGGCCAGTCACACTCTCTCAGCCCAATCCACCTCACAGGGTTGTTGTGCGTAAAATAGAAGAAGGAAGTACATTTGCTGCCTTTGTTACTTATAAAGTAACAAAGCTGGGATAAAAATCTAATAATAATAATAATAATAATAATAATAATAATAATAATAATAATAATAATAATAACAACAACAACAACAACAACAACAACAACAACAATAACAATAACAATAATAATAATAATATATTGCCTGGCCCAAAAATCACTTGGTCAGCCTCTGCAACTGAAGAAGTTGACTCTTCCAGCTGTGGATCCAATGATGTCACCCTTCCACCATAGAACAGAACCTTTTATTATCGAAGTACAACATGTGTACAGTGAGATTGGCTAAGCCTCCCTTTGTGTCCCCACCCCCACCACAAGTCACAGTGACAACAAACCCACCATCTTGTTACACCATGTGATCTCTCCTGTTTGGTTTTCTCTCATACTATTTATGAGTACACTTAGTTGGGTTAAAATTATTTTTAATTCATAATATCCCTTGTTCTGCTCTTAAATCATTGCCGCGTCTGCTTCTACTTCTTTGGTTCTTCTGATCTAAGTGAAATGCAGTTGCCCCAAAATGGGATGCAAAGGACAGCTTCATAGCAGAACCAGTTTCCTAGTCTAGTGGTTGACATCTCTCTTGTTGAATGCGTTCACACATGACTTGGACAGCCATTGATCAGGAATTTTTTATTCGGATTTGTGTACTGAGCGGGGATTAGATCGTGTGCTGAAGGGCCCCTTTTGATTCCAGCTGTTTGGTTCGAATTGACGAGGACTCAGAGGGGTAAACACTGAACGAGTTTATTGAATACACAAAGTCAACTGTCAACTGTCAAATGTTGCAACCCTTTTATAGAGAAAGCGTTTGAACTGTAACCAATACAAACAGTCTCTTTTCCCGCTCCTTGGTTGTGGCGTCCAATGATTGCACCTTATTTTCCCGCTTTAAACCTTGCAAAGCTGCACTGTGTTTGCAATCTCTTCCATGGCTTATTGCTAACTATTTACATACATAACACCAGCCTTGGTTAACTTCTTCTTGCCGAGATATGATATATGCAGTTGTGTAAGATTAATTCTATTTTAAGACTATCACCACAAAACACACTCACTTTTCTTCTCCTCCCCCCCCCTTTTTTTTTTAAGTCTGCAGGCAAAGCTTTGATGAGGGAATACCTTTCAAGAGCATGTGGCAAAGTTGATTAAGTTTCAGATTAAATTTTCATTATTAGGGAAAGAAATTGGAATGAAGTAGAACTCTATTTAAGCAATCAAGCTGAGGTCCCACTCTCCTTAGAGGCAGCTCAGAGTCACTTTTCTAAAATAGCTCAGTTTTTAATGCAAAGAAGGGTATGATTTCTGCTTAATCATTCCAGCAGTCCTCTTTCCTCAAATTATTTCCAGGACCTTTGACTTGAAATAAAGGGAAAGAGAAAGAAGTAGGAAAAAAAAGAGGGCAGGGATGTCAGCCTATAATGAGATTCTTAGAGAATATCTGCTTTCCAAAATTGTCCTTGTAGGAGAACACTTTCCTTTTTAATAACAGAAAAATCTGGCTGTAGAACGGACAGTAACTTTCAGAGAAGTTTAAACAGGGAATGAAGATTGTTAGAATATCAGTTATGGATTGATAGATGCAAAAGGATAGATGCTCAAACAGGAATCCAACTTAAGGCATCTCTTGACAGTCCTCCATGCTTCAGCACCTTGGAGAGTTCCATCAGCCAGCATTTGATCTTTGATCCAAGACAAATAGCAGAATAACAGAGTTGAAAAGGGACCTTGGAGGTCTTCTACTACAGCCCCCTGCTTGAGCAGAAGAGCCTATACCACTTCAGACAAGTGGCTGTCCAGTCTCTTTTTAAAAACCTCCAATGATGGAGCACCTACAACTTCTGGAAGCAAGCGTTCCCACTGGTCAATTGTTCTCACCTATAGGAAATTTCTCCTTAGGTCTAGGTTTCTTCTCACCTTGATTAGTTTCCATCCTTTGCTTCTTGTCTTGTCTTCTGGCGCTTTTGAAAATAGTTTGACCTCCCCCCCCCTCTTCTTTGAGGTAGCCCCTCAAATATTTGAACACTGCTAGCATGTCACCCCGAGTCCTTATTTTCACTAGACTAGGCATGCTTATTTTTTAATTTTATTTCATTTAGAAAATTTATATAGCCGCCTAGTCACTCACAGTGACTCTAGGCACCTTACAAGCAATAAACAGCTTACACACATACCCTATTCCTGCAATTGTTCTGCATATGTTTTCGCCTCTTATCTCCCTCATCGTTGCTCTTCTCTGCACTCTTTCCAGAGTCTCAACATCTTTTTTATATTGTGGCTTGCTAAAATATAAAACATAAGCCCGACTTGCCAAAAATTGCTTTCAGCAGCCATCACAGCCTATCAGTTCATAAAGCTGAGGAAGCAACTACACCCAGTTCTTCCTTGCCACTCCATTTTAAGCCAGGTCTGTTAATAGGCTGATGTGAGTCGTTGGTCCTGCCACTCCTGATTAAGATGCTAGCAGATATGCACATCTCAAATGAAGGGTTGGGTTGGAACTGAGGCATCCCTCAGAGGCGGCTGGTTTTTCAGAGGTCTGGTGCAGCTCTTGGCGTTAAAAGTATTGGAATAGGAAAGAAAAATGCACCCCAAAGTTTTGAATTCTAAATTGATTCAGAAATGTATTATTTAAATAGCACATACGTGGGTCTGATTGGGATAAACTGTAGAGGTGACACAGAAATATGATTTGCATGCTTTTTTTAAAAAAAAATTCTATTTTATTCCATTTTTATACATAGTTGTATTAATGTTTGCATTAAATACTCCACCGAATCTTGCTTCAATTCATGTCCTCCTTCCTTTGATCATAAAACTAACACTTACACACTCACTTTCTCTTCTCCTTCTCCTCCATCCCTTCCTTCCTCCCTTCCTTCTGCTCCTCCTGCTCCTTCTTTTTCTTCTTCTCTCTCCTTTTCCTTTCCTCTCCTGACTCATTCCTTAAAGACACGATTAAGCCAGTTGCCTACACGTTCAGCCACTTGGGACTCGCCTAGACCAGGGACCATCTGTGGTACCCCTATGTCAGCTGCTCAAATAACTTTACCATTTAAAATTCTTTTTAAAAATAGGCCTGGCACCAGCTGTTCCAAATGACTCTCCCTGTTTAGGTAAACTTAAAGTAAAATTAGCCTCGGCCGAAGCCCCTGCTATGGAAATGGATATTAAATTATGGTGATGTTTGCTCTGTTTTTATTTCTAATTTCTACTGCAACCGTTTCATATTTCAATCTGACACTTCTCTTAACAGTGTCCTTTTTTCTTCTTCTTTCAAATGTGACAAAAAAAAACAACAACCCAGAAGCTTCATCACCATCCTGCTTGAGGAATTCTGAGTTCAGCACCAGGAAGCTAAAGATTTATTTATGACTTTATGACTTCTTTGGTAAAACTCTACTTTGGTTCACTTCTCATGAAATTGGCTGTTTAAATTTCAAAGGGCGATGGATGGCGTGCTCCTTCTAATGGAGTTGGTCTTTTATAGTATCAGGGTTTACACTACTATCGAGCTGTCTTCTGGTTTATACCAGGCGACCTTTTTGTTGTGTCACTGAAGCTATTCGGAAATTAGCTTGTCAGGAATAGTGACAGGTTTCTTATGTTTGTAAGATAAAGTTAAAACTTGGACACTTCTTGACCTTGGGTAGACTGTTTTCAAAACGCTTACGTTTTACTCTCCTGTAGGAACATTCTGGGTGTTTGCAGAGTTCCATGTCTGTCCAGCGGGAATGAATAGCTAGCGAAGTTGATGACTTAGGCATGGTGCGATGTTGTGCTACTAGGTTAATCTAGCTGCTCTTAAACAAAATATATGTATTTTAAAATAGTGGCCCAGCTGACTCGACATGGCACTTTGGAGATTTCCAAAATATTGCCTCCGTAAAAAAAGATAAAGGAGTCCCTGTGGATTTTACTCAAAATTTACTCATTCTCAAGAGATGCTCGGGATGTTTTGTCCTTGTTAGTGTGCTAAGGTGAAAGGCATTTCCGAACACCTTGAGGAGCTTGTCCTCTCTATATCAGGTCTCCTTGTTCGGAATGAGACAACTTGGCATGGCCAACTTGTGTAATACAGATTGGGACACAAAGGACAGGTATACATATCAGCTGTTGTCTGCATGTCACCACAATCACAAAGAGCAGAAGCCACCGGATAGCCCCATTTACTCAGGGTGTCCCTAGATCTTGTTGTACCTGTGCCCAGTCTATTCAACACGTTCCATACTTCCCAGCTTTTGTCTAAGGAAGGTGCCAGCTCCTCCGTTGGTTCCATCCAAGGTTGGTTCTCTGTAGCCATCTGAAGGAATCGCTTCGCCCTTCCAGCGATTGGGTTCGCTTCTCCAGAGGAGATGAAATCAGAGTTTTAAACATGACACAGTTCTGAACGGCTGTTCTGGCAATGCTTGCTTTCCTGCAGGATCTGATAAGAAGAGACATCTTATACTACAAAGGACGGATTGACATGGACCGCTATGAAGTTTTGGATATCGAAGATGGACGGGATGACGACTTCAACGTGAGCATGAAGAACGCTTTCAAGCTACACAACAAGGAGACGGAGGAAATACACTTGTTTTTTGCCAAGAAGCTGGAAGAGAAATTGAGGTGGCTCAGAGCTTTCCGCGAGGAGAGAAAGATGGTGCAAGAAGATGAGAAGATAGGTAAGACACCAGGTTCTAAGCAGGTACTCAGAGATAAGGAATAGGATTTGCACCTCACAAGCATCCTCTCCTTGGTGTGACTGCGGGGGTCCCATGTCAAACTGTAGATCACATTGTGACCGGCTGTAAGCTGAGGGAGGGAGGGAAAAATGGAGGGAGGGAGGATGGGGAGGGAGAAAGGAAGGGAAGGAGAAAATGGAGGGAGAGAGGGAAGGAAGGAAGGAAGTAGGAGGGAGGGAGGGGAAAAGAGGGAAGAGGGAGGGAGGAGGAAAGGAAGGGAAGAGGGAGGGAGGGAGAAAGAAAGGTGAAGGAGGGAGGGAGGAAGGGGAGGGAGAAAGAAAGGGAGGAAAAGAGAAAATGGAGGGAGAGAAGGAGAAAGAAAGGGAAGGAGGGAGGAAGGAAGGAGAAGAAGTGAAAAAATGAGGGCTTAATTTTACTCATCTAGGTGAAATATTAATATGTACTGCTAGTCCGTGCACAATATGCCATACACTAAATTAATAAATAGAAATCAGGAATCCTTCTTCCCTCCTGGCCAGATGTTGAATGTTGGCCTCCTGCTGTGCTATTTGTCCACTGGCTTCCAAACCCATCTGGAACCAACAGGTTGCACTATCCCTTCCTTGTTGTCCATTCTTACAATGGGGAACTGCAGCCGCGTGTTTCTCCTTGCATGAGAGCAATAGCAGTAGCACTTAGATTATATATCACCCCATAGTGGTTTGCAGAGTCAGCCTATGGCCCCCAACAATCTGGGTCCTCCTTTTACCGACCTCGGAAGGATGGGAGGCTGAGTCAACCTTCAGCCAGTCAGGATCGACCTGCTGGCAGTGGGCAGAGTTAGCCTGCAATAGCGCATTCTAACCACTGCACCGCCAGGTCTCCTCATATAGAAAAGCCTACTTTTGTTCCCAAAAGTAGAAAACCATGGGCTCCAGTTGAAGGAAATGCTTGTGCTGCCTTCAAAGGAGCACAAGCCTGTAAGGCAGATGGGAGCAAAGAGGCCTTGAAGGAGGTATGGACGGGAAGGTAATATTGTCTCTTTCCCAATGCAAAATCTTTAAGTTATGACGGGGCTCCGCAAATTCCCAGCCATCCTGCCACACTGATGGGAAATCTTAAGAGTTTAGTCCCAACCTGTCTAAAGCAGAGGTCACCAACCTTTTCATCTTGGCAGCCCAGAGGGAAAAGGAGCAGCTGGGAAATCTGCGTGCACACGCAAGTGAACGGGGCCTCGCGCACACGCACGGCACTAGCAGCTCCATTTGTGCATGCGCGCAGGCGCTAGCCACCGCTGCTGCTAGCCCCATGCATGTGCACAAATGGGACGCGCAACCTTCACGACGCTATTGGCCCTGTTTGCATATGCATGCAGGCACTAGCCACTGCTCCTGCTAGCCCCACGCACATGCGCAAACAGGTCTGCGGGTGCTAGCACAAGTGGGGGTGAGTGTGCACACCCACATGCATGTACTGGCCAGCCTGTCCCATGGTAAGCCACAGCCCAGCAGTGGGCCGCAGACCATAGATTGGGGACCCCTGGTCTAAAGGAGCCAGTGATTGGAAGTAGCAGTCCTGTGACTGGCAAGCACTTCAGAAAATGGAGCTGGTTATCTATTCAAGGGGTGTGTGCATGTTGAACTGACTGGTTTGGGAGGATGGAAGAAAAATTCCATTGGTTTGCATTTTTCATAGAACTGCATATCCACTTTGCAATTTCCAAACCAGTACATGAACTGGAGTGCAGCACTGTGGGATATCTCCTCTCATTGGGTGAAGGAGAATGTGCTCCATAAATTATGAGGCAGAGTGAATTGGTGAAATGACTCTAGGAGCAGAGGGTGGTGTTCTTGCACTTATGCACTAATGGCAAAATTCAATTATGCACGACAGCGCACAAATCAAAAGCACGCCTAGGACCGTAGATATTAAAAAGCAGTGCACCAGAAGCGGGGAAAAACCCCACACTAAAACTGTGGAACAAGTTTTACATCAGAAAGGTGACTTGCAGACAGTGCGGCTATCTGCAAATATGTATATGGATCGGGGGGAGAGTGCATGCAAAACTTATGTGTGTAGAAAATGCATTGAGGAAAGAACTAGAATGAAGAATGAAATGGGTTGGGGGACAAAGGAAGGAAAGGAGGAAGGGAGGGAGAGAAAGAAGGGAGGGAGGGAGGAAGGGGAGGGAGAAAGGAAGGGAGGGAAGGAGAAAGGAAGGAAGGAAGGAAGGAAGGAAGGAAGGAAGGAAGGAAGGAAGGAAGGAAGGAAGGAAGGAAAAGGGACAAAGGAAGGGAAGGAGGGAGGGAGGAAGAGAAAGAAGGGAGGGAGGGAGAAAGGAAGGGAGGGAAGGAGAAAATGGAGGGAGAGAAAGAGAAAGGAAGGAAGGAAGGAAGGAAAAGGGACAAAGGAAGGGAAGGAGGGAGGGAAAAAGAAAGGGGGAGGGAGGGAGGGATGGAAGGAGAGAAGGGAGGGAGAGAAGGAGAAAGAATGGGAAGGAGAAGCAGCAAAAAAGAAAAAAAGAAGGCATAATCAGGCCTTTTGGAGTAATCCATATCTTCAAGCCTTCAGGAAATCCACTTGGAGAAGAGGGGATACGTTTCTGCAGAGCATTCATTCTCTCCCCCCTCCTCTTCCCTCTCCAGGCTTTGAAATTTCTGAGAACCAGAAACGACAAGCAGCCATGACCGTAAGAAAAGTCAGTAAGCAGAAAGGTAACTAACTCCCTCTGTGTGTTACGGGCATTGAGTGGAAAGCAGCCAGCCCAGAGTCCCATTTTTGCCTGACTGTTCCTCCCCCTGAGTGCCATCTGCCTTTCCCTGCCCTGTCCTTTCATCTGCACACCTTTGAGTGTCTACAGCTAGTCCTCAGGCTACGATGGCAGTTGGGCCCAGAGCTTCCATTGCCAAGCAACGCGGTGGCCAAGCACGACGGGCAGGTGGCCCCATCGCTTAGCGATGGCAGTCCTGGTTACTGTTGTAACCCAGAGGCCCTGTGGGGCATTAAGAGAGGACCTCATGTGATCAGAGTCCCAGAGAAGCGGCCAGCGGGGGAGAACAGTGGGTAGATGGTAGGTGTGGGTGGGTGGGTGAGCCATTGGGGGCTGGGGGTGTCCCTGAGTCATGACCTAACCCAATAGGTAGTTGAGACTCCAGTTCCTGAGCTGTTGGGCGGAGGTTCTAGGAGTTGTAGAACTGCTGCATCTGGAGAAGAAGGTCAGGTTGGAGAAAGCTGAACCAGATCGTTGTGACAGTGTGCACAAATGCAAAGGAAAGCCAATAAAGGAGAATATTTGTAGCTCAGGGTTGAAGTGAGGGGTCCTTGGTGCTCTCTGAGCTAGGTGGTTTTCTTGCAGACCTTTCATTGCCCAAACCAGGTAACATCGTTAGCCTTAGTCACTTAATCATGCCTAGACCTGATGTTGGTGCCTAGTTTAGGGAATGAAATGTCTGTCAGAAGACAACCAAGCTCGGAGCACCAGAGAGACCTGCATAGGAAACCACGTATCCTCAACAATGTTGTGTGAAGATGTTGGACTAGGAGTGAGGGGGCCCAGGTTCTTCTAGTTCCCACGCCACGAAAACTTCCCGAGTGACTTTGGGCCGCTCCCCCTCCCTCAGCCCGAGAGCCAGCATGGTGTAGTGCTGAAAGTGTTGTTCTAAGAGAAGGACAATCTAAGCTTCTAGTCTCCCCTCAGCCATGGAGACCCTCCCTCAGCCCAGCCCAGCCCACTTCCTAGACCTGATATGGTGGGGAAAATGGAATGAGGGCACCCTGTAACCACCTTCCTGTCCCAAAGGCAGGATATAAATCCAGAAGTAAACAAATAGACTGAATTGTCCAATCCAGGGGTAGGCAACCTCGGCTCTTTTATGACTCGTGGACTTCAAAAATAGACATTACTTGAATTTTAAGAGACTTGGCTCCTAAAATTTCCAAAATAAAAATCTTACCAAGCATAGCTGACTCAGGAATTCTGGGAGTTGAAGTCCACGAGTCATAAAAGAGCCGAGGTTGCCTACCCCTTGTCCAATCCTTGAAATGATTATCTCCTGAGAAAAACAGGGTTGGTCCTTCACCTCCTGCAGGGCAGGTGAAGCCATCAGAAGCTGCCTTACCGCAAAGCAGGTGATGGGACAGCCAAGGTCAGCATTTGCGAGAATTGGACAATCGCTCGGTCTCCCCTATGCAAGGGATCAGGGCAGCCACTTGATCCATTTTAATGGGAGAATCTACAGTCTTTGACAAGGCAAATAAAGCTGCCTCCATTAAATTCACCCTGGCTCAGGAATTCTGGGAATTGAAGTCCACGAGTCATAAAAGAGCCAAGGTTGCCTACCCCTAGACTAGGTAGTTGGGCTAGGAAATTGGGGACTAAATTCTTTCTGGCCTGGCGAACAGAATGGATCAAATTGTGCCACGGCTTGGCTTGGCTTGCTTGGCTACTCTTGCTTGTGATGTGGCTAGGCTGTGGTTTCCTGCTGCTTTGAAACAGCTGGAGCTCTGGAAAAAGGGTGGATAAATGGATTGGGCCAAATGGCACCACCACGTTAAGCTTCTTTTTTATTATTATTATTATTTGGGGAGTGGAGCTTGAAAGGCAATACGGCTACCTTAAGGTCTCCAGGTGTTCATTTTACCTCTTAAACCACCTGAAACTTTCCAGTTTTGGATTGCAGGCATCAATACACCACAGAAACCCGGCATGGCCCTCAGGTGAACACGTTCCTGCAGTGGTGTAAGATTATTTTTTTTAAATGGATTAAGAAGGCACAAAAGGATCTCGTGTACGAGAAGACGGTTCACGTTCAGAAAAAGCTTCAGATTTTGCCTAATGTAATTTAAATGGCCGAACACAATTCAGGTTGCCAGTTGACTTCAGACTTCAGACCAGTTTCCTATATAATACACTGCTCTCCAGACATAATGCAAAACAATCCTCCTGATCTTTGTAAATCTTGCCAATGATAGGCTTGCTGAGATTGGTGGGAGGTAGAGTTCCTGTCTTCTCGAGGGCATCAGATGAGTAAGGCTGTTTTACCCCTTCATCCAGAGAAATATTGAGCACTTAATTGCATTTATCTGCTTAACTTAGCAATCGCTCTCTGGTTATCCAAATATCTCTGTGGACCCCTTGGAAAACGGTGGCGTCTTATTGAACTAGGCATCTTTGAATACAAATTAATTGATTCCTATCACCACCAGCTTCCCATCCCTTCCTTATGCAGCCTTGGCTGTTTTTGCAGAATTGGGAATTGCCTTTCGGAGAAGCCATCCTTGTCTTTGCAACTTTGGTGAATTCAATGGTGTGAAGTCAAGTGGCTCTTTTTTTTTTCCAGTTGAAGGCATGAATATGGAAATGATTAAAGGCAAATCAAATATATGACGATGAGCAAAGATCAGCATCTCAAAGAAAATAAAGCCAGAAAGAAAAATAACAATAATAAATTAATCCTATTAGTCCAGACTGGCCAATTAATCATGTCTGCACTAACTGTTGATGTATTTTCATTGTAGCCCCCAAAATTTGGGAACTGTATGCTTAAGGATGTCTATATTATTCTGTCCATCTTGGGAGACTTCACAGTAGGGGTAGTACAGGTGGTCCTCTACTTTCAACAGTTCATTTAGTGACTGTTCAAAGTTAGAGCAGCACTGAAAAGAGTGGCTTATGACCCTTTTTCACACTTACGACCATTTCAGCATCCCCGTGGTCACGTGATCAAAATCCAGACGCTTCGGGATGCAGAAAGTCACACGGGCTGCCAGAGAAAAGCCACATTTCCTAGATCCCATCAGAGGGCAATATTTTTTTTTATTAAAGAGTTTTACAAAAACAAAATTTTACAATATATCCCCAAATCCCTCCCACCCCAAACCCACCCACTTCCCCCCTCCCACTTCCCAGAGCTAAATACAGGATTATAGTTACAATAATCATATTCTAAATAAAAATTATGCATAATATACAATTAACCAAATTCATAATGTGCTTTTAACTCCCCTTTAACATAACTACAAACAACGTACCAATAACAATATCCCACTAAAATCTACTCATAAGCTAAATGGAACTTTTTAGTCCCATATTTGTTCTGAATATAATTTATCCATCTCCTCCAAACTGAAATATATCTTTCCTGTGAATGATCTTTCAAATAAGCAGAAATCTTAGACATTTCTGCAAGATTCGAAACTTTAAACACCCATTCTTCTATAGTGGGCAAACTATCCTCCTTCCAATATTGTCCCACCAGTAACCGTGCTGCTGTTATCATGTTCAACATCAAGTTAGTTTCTTTAACATCACAATCTACCACAATACCCAATAAGAACAATTGCGGAGAAAACTTTATCTTTCTCTTAAAAATCTTTTGAATGTTTCACCAAATTTTGATCCAAAAAGCTTTTATATTTCTACAAGTCCACCACATGTGAAAATAGGTAGCTTCTAAACTACCACATCTCCAACATTTAGACTGTAAATTAGGATACATGTTAGACAACTTCTTGGGATCCAGATGCCATCTATAAAACATTTTATAAAAATTTTCTCTTAAATTTTGAGCCTGAGTAAATTTAACATTTCTAACCCAAATTATCTCCCAGGTGTCCAACGAAATTGGTTCCTGAATATTTTGTGCCCACTTTATCATGCAGTCTTTAACCAGTTCCGTTTCAGAATCCAATTCAATTAGAGCATTATATATCCTCTTTATATGTGCACAATTTAAATCTCTAATTTGTTTTACTAAATTTTGATCTGTAATTGTGATGCCAACCTTTTGATCTGACTTCCACCTAACTTTCAATTGGGTATATTGAAACCAAGAGTAACTTATGTTTTCTTGTCTTAACTCCTCTAATGATTTAAGTTGCCAATCAGTCCCTTGCAATCTAAGTAGTTCCTTATAAGAAACCATATCCATACTCACTCCCATAGATACGCCCTCTATCGCGTGTCCAGGAATTCCCCAAATCGGTATTTTATAATTTAACTTATAATAATACTTTTTCCAGACACGCAATAAAGCACTTCTAAGAATATGGGATTTAAAAGCCCTGTCCACCTTCTTATCGTAAAGCAAATATGCATGCCATCCATATACCAAATCCCATCCCTCAAGATTGTCAGAGGGCAATATTGAGGGGAAGGGTGCCCACCCTATCTGATCTGGTAGGATGGGTAGATTCCCTGTGATTTATTACCCAGATCAAGTTCAGTGCATAGATAATATATGGAATTTGCTGCTCCCGGATGCAGTGGTCAACATCTTGAGTGGCTTTCATGGGAATTAGAATATTTCCAGGGAAAAAGGACATCAGTGGCAACTTGTCCAACTGGCTCTGTACGATCTTCAGAATGGAAGCATAAAGTCCACGTGAATGAATAGAATAGAGCTGGAAGGGACCTTGGAGGTCTTCTAGTCCAGCCCCCTGCTCAAGCAGGAGAACCTATGCCGTCTATCAGGGAAATGGACTGACATTTTGTTTTCCAAATGTGTCCGGCAAACCACTCTGGGGAAAACCTGTGGGTTGTTTTTTTTTGTTTTGTTTTTAGCCTGATTTTAACATATTGCAAGAAGTTGGACTAGATGAGCTCTGGTGTCCGTTCCAGCCCCTCGTGTCTGTGTTCTATCTATTTACACAAATGACAGAAGTCTTTAAAAAGGAAAAGAGACAACTCCAAACCAATTAAAAATATAAACTAAAATAGAAGGAAGAAGAGGGAGGGAAATCTACCTTGTATTTTGTATTTTATCAGCTGTCAGTCTAATGAAGGCAGCCTAATCAAGAAACCACTAAGACCAGTCCCACCAACACTGGCAGGGGAAGCCACTCCTATATACACACAGAGCAACCCACCCCCTCTTTTCTATCACTGATGATGTTACCTAGTTGGGTAATGAAACATCTGCAAGTAAAATAATCCCAAAGAGCACCAAGGACCGCACAGTTCAACCCTGAGCTACAAATATTCTCTTCCATCAGTACTGAAAATCGGTTTACGCACATTAACATATTTATGCATCTGTTTATATGCATTTCGTGGGAACGTAGCTCCAGTTTGGAGCTATAGTGTGAATGGTCTTCTGGGGTTTATCTCTTAGCCATAACTGCGCTTGGCGTGTCTGTTTTCCTAGCGGATTGATCTGGCTGCTTTCTCTCACCTCGTTCAGTCTCCTTCATTGTCTTCCACGCTTTCTGGATCTTCGTCTAGGCCTGGCAGGACCACAGCTCAGGGAGCAGCAAGCTGACATGAAACAACATTAGTTCAATCTCAGCTCCTCAAAAAGTTTCTACAGGCTTTCTTAGGCAAACGCTGCTGTCGGATTAATGATCTGTTTTGCTATAAGGCAGCTAATGAAGATTATTATTCAGCAGGAGTCCCTCAGAACCCGCCTGCCTTTGGCTTGCATAACGGTGCCCTGGATTTTATTTCTGGAACGTAGAAGAATAGAATAGAATAGAATAGAATAGAATAGAATAGAATAGAATAGAATAGAATAGAATAGAATAGAATAGAATAGAATAGAATAGAATAGAATAGAATAGAATAGAATAGAATAGAATAGAAAATATGGAATAGAACAGAATACAATAGAACAGAATACAATACAATACAATACAATACAATAGAAAATATGGAATAGAATAGAATAGAATAGAATAGAATAGAATAGAATAGAATAGAATAGAATAGAATAGAATAGAATATAGAATAGAATAGAATAGAATAGAATAGAATAGAATAGAAAATGAATAGAATAGAATAGAATAGAATAGAATAGAATAGAATATAGAATAGAATAGAATAGAATAGAATAGAATAGAATAGAATAGAATAGAATAGAATAGAATAGAATAGAATAGAATAGAATAGGAATTGGAAGGGATGGGATAGAATAGAGTAGAGTAGAGTAGAGTAGAGTAGAGTAGAGTAGAGTAGAATAGAATAGAATTACGGAATAGAATAGAATAGAATATAGAATAGAATAGAATAGAATAGAATAGAATAGAATAGAAAATGAATAGAATAGAATAGAATAGAATAGAAAATGAATAGAATAGAATAGAATAGAATAGGACAGAAGGCTCTTGAATTTGTGTTTCCATTTAATCCTTGCATTATGATGGACCTCTTTTTCTTCTCCTTCCTCCTTCCTTCTCCACCTCCCATCCAGGTGTCAGCTACTCCCGATCCGTTCCTCCGACATACCCACCTCCCCAGGAGCCACTAAATCAGGGACAATACTTGGTCGCCGATGGCATAGCCCAACCGCAGGTCTATGAGTTCACCGAACCGAAACGCAGCCAGTCACCTTTCTGGCAAAACTTCAGCAGGTTAACGCCATTCAAAAAATAATATATAGAGTGAAGGGGGAGAGTTTTAAAATAAAATTTAAAAAAAAATTAAAAAATTAATAAAAAATATATTTATAGATGGACCTTTTTTGGAGAAGCACTGTTGAAACTTAACATTATATATATATATATGAATGAAATTTCATATCTATATATATAGATATAGATATAGATATAGATATATAAAAATGAATGAAATTTTGAAGGACCAAAAACATTTTTTGTTATACTTGTTTTAGGGGGGAAAAACAGTATCTGCTGCATTATTTTAGGAAGCACCAAGTATTTCAAATCATGTAACTTTCTTTATTTTGGCATCATTGGAAATGTTGTTAAAATTTGTTCTTGAAGGCTTTTTTTTTTTGCTACAGAAATGGTGTTCCAGAATGATTCATATTTTGCCTTGTGCTCTGCCTATGACAGGCTCCCTCTGGGACCAGCGAGGTGCATATTTGTTTGGAGATTTCATTTACACATCCTGTCTTCTAAATGCATCTGGGTGCAGGGAGAGGTGTTTAAACCCCTTCCTCTCCTATGTCCCTTTCTTTCCGAGCGCCCCGGTTGGAGCCTGTCAGAGGCCCAGGGAAAAAAGGATCAAATTCTCATTTGTTCCTCTGGAAAGAGCTTGGCTGGAGCAACTACCTCGCCAGCAATGAATGTCCAGGATTGGTTCAGCTTGGTTGTTGGGAATGAGCTGCACTTTGTGCCCCGTAATTCTTTGGTTCTGATCCGACGTTCCTCTGTACTGTGCCACTGATACTTGTGTTGCTTTAAAATGCAGTAGTAGAGGAATGCCAGTTCTGCGGTTCTTCCGCCCTGCAAATTCTCTGGAAAATTGGTGTGTGTGTGTTTGTGTGTGTGTGTTTGCAGCTCAGAAGCACACAGGCAACTGTATCCGAGTGTCGGGTGGGAAGAGAGAGACTATATGAATTTTTATTATGCAAGGAAGTATGCCTTCGGTGGCTGCTGTTGCAGTCTTTCTAATTGCAATCACCTCCCTTTCCTCCGTGGGACTCCTCCATTCCCCTGTAATACCAATTAAGTCATTCCCCATTTCAGTTACACATTCTTTGGGGATTTGATCCATTTCATTTGATTTTTTTTATTTTTATTTTTTTATTGGTTTTTTTTTTGGTAGAACACATTGCAAAAGCCTTTCCTGCATCGTTTCAAGGAATTTATGGAAAGTCCCACCTTTCCCAGTTTATGGGCCAAAGCGCTTCTCAGAATCCTGGTCAGTTGGCCCACTTCAGGGCTCCTAAGATTGGGGCCCAACATCCAAGCGTACCTTAGGCTTATCCCAAAGCTTACCCTTATGGGACAGGTGTGGGGGAAGAAGGTTTAATGCTGCATATTTAAACGAAGTCAACTCATTTGCAAAAGATGCATTTTGTCAGCATCCTTTGGAGGACCACACGAAATGTCAGGGACTGGTAGTCAAAGAGGCCTGGGGTGGGGGTGGGGGTGGGAAGTATAGCCAGATTGTAGCCATTGCTCAGCAAACAGGCAACACTGCCAAGGAATCCCCAGGGTTGAGAATTTTGCCTCTTAACTCACCTGCTGTGGCCCAAATGGATAAAACTACCCAAATATTTAACCCCAGCCATCCTAGGACTCTTAGATCATAAAATATATATATTAGGGGAGGAGTTGCGTGCAGTCCCATTTTTGTGCCCTATAGAATGTACTTTTTTAAAAAAAGAAAATATATTGATGCATAAAGTCATACGGCTGGAAGAGACCTCAGAGGTCATCTAGTCCAACCCCCTGCTCAAGGCAGGAGACTTTATACCATCCCAGTCAAATGATTGTCCAGTCTGTTTTTGAAAAGCTCCATTGATTTCCCAACGATGCAGTAGCACTGCATTCTCTCAATTATATTGCACTCTCTCAGTATCACAGAGTTGGGAGGGACCTTGGAGGTCTTCTAGTCCAACCCCCTGCACAGGCCCTATACTATGCCAAAAAAATTGACTGTCCAGTCTCTTCTTAAAAACCTCCAGTGTTGACACACCCCAATTTCTGAAGGCAGGCTGTTCCACTGGTTAATTTTTCTAATTATCAGGAAATTCCTCCTTAGTTCTAGATTGCCTCTCTCCTTGATTAGTTTCCATCCATTGGTTCCTGTCTCGACTTCTGGTCTTTAATCTCTATTAAACACACTTAATTAGGCAGGGAGCATCAGGCTGCTGCTATAAGACACCCCCCTCTGAGCTCCACCGGTAGAATTTGTGGGGTGAAGTTGCCTAGATATGCATCAAAGCAAAGTTATCCAAATTTTTACATGAGCTAAGGCGGAATCTGCCTTTTATGTACCTTTTGTAAGCTAACGTGGAGGCTGGGATGCAAGTCGGATTATTTTTTGACTTCCTTCCTTCCTTGCTGTCAGCTAAGAAAATATTCCATCGTACATTTTAACTTGCAAAATGTTACCGGGGGACGCAGAATGAGAAGGAAGATGCTCAGAGGTTACAGTCAGTAAAGCTCTTTCTCCCTGACTTTGGGAAAGAAAGAAATCCTTTGAAAAAAAAAGGAAAGCAAAAGTCGCCCCATTTCTTTTCATTCCTTTTGTGGATATTCGGGAGCAGCAGGAAAAACAAACCTGGCCTGCCTCTTCAAACCGGAGGAGTTCCCTGGTTCCTGCCGATTTTGCATTTACGCCACAGCAGCGGAAATTTTGGATGGATTTCTCAGCCAGATCAACGATAACGTTTTGTCTCCTGCTTTTATGATGCGCGCAAGGCAGACCCACCCTGAGTTTTCCACAACCACATTTTTATGAGTTGCCCTTTGCTTTTTACACATTGACCTGTTGAAATGGGCAGACACTTTTAAGAATAGCATAGCCCCCAGGGCTGCAAATAGTAACAATAACAAGAGTTGGAAGGTACCTGGGAGGTCATCTAGTCCAACCCCCTGATCTCAACAGGAGACCTGTACTATTTCTGATAGATGACTCTCCAGTCTCTTCCTAAAAGCCTCCAATGTTGGGGCACCCACAATTTCCAAAGGCAAGTTGTTTCTCCCGGTTAAATGTCCTCACTGTTAGGAATTCTCTCCTTAGTTCTAGGTTGCTTCTCTCCTTGGTTACTTTCCATCCATTGTTTCTTGTCCTGCCTGCAGGTGCTTTGGGAAATAAGTTGGGGCCCTCTTCCTTGTGGCAGCCCTTCAAGTATGGGAAGACTGCTATCCTGTCACCCCCATCCTTCTTTTCCCTAGACTAGGTATACCCAGTTCCTGCAATTGTTCTTTGTATGTTTTAGCCTATAGGCCCCTGATCATTTCTGTAGCTCTTCTCTGGATTCTTTCCAAAGTCTCAGCATTTTTATTTGTATTTATTTTATTTTATTTTTGTATTGGGGTAACCAAAACTTGATGCAATATTCCAAGTGTGGTATTACCAAGACTTTGTAGAGCGGGTACTAATACCACTCTACAAATGGAGGGGAAAAAAGAGAGAAAGAGAGAGAGGGAAAAAAAGAAGTAGAAGAGGGAAAATGACAGGGAATTGGGGACAAGGGTACCAGTGCAATGAACACCTTTTTTCCCCTCTTACTTCTTTGCCTGTTTATTTATTTTTTTTGGGGGGAGGGGAAGGTACCAAGAGCGTTAGTTAAGCCAGTTCGTTTGCTGTTTTATGCCTCGAGAGAGTGCAAGTGAAACCTCCATTATTTTTATCAGAAGATGCTTCCTAAAAAATTCAACCCTAGAGGGGGAAAAAAAACGCCATCGTCGGTCGCCTCCTTAATTCCATCATAAATCAAGACTAACATGGCCTGACAAGAACCCACCTGTCAGGGCTGGCAGCTTCTTTCTAAACACAGGGAAGGGGGGGGGGAGAGAGAAAGTGAATGACAAGGAAGTGGAAAGGGCTGGACTGACCAATGGGCAAAGTGAGAGAGATTCTGGCATTGGTTCCCGAGCAAGAGAGTCTGTGTGCTCCCCTCCTGGCAGGGACATACTGTACCTCCTTCCATACAAGGTGCTATGAGGACCGAAGCTGAACTCCCCCCCCCAAATCCAGCGGCCCCTTGACAACCCTGCATTCTGGACCAAGAGACCTGTTGGGACCGGAAGCGTCTCGTTCCCTTGAAGGCCTACATCTGATTGGACTTGGGGAGGGGACACCGAAGGGGGGAAAGAGAGAGACAGAGAGAGAGAGACAGAGAGAGAGAAACCTGGGCAGGTTGATTGAACATTGACTTCCGTGCATCTGTTGAAGAAGGCCGTGGGCCGTGCCTGAGATCTCCTCTAAGCAGAAAGGAAGAATTTCGAGCCTTTTGGCTGCAGAGGTGACCCGCCATCTGTAGACTGACGAATCGTTTTCCCTGGACTGCAGGCGCCAAGGATTTTCTTTCCAGAGATCTCCGCTTCCCCTTTCTCTTTGAAAATTTAAGGCAAACAAAAAAAAACAAAGCAAGAACCCAAAAACTAGGTGCATCTAACAGTTGTAAATAGACAATAAATAGAGGAGGGAGGGAGAGAGAGGAGAGAGAGAGAGAGAGAGAGAGAGAGAGAGAGAGAGAGAGAGAGAGAGAGAGAGAGAGAGAGAGAGAGCATATATTTAAAATTTGTTTCAGTTTTCGGATGGACAGTAGCTGTCCTTTTTCAGTGTTATTGATAGTACACTTGTGATCCTTTGGGATTCCGATTTTGTTCTCTTTTACGCTTACTTTTTCATCGCAGCTACATTTCAGGGAACATGTATATTTAGTAGCTATTGTAAGTTCTGCATGGCACCACTGGGCTATTTTCTTTTTCCTGGAGAAGAATAAAGAATGAGCTTTTTTTGTGGGGGGGACATAACGGTCGTCGTTGCACTTGGAATGGAGGAACATATGCCAGGGAACGGGTGCAGGGGAGGGGAGACAATTATTCATTTGGGGGGGGGCTGGACATGACGTTTTCTACAGGGCAGGCTCTACCTGTCCAAGCAAAGGATTTTGGTAGCCCAGCTAATTCTCAGTTGCCAGTTCTATTCTTTCTGTTTTTATTGGATTGTTTGACCCTGTCAAACAAATGTCGGAGTTGTGTGTATTAAAAAACAAAACAAAAAAAAACAAATCAAAACAGTGTTTAAAAAAAGTGTTGTAAAGACACTGAGCCTTATGAAAAAAATATTTATGGAGTTGAATAAAAAGAGCTGAAAAGACATCTGAAGCGTTTCTTCCTCAAATTAACACAGTGGCCCAGAGGCGTACGTCTTTATGAATCGGATGTAGGCTAAAACACAGGGATCCTCGACACAGTAATCCGCAAACTATGGTTGACAACCACAACTCACAAAACAAAGGTAAGCCAGAGGAAACAAATCACAGCGTAGAGCAGGGGGTCTTCAAACTCGGGCCTTTTATGACTTGTGGACTTCAACTCCCAGAATTCCTCAGCCAGACATGCTGGCTCAGGACTTCTGGGAATTGAAGTCCACGAGTCTTAAAGTTGCCAAGGTTGGAGACCCCAGTGTCGGGGTGAATTTCCTGGGTTGAGTCATTTCAGAGGGTGGGGAGGAAACGACGTTTATACATTTATATGCATGTTGCACTGATGCCATACAGGTAGTCCTCAACTTATAGCAGTTCATTTAGTGACGGTTTGAAGATACAACCGCACTGGGGAAAGTGAGTTATGACCATTTTTCACATTTACAACCGTTGTAGTGTCCCCAGGGTCACGTGATCAAAATTCAAAGGCTTGGGAACTGACTCATATTTATGACAGTCACAGTATCCCGGGGTCACGTGATCACATTTTGCGACCTTCTGACATGCAAAGTCAATGGGGAAGCCACTTAACAACCATGTAACAAACTGCATTGATTCAGTTAACAACGGTGGCAAGAAAGGTTGTAAAATGGGGCAAAAAGAGAAAGCAGCAGATGCCGCCAAAGAAAGTGAAAGGTGTCACAAACCACAGATCATCACGAATGTCGACCGAACTCCATTTCTGTGGTTGCGGCAGGGATACAAAATTGGAGGTTGGCATGAAGATTGGAATGTATTGATTTAGCCACAACATTCACAGAACATTTATCAGCTTGAAAACTGCCAGAGAAGCTCATGGAATAACAACAAGACAATCCCTGTCCTCAGATTCACACTCTTAAAAACAATTCAACAGTATCCTCTTTTTAAAAAAAAAATAAAAATTGCCACCACGCCTTTCAGATGCATTTTTGCAAAGGATGGATGTGCATGTTAAATACTACATCAGCAAAGGTGGGTCCCTCAGCTTGTTACCCTAATCCAGTTGCTCTGACGTTTATGGCCCAGATGAGTTTCTTCCACTTCTCTGCGTAAATATTGTAGGCTGATGGTGAAGGGATCCTTCGGCACCAGGGTTCAAGTCTCCATTCAACCATGGACTAAGTCTTGGTTTGCTGTATCTCATCAATAAAAAGGTAAAGGTTCCTCCGCACATGAGTGCTAGTCGTTTCCGACTCTAGAGGCTGGTGCTCATCTCCGTTTCAAAGCCGAAGAGCCGGCGCTTGTCCGAGGACGTCTCCGTGGTCATGTGGCCGGCATGACTAGACGCCAAAGGCGCACGGAACGCTGTTACCTTCCCACCGGAGTGGTTCCTATTTTTCTACTTGCATTTTTACGTGCTTTCGAACTGCTAGGTTGGCAGAAGCTGGGACGAGTAACAGGCGCTCACTCTGTTACGCGGCACTCAGGATTCGACCCGCCAAACTGCCGACCTTCTGATCGACAAGCTCAGCGTCCTAACCCACTGAGCCACCGTGTCTCATCAATAGTTGTGGGTTAATTAGGAATCTGTAACTCTGGCAAGTCCCTGATCTACAGTATGACTAAATAAAAATGGATGGATGGATTGAACCAAAAGAGGCCCTGAGATCTCCAAAAAAAAAAAGGCAGGGGTATTTGTGAAATGCAGGTGGCATGGTGGCCTGGTCTTGTTGACCAGAAGCTTGACAGTTCGAAATCCAAGCGCCATGTGACGGGGTGAGCTTCCGTTCCTCGCCCCAGCTCCTGCCTACCTACCAGTTTGAAAGCATGCAAGTGCAAGTAGACAAATAGGTACCACTTTGGTGGGAAGGTAACCGTGTACTTGGCATATCATTATCCTGGTTATGTGACCACAGAAGCATCTTCAAATAACACTGGCTCCCTTGCCTAGGAAACCAGAGATGAGAGTCTCTTAGAGTCAGACACAACTGGAGTGGGGAAACTTTTCCCCTTTTCTGTTTGTGATACCAACAATTTTTGTACAGTTATCATTCTAGTTCAGGGGTCCCCAACCTTGGCAACTTTAAGACCTGTGGACTTGCTGGCTGGGGAATTCTGGGAGCTGAAGTCCACAGGTCTTAAAGTTGCCAAAGTTGGGGGGCCCCTGTTCCAGTTCAGTGTTTCTCAACCGTGGCAACTTTCAAGATGTGTGGACTTCAACTCCCAGTAAAGCTGACTGGGGAATTCCGGGCGTTGGAAGTCCACGCATCTTAAAAGTTGCTGAGGTTGAGAAATGCTTTGTCAAGGTTCTGACTGACGAACCCAATGAAGTAAGGGTGGCTGCGACGATCCAATCTTTAATGCAAAACTTTATTGAGAGCACATCATTTCGGCCCAGATGATAGGATGTGCTCAATAAAGTTTTGCATTAGAGATTGGATCATCATCTCAGCTATGCTTATGTCATTAGCTTCGTCAGCCGGAACCCTAAACCAGCTCTGGTTAGTTGGCACCAAAATCAGAATATTAAAAGTATAGAGTCTTCCTCCTCACTAATAGTGCAGATCGCATTGTCCGATAAAGTGCCAGACAACTGTTATGAGAGAGTGTTTTAGTTCTCAATAAACAACTCTTGGGCAACCTTGCTTTTCAGGGCTTGGCAGTCCAAAGTCTGAAACCTGCGTTCTATTCTTCTTCTCCATCTCCCCCCCAACCCAAGTCTGTAGGCAAGCTGAGAAGCATTAATGAACAAAACAGTTTAAGCATTCTTTGCAGCTTGACACACTGTTCTAGATGGTCTAAGCCAGAGGCCCCCAACCTTTTGGGCACCAGGGACCGGTTCCGTGGAGAAAGGTTTTTCCACTGACCGGAGAGTGCATGGTTTTGTGTGCTGCCTGCATCCCACAGATGGAGCTTTGCTTGTTTGTGCAGAGCGGTTGCTGGCACGCCATGGCCCGGTACCGGTTCACAGACCAGTTGCAGTTGGTGAGTTATGGCATGGCAGGGGTGACGATGCTGTCTGGATTTCTAAACCAACGCAAGTAGTGTGAACTCTGGGAAAGGAGATGAAGGAGCCTAAATCATTACGCCTGTCTTGATCAAATTCTTCTTCATTAGAAGATTCCTTGTGAGGGAAGTGTTACAGGTAGTCCTCGATTTACAATAATTCATTTAGTGACTGTTCAAAGTTACAACAGTACTGAAAAAAATGACTTCTGACCGTTTTTGGGGGGTTTGTTACGCTTATGACTCTTACAGCGTCCCCATGATCACAGGGTCAAAATTCAGATACTTGGCAACTGACTCACATTTACGACGGCCGCAGTGTCCCAGGGTCAAGTGATCCCCTTTTGCGACCTTCTAGCAGGGTGAAGTGTTAGGCCAGGTTCACTTAAGAACCGGTTACTAACTTATCAACTTAATAACTGCGGCAAGAAGGGTCGTAAAATGGGGGCAAAACTCACAACCCATGTCTCACTTAACGACGTACATTTTGGGCTCAATCGCGGTCATAATCTGCATTGTGCTAGAGAGTGAAATAAATTATTCGGACTTTATGTTAGGCCAAAAGCAAAGTAGCCGTCCAGAGACCCAGACTCGGGGTTCTTCTGCTCATCTTTCATGGTGACTGGAATTTTATGTCAGTGGGGCACAACTGGTATTTTTTGACCTCTCCTTGAAATCCAGCTGTGCTTATAAAAGTTGATTTTCGAAT
Source organism: Vipera berus (assembly GCF_964194415.1). Classification (NCBI taxonomy): domain Eukaryota; kingdom Metazoa; phylum Chordata; class Lepidosauria; order Squamata; family Viperidae; genus Vipera; species Vipera berus. The sequence continues at coordinate 16,209,971 of NC_138214.1, forward strand.
CCCGAGGATTCTGCTTTGTTTCAATCAAAAGTAACGAGGAAAATTCCCTCCAACGAAATTTACATCAGAGATTGCACGCAGTTGTACTTAGGACAAGCAGCAAGGATCTGGCAGTCTCTTTCTCCAACTAACATGTTTTGTGACACGGCAAAAGTTATTGCTGCTATAAACAGAGTTCTCCTCCCACAATGTCAATAGTGGGAAATCTGAAAAAAAAAACTGAACTGAGCACATAGGCCCTGGGCAGAATTGGATTCAGTAATAGACTGTTTCTTTATTTACTTAAGATACTTCATTAGATCACCCACAAAACATGCCTGTGGGTTCCGAGTCATTAAATATTGAAATGGCATTTTTTTTTTTAAAAACCCATCCAATAGCGCTTTGAAGAACCACACACACACAAAAGAAAAGAAAAAAAAAAGCCATGACATTGCACTTTTTAAAGAGTTCATTGTTGGCGGATTCCTGCAAACCGGATTGTAGCCGAATGAGAATGACATGTGGTGAAAAGGCACGGTACAAATGCGGAGCTGTGTAACCTCAGATCAACCCTGATCTAAAATTCGGGCGTTTGGAAAAATTCAAATGGCAAGTTTCTTGAGGAGAATACGTGTCCTGCTTTTATCCGCCGCTTGGCATTTGCAGCCAATATACACCGTCCTGCCTCTGCACCAAGTTTTCACAGGGATTTGCTGTCGGTGATAATTTGGCCCTTGGTGAATGAAGGGTGAAAGGGCTGCTGTGTGGGTGAACTCTCTCACTTTCACTGTTTCCACACCTGTTGCTCCTTCCATGGTGACCCCAAGGTTATCCTTGAATTTATCCTTGCGCAAGTGATCCCCACTGTTTCTGTTTTCAGACTTTGGAGACATTCTGCGAGCATGGCCTTTACAGGAGTCCTCATCTTGCTAGTCATTCATTTAATAACTGTTCAAAGTTACGACACAGCTGAAAAAAAGTACAGGTAATCCTCAACTTACAAGCGTTCATTTAGCAACCATTCAAAGTTACAACGGCACTGAAGAAAGTGACTTATGACCGTTTTTCACCCTTTAACAACTGTTGCACTATTCCCCACGGTCTCGTGATCAAAATTTGGATGCTTAGCAACTGACTCATATTTATGATGGTTGGAGTGTCCTGGGGTCAAGCGATCACTTTTGGACAAGCAAACACAATGGGGAAGCCAGATTCACTTAACAACCGTGTTGCTAATTTAACAACTGCAGGGATGCACTTAACAGCTGTGGCAGGAAAGGTCGTGAAATGGATCGAAATTCACATAACAAAACCTCTCGCTTAGCAACAAACATTTTGGGCTCTATTGTGATCGTAAGTCAAGGACTACCTGTATTTATGAATGGTCCTCACACTTACGATCATCTCAGCATCCCTTTGGCCATGGGATCAAAATTTGGGCACTGGGCGTCAGCATCTAGTTGCGACAGTTGCAGCATCCCAGGGTTGTGTGGTCAACATTTGCAAACTTCCTAACAGGCTTCTGACAAGCAAACCCAATGATGGGAGCTGGAGTCACTTAATGACCATGGCCAAAAGGTCATAAAATCAGTCACAACTCAGTTAATGACTGGCTGACTTAATGACAGACGTTCTAGTCCCGATCATAAATTCAGGACTGCCTGTAGTGAAAGAACGTCAGTGACTCATCCTCATAATTTATAAACCAGTTTGGTTAAGTATAAAAGGACTTGTTAATAGCAACGCACATTATTAATAGGCATTTTCTTTAGTGATACATTGCTGTTAATATTTTAAGAAAAATCAGAACATACTAGAAAGGACAAGGAAGAAAAAAAACTCCATTACATAAGAGTATAAGGATAAGTAGCTATATGAAAAAATAAAATTAATTAACCCTTCCTATTATTTTTACATTAGGGACACGGTGGCTCAGTGGGTTAGGACGCTGAGCCTGTCGATCAGAAGGTCGGCAGTTTGGCGGGTCGAATCCTGAGTGCCGCATAACAGAGTGAGCGCCTGTTACTCGTCCCAGCTTCTGCCAACCTAGCAGTTCGAAAGCACGTAAAAATGCAAGTAGAAAAATAGGGACCACTACGGTGGGAAGGTAACAGCGTTCCGTGCGCCTTTGGCATCTAGTCATGCCGGCCACATGACCACAGAGACGTCCTCGGACAAGCGCTGGCTCTTTGGCTTGGAAATGGAGATGAGCACCGGCCCCTAGAGTTGGAAACGACTAGCACGCAGGTGCGGGGGAACCTTTACCTTTACCTATTATTTTTATTTATTTTGTTCATATCTAGAAATCACTCTTCTCCCTCTCTAGAGTGACCTCAATATTCTCTCAATTTCCAGGCTTCCCTAGGTTGTCAGAAAATGTCAGATGCTACTCAAGAATTTTTGACAGGTCTTCCAGACCTTTGAGACTACGAAGTGGGCAGAGAAGAGCATCAGTAAAGGGGATTAGTGAAAAAAACGTCAGGATAGCGGTTGCGATTGCATAATCACAGCCCCATCCCTTTGTGCATGTGTGTGATGGCAATAGATATACAAAAGAGGTTTGCATATGATGTGTGAATAATAACTTTGTACGTGAACAGGGCTTCGATAGCATTGAGGTATCTGTTCCCCCTCTCCCTCCCTCCCTCCCTCCCTCCCTTTCTCTCTCTCTCTCTCTCTCTCTCTCTCTCTCTCTCTCTCTCACACACACACACACACACACACACACACACACACATACACACAAACACCATGCTGTCGAGATGATGTCATGTCAATCATGGCTACTGATCACATCACAAGTGCCAGTTGTCTCCCACTCTGCTGTGTTTCATCTGAATTTGCTGTCATCACCACTTGGCAGGGAATTGTGCCCAAATGAAAGGAGGCTCCAGGATTGGGATGACTGATTAAGATTTCTTTGAAGAAAGGGTAAGCTTTGTCTACCATCTATGAAAATCATCAGATCTCTTCATCATCTCTTACTTCTCTGGACCACCAGCTTGGACCACAAGGTTGTTCCATTACTATCAGATAAATTTTATCCCTCTCTTCTGTTTTTTATTGAAATAATAATAATAATAACAGCGTGAAACTGCCCAAGGTGCACTTCTAGATAACTTTTGGTGAGTCTGGATTCCTTGATCTCTCACAGCTTTTTTTATTATGGTATCCTTCCAGTCTGGCTCTACTCTATTCTCCCATCCCATCCCATCCCATCCCATCCCATCCCATCCCATCCCATCCCATCCCATCCCATCCCATCCCATCCCATTCCATTCCATTCCATTCTATTCTATTCTATTCTATTCTATTCTATTCTATTCTATTCTATTCTATTCTATTCTATTCTATTCTATTCTATTCTGTTCTGTTCTGTTCTGTTCTGTTCTGTTCTGTTCTGTTCTATGTTTGAATCTGGCCTCCTTTCCAGAGTGCATGTCCAAAGCCCATTGTCAATGTCATCGGTACATAAATGATTTCTCTAACAGATCGGATTGCACATAGTGGGAAAAGCGCTTATCCAATTTGTAGACTGAATTGTGTAGAAGAGCTGATAGGCTGCTCAGGTCTTCAAACAGGTGCTGGGAGCCTCAATATCTCTTGAAAGCAAAGAGGCAACCCTTAACTAATACCTAGGAGACCGAACCAAAATCCAAAACTATCTCAACGCATTAAGGGTGGACGGTGTTGCCATTTTACTCCCTACTGTGCAGTGGTCTATCATCAAGCTTTGAAGTTTACAGTGCATGAATCTGAATGGATCATCGGGGGATTTGAAAAGAAGAACCTTTGGGTTTTTTAAAAATTATTTTTATTCATTCAATTTATATGGTTGTCCATCTCAAACAAGTGACTCTGGGCACTGAGCAATTATAAAATCAATTAAAACCAATTCAAAACACAATAGTATACAAAATAAGTCTAAAGCAGAGGGAAAAAATATAATTAATAGATATTAATATACCCTGCCTTGATGCTCGAGGGCTCTGATGGTTTACAGCCGTGGGGGCGAACCTATGGCACGCGTGCTGCAGGTGGCACGCAGAGCCCTCTCTGTGGGCACACGTGCCATCACCCCAGTCCTAGGCCTTCAGCTGAGTTTTATAAAACCTTTGCACTTTAATCCTCCACTGTCGTGTGCCAAAGAAAAAGGTTCAATCAATCAATCAACTTCAACTTCTTGTGAGAAAAACAAAAAATCTCGCAAAGTTGGAATTGATTGATTGATCTTTTTAGTTCCACCCAGTCTGCAGTTACCACCACAGCCATGCCCACCCAATGGGCCACACCCACCCGGCACCCGACGTTACATAAGTGGATTTTGGGTTGCAGTTTGGGCACTCAAAGGTTCGCCATCACTGGTTTGCAGCAATCAACAAAAACTGGGGGAAACCCCCCCCAACAACATAATAAAAACATCATGAGAAAACAAATATACACTTAACAAACTTAGTAGCCAGGTGTTGTGGACTTTGGGAAATCGATATTGAGATATTGATTGGGGGTGGGTGTTTGCAGATGTTTTATTTTGATACTTAGGAAAGTTCTTGAGCTCAGGCCGTGGGTGGAGTTGACGATTGGGTGTCTCATGGGAGGAGATGATCAACTGAGTGAGGGAAATGAAGTTGTTAGGAGAAAGATGGCAGAATCTTAGGCAGAGTCAAAAGCGGAATCAGCCTGGAATCCCTACGTCCATGGTACCACATCCCTGCTATCCATGGTACCGATACCTTCCTGAGATTTATGTGATTGGTGTAGAACAGGGGTGGGGAATTATGGTCCTTATAGGACTTGTGGACTTCAACCATGCTGAGTCAGGAATTCTGGGAGTTGAAGTCCACAAGACCTAAAAGGGCCATAATTCCCCACCTCTGGTATAGAACTATGACTTCCATCCAATGATGAGAAATGATGGGATTTACAGTATGAGGAGGAGAAGGGCGGGATATAAATGGAATTAAAAATAAATAAATAAATAAAATGACACCATGGAAGGCCCTAAGCCACAAAAGGCCAATCTAGAAGCTTGTCCCAAAGGTGCTTTTTCACGAGGCAACTGGATTTTCTTGCTTTTCCTTGGAAGACGTTTTGCTTCTCATTCAAGAAGCTTCTTCAGCTCTGACTGGATGGTGGGGAAGGGAAGGATTTATGCTCCTTGCAGACAGCTGGCCATTTGCCTTCTTTTAGAGAGTTGTTGGGGCCATTTGGAGGTTTACCTGTGTCCTTGGGGTCACCTGAGCAGTGCAAATGGGTGTGGAGCCTTCTTGGCTGCAGGATGTCTTCTGCCCTGGGTCCCTTCCCTGTTGAAGACAGGCGCAGGCTGTTGGGGATGAGTCTGTGTTGTCTGCATCTCAAACTGAAGTGCAAACGGTTCCTAGATGACCTGGATGACTGAGAATCTCTGTAGACACTCTAGAAGCTTGTTCTAGAAAACAAATTTGGAGTTTTATTTTTATTCCTCGACTTTATTTAACCTGACATTAAAAACATACATGCCCGAAGAAGTGCTGTTTCTTTGAGTCCACCCAACTAAATTTCCAGTTATGTGACCTGATAGCCTGTTTCCGGGAGACAAAAGAACAATCGTGCTGAATCCCTTAATGGGGGTAGCCCTGTCTTTCTAAAAATGATCCAGGCTGGTTTGGGCATCATTGGCTTTTATCACTTGCCATTCCATCCTCTTTGGAAAAACTGGGATGGAATGTTCTTTTCATGAGGGGGAGGCTTGATTATCATCAGGACCCCTTCTCCAAACATAGAAAGTGGTGAGTTCAACCTCTGGTACCTTCAGTTAAATCATGGGTGGAAGACTTGGCCCCACAACTTTAGATGTTGCTCAGCTATAGCTCTTGGCAATGCCGTCTGGTGAAGAATTATATTTACAACTGCAGTTCTCAATATCTAGAAGGACAAGACTTCCCACACCCCAATTAAAAGAATAGGCCATCACTGAGCTGGAAAGATAAAAATGATTTTCCCCTAAGTTGGCTACCAAAGTGCTAAGAGTCACTTCCTCTTGATCCTGCCACATTCCCTGCCCCACCTTTCAAGATGAATTAATTGAGGCTGGCAGGCAGCAAAGCCAAACGTCAGCATCTAACATAAGCTTTATTTACAAAGCTGCCTCTGGACTGAAGATAAGCTCTCTTTGAAGCTAAAAAGGATGACTCATTCAGTTAGGAAGGTAGGTAGGAAGGAAGGAAGGAAGGAAGGAAGGAAGGAAGGAAGGAAGGAAGGAAGGAAGGAAGGAAGGAAAGGACTTAGCTGGTTGTGGCAAACATCTGGAGGTGGAATTACAGAGATGGCAGCAAATATTCACATCTGTTCATCTTTATATAAGTATTTCTAAGGCAGCCATTTTGTAAACCCCTTGGACAGCCATTTTGTTGCCAAGTTACTACAGTATTGTCTTGCTCTGGGCAAAGTCCTTGGAAAGCAAGTGTTGATAGCCTGGGCAAAGTCCTTGGAAAGCAAGTGTTGATAGCATCATCTACCTGACTAGCTCTCCAGTGTGATGTCTTCAAGTTCTGTTGTCCTTCACCTTCCTCAAGATGACTGGCTAGCCACAATCTTCATTTATCCCCCCAAAGTTGGAAGGGTCAGAATAAAAATTGTTGGATGTTTCCCCCCCTGTTAACTGAGTTGGACTGGTGAATTTCCTAGTCGTCTCCCACCCTTACGTAAAGCTCTCCTTTAAGTAAATAGTGTAATTATAGCCAATGGCACCAGATGGCACTGGAACATACAAATTGCTGTTCTTTGTCCGCAGACACAAAGGCAATTCCATACTAAAAGCAAGAGGAAAAAAATTCTTCTCCTCATCTCCTCTTTCACCAACACATCAAAAAAGCCTCCTCCATCACAAGAAGCTGCAGGAAACGAATGGAGAATCGTAGAAGGGCTGGATGAGACTTTGGAGAGCTTGTAGTAAATAAAGCCCATGGCCTCATGCAACAATCCATTAGTATCAGCCCTGATGGAGGTGGACATCCAGCCTTGGTTGAGCACCTCCAACGTAAGAGAATCTACCAAGGAAATCTCTACGGTGCATCAACAGCCCTTATCATTAAGTCATGTTTTCTGATGCCCAACAGAAATGTATTGTAATTTATACCCAGTTTCTTATCCCATCTCCTGGAGCGACACTGAACAATTCTGCCCCATCTTCTGCGTAAAAGCTCTTCGGCTACCTGTCTCCCCTGATTCTTCTCTCCTCCAATCTCTGCACATCCAACAGTTGCAATCAAGATCAAACGTGCCTAAACAGGGACAGGGCCAAGCTGGTTTCTTTATTGATTTATAAGCCGCCCCCGTGCAAATTTGAGTGGTTTAGAACCAAATACACAACTGTTTTAAAAGCGTACAATCAATTTAAAAGGAGCTACGCCATTCTTCTGTGAAACCAGGAATCACAAATAAAGCCATAAATATTACTAATCAAAACCCAGCCTCATGACTCAAAGGGAACGTAGAAGCCAATTGGTGCCACGAGCTTGATCAAATAATTCGATTTTCACTGTTTTCAAGAAGCCAGAAGGCAGGAAGCTTTAGGGGAAATGTGGTTCCCTGTCTAAGGTAGCAACTTTCCCCTGGCCCCCAGAGATGACTCTCTAATCAAGGAAAGCCACAGAAAGCTGACCTACTGGATCTTATTGGGCAGGCAAGACGTATAGGGAGAAAGTGGCTCTGCAGGCATTCAGGTTCCAAAACATGAAAGGCTTTAAAGGTGACCTTTATTGTCATTATTTACTGTGGGCACAACGGCACCCATCAAAAGTGAAATTTAGTTGCCCACTCTCAAAGTGAAACATACACGACACACACCTAAAACACCCCCACCCCTACATATACATAACAATAAAATATTAAATACTGTCCATCTTGAATACATAACGGAAGGAGGAAGCCTGAGAGTTGACAAGGTTAATGCTGAATGGAATGAAACTATGGCTGAATCTGGATGTTCTGCTGCGGGTACCACGAAGCCCCCCTCCTCCCAGAAGGGAACAAGGAAAACAGGTCGTGAAGAGGATGAGTGGTTTCCAGGATAATCTTACGGACCCTGTTCAAACAACGCTTCTGCCCTATGTCCTGGATGGAGGGGAGGGAACTGCCAACGATCTTTTCGGCCATCCTCACCACTCTCTGCATCGCCATCCTGTCTGAAGCAGGGATGCTTCCAAACCAGACTGTGATGCTGTACGACAGGATGCTCTCAATCGTCCCTCTGTAGAAAGTGGTCAGGACAGGAGAAGGAAGACGAGCTTTTCTCAGGTGATGCAGAAAATGCAGGTGTTGCTGTGCCCGCTTCACCAGTTTCTCACTGTTGAGTGACCAAGCCAGCCTACTCGTTAGCTGCACACCCAGGAATTTGATGAATCATTAATGCACAGAGAAGTGTGGCTGTGCCTGCCTTTTCTGAAATTGACAATGATCTCCTTGGTTTTTTCTACTTTTAACCTCAAATTATACCTGGAAGTCAACTGGCAAATCAGTAGAGTTTTTGGAGCAGAGGTCTTATGTGGGTGCCTTGGGGTGCAGTGAGGAGTCCCTGAACTGTTGGACCAGCTGTCGCTTCCCAGTTCAGAGCAGCCCTATATAAAACATGTTCTGAGGGCTGAACCAAGGGTGAGTAAGGGGTGAGTGACACTGAGTAATGGCTGCCATTCCAAGAAACATTGCAATTGATGCACAGGATGGAGCCAGAGGTAAGCCACAGGTGCCATCTTCTCCTTCAGCAGGAGCTGTGGGTATCCGTGAGGAACCCCAACTCCACCCAAGAGGGTGCAACTCATGGATTTTACTGCCATTGGCAGGCTTTCAACCCTGAGCTGGGGATGTGTTTCCAGCTGTTTCTCCCCATCCAGATACGAATAGCCTACAGACACCTTGACAGCCATTTGAGAGCGTCACTTATTCAGTCATAGGTTGAAATAGACAAGCGGGTAGTCCATATCTTGCTCCACAGTTTCATGTTGAATAGCAGTGGGGATAGCGCTGAGTCCTGCAGTGACCCCTCAAGGGACATTTCTCACTGGCCCGTCCAGCTCCCATCGAGATGTTCACCACCAAGAGGGGCCCAACGTTGAAGTGGCTGAGCCTAGAGAGAATCCATCCACTTCCTCAGGTTTCCCCAGGGTCACACTGATCTGAGAAGATGTCACAGCCAAGTCTCTAGACCTGTCTAGGCAGCATCAAGCTCCAAATGAATCTGAAGATTTTGTCGAAGCTATAAAATTCCTGGTAGCAGCTGTTCCAATGATCTTCCTGCCTGTCCTTATCCCACAGGATATGGGTTTCATTAAAAAGGGACACTAGAGGGCAATCTGTGGATGCCAGAAGAGCAGGTTGTAACAAATTTCTCACCTAGCAGTATAAATTTTGGGCTGTACTCACTGCCCTCCTGATTACTGCCTTGAGACCTTCTCTGACCCTTTTCCTTCTCCCATAGTTCTGCTTCTTCCCTCTTCCCAGAGAAGCTTCCTCTCTTTTCCACCAAGGTCCACCTCACCTCACCTCCACTGCTCAGCCCCAGACCCCGGCTGCTCTTGACGAGGATAATAGTCAAGAGACAATGAAGCCCTCAGCATAACTGGGTTTGGAGATTCTTATGCACAACAAAAAGATCACCTTGGCCAAAAGAGCTAACTAGGGCTGGGTGATGCCATAGTTGCTAAGCAACTGGATCTCAAAGCAACAGAGATGCTTCACCAATTATAGGTTGCCCCTTGAAGAATTTATTTGGTTCTTCTTTTCCATTATAAGGTCTAAAAAAATGAAAAAAATCAAAAGAGAGAGAGAGAGAGAGAGAGAGAGAGAGAGAGAGAGAGAGAGAGAGAGAGAGAGAGAGAGAGAGAGAGAGAGAGAGAGAGAGATTTAAAAGATTTACAAGCCGTTACTTTCACAGTCAATGACTCTTGAGAAGTCAGTATATTAACAAGAGTGAGCTATTCGCTGTCAGGTACTCCTTGTGTGGATTTCCTACAAGTGTCTTGGTGTCCTGTGAAAGGCATATGATGCTAAATAGCACAGATAGTCCTCGACTTACAACAGTCCGTTTAGTGACCATTCAAAGGTAAGCTAGGATAGGAGATAAGAAGTGAGAGATAAAAGATAAGAGATAAGATAGATAAGATGGGATGGGATGGGATGGGATGGGATGGGATGGGATGGGATAGAATAGGGTAAGGTAAGACAAGACAAGACAAGACAAGACAAGACATGATAACCTTTATTGTCATTTTTTACTATGAGTACACTGACCCATAGTAAAAATGAAATTCTGTTGCCTGCTCTCGAAAGAAAGTTTGTATCTATCCATACAGATACGTACCACACATATATGCATCCAATTATACATACATACATACATAATCATTATCCATCTTCAACACATAGCGGAAAGAGGAAGCTTGAGAGTTCACAAGGTTGATACTGTAGGGTACAAAGCTGTGGCTGAATCTGGATGCTCCACTTCAGATACCACGGAGCCCCCCCTTCTCTGAGGATGGGACCCAGGACGAGTCCAGAAGCTCGGAAGACTGAACCTCTGGTCCTGGTGACCATCCAGATGGGAACCTGCTACATCTTAAAGTCGATCCCCAAGTGCCACGTAACAGAGTGAGCGCCTGTTACTCGTCCCAGCTTCTGCCAACCTAGCAGTTCGAAAGCACATAAAAATGCAAGTAGAAAAATAGGGACCACTATGGTGGGAAGGTAACAGCGTTCCGTGCACCTTTGGCGTCTAGTCATGCCGGCCACATGACCACGGAGACGTCCTCGGACAAGCGCTGGCTCTTCGGCTTTGAAATTGAGATGAGCACTGGCCCCTCGAGTCGGAAACGACTAGCATGCATGTGTGGGGGAACCTTTACCTTTTTACATCTTAAAGTGCTTGAGGTCGAGAAACACTGAACTGGACTTTCCAAGATTTTAGGAACGTGCTGTTGGGTTGCCTGCCCTTCAGAAGGGCATCTCCCCCAAATAATTTTCAAAAAAAGGTCATGAAAACGAGGCTGTTCTTCTAGGCTTTGGAGCGGAATGATGGTTGAATTCCAGCAGAATGTTTTGTTTATTTGTCTCTCTGGATGTTTACGATCTGCTTCTTTCTTTCATTATTCTTGCTTTTATGGCAGCCTCTAAATTGTATTAAATAAGTAAATAAATCCTCCTTAAGCCTTTCCCAACACACCAATGATCAAAGCTTGATCACAAAGGCTTACATGTGACTCTTCCATGCACTCATACACATACATACCCGGCCACGAATATAACTCATGCAAAACACATACACTGACATTCATGCACAGAGATATACCAGATATAATTTCTCACACATACGTTTGTTTGTTTTTTAAAAAATCCTTAAGTTCTTTCTGTTTTGGAAGAAATGTGAAATTTCTGATAAGATCCTATGAAAAAGCCAATCGTGTAGGAAACACATGACAGGTAGTCCTTGACTTACAACGGTTCATTTAATGACCGTTTGACGTTACAATGGCATTGAAAAAAGTGACTTATGACCGTTTTTCACACTTACGACCGTTGCTGCGTGCCCAGGGTCCTGTGATTTACATTTAGTTGTTTGACAACTGGTTCATAGTTATGACGGTCACAGCATCCTGGGGTCACATGATCTCCTTTTGCGACCTTCTGACAAACGAAGTCAGTGGGGAACCCGGATTCAGTTAACAACCGTGTTACTAACTTAACAGCTGCAGGGATTCACTTAACAACTGTGAAGATAGTAAAATGGGGCAAAACTCATGTAACAACTGTCTCACTTAGCAGCAGAAATTCTGGGCTCAATTGTGGTCGAAATGTCCGAGCGACGTAATTTTTTTATTGTGAAATGCCTGATTTTGCTCTCTGCTTATTGGCTTCTCTCTCTGCCTAGTTATCCACCTGCATGCCTTATTTATCTGCCTAATTAAAGATCTGCCTATTTCCTACCCACCTAGGATCTATTTATTTCTTTTTTAAAAAAAATATTTTTATTTAAATATTTTTGCTGCAGCGCCCGAAGCAAAAGACTATGCCTGAAACCTCTTCCTAAAAAGAGTCAAACAAGCAGCAAAAAAACTCGGAAACTTTTTTTTCTTTTTCTTTTGGAAAGCTGTTTGCTGCTTGAATGGCCCTTTTGGACTCAGCTTCCTCTGCAACAGTTTGCTGCATGTGTTGAGCCCTCATCTTCTGGTGCTCCAAAGCAGCAACCTCCAGAAGGATCTTTCTTTCTTTCTTTCTTTCTTTCTTTCTTTCTTTCTTTCTTTCTTTCTTTCTTTCTTTCTTTCTTTCTTTCTTTCTTTCTTTCTTTCTTTCTTTCTTTCTTTCTTTTTCTTTCTTTCTTCCTTTCTTCCTTCCTTCCTTCCTTCCTTCCTTCCTTCCTTCCTTCCTTCCTTCCTTCCTTCCTTCCTTCTTCCTTTTCCTCTTTCTTCCTTTCCCTTCCTTCCTTCCTTCCTTCCTTCCTTCCTTCCTTTCTTTCTCTTCTCTTCTCTTTCTTTCTTTCTTTCTTTCTTTCTTTCTTTCTTTCTTTCTTTCTTTCTTTCTTTCTTTCTTTCTTTCTTTCTTTCTTTCTTTCTTTCTTTCTTTCTTTCTTTCTTTCTCTTTCTTTTTCTTTCTTCTCTCCCTTCAAAATCAAATCCCTTTTTCCTCTGTTCTCCAGCCTGCCAGTCACTCATCAAGGTAAGCAAGTTGCATATGATCATCTCACCATTTTTCCAGGCGCCTCTACCTTAGTTGCTGTTCAAGCGAGACTGGAGGCCAGAGGTGGGCAATTTAGCTTCAGCACCTAATTGGAGGTGTGTGTGTGGGGGGGGGGAGAGATGAACAGTCTGTCCCTCCTACCAGCTTTTCTTCGGTTTTCTTTATTGGGAAAAAATGTCGATTTGGGGAAGGGGGAAGGAGGAAAGCAAGGGAACAGTTTTGGGAAGCTGCCTTTGCGTGCCTTTGCATGCAGACGACCGCTTTCCCCAAAGCCTTGCAAGACCCAGGAGAAAGCCTGCAGTCTCCTAACTGGGCAGAGCCCTCCTCTCCTGCCAGGCTGGCTTCCTTCTTTTGCAAAGCGCCACCCAGCTTTCCCACCAGATCCGCGCTCGCTCGCTCGTCCTGACTGCCAGGGGGCTAAAAAGTTGGTCTGCTCCTGGCTCCAGCAAGCCAGTTTCTCTCCCTTTTGCTTCTTGCCTGCTTGTCTGGCTCCTTTTATTTATTTATTTATTTAATTGAATTTCTATACCGCCCTTCTCCTGAAGGATTCAGGGCGGTGTACAGGGCAATAAAAGCATTACATACAAAAGTTAAAAGTAAGGTTAAATTAATTAAGCCCTAACAATAAATAATTAAAAATACCCCAAACCCTTAAACCAGGCTGGCCATTTCAAATAAATAGGTTTTCAGATCACGGCGGAAGGAGCGAAGGTCGGGAGCCATCCGGAGCTCCACCGGTAAACAGTTCCACAGGTCTGGCGCGCCCACAGAGAACGCCCTCCCCCTGGGGGCCGCCAGCCGACACTCTCTGACTGACGGCACCCTGAGGAGGCCCTCTCTGTGGGAGCGCACTGGACGAAGGGAAGATGACGCCGGCAGCAGGTGTTCCCTTAAATATCCTGGACCCAAGCCATTTAGGGCTTTATAGGTCATCACCAGCACCTTGAATCTCACCCGAAGGGCAACCGGAAGCCAATGCAGCTCACGGAGAAGAGGCGTTACACGGGAGTATCGGGAAACTCCCATCACAACTCGCGCGGCTGCATTCTGCACCAGTTGAAGCCTCCGCGTGGTCCTCAAGGGCAGCCCCACGTACAGAGCATTGCAGTAGTCTATACGAGAGGTCACGAGCGCGTGAGTGACTGTATGCAGGGCATCCCGGTCCAGGTAGGGTCGCAACTGGCACACCAGGCGAACCTTTGATCCAGTTTCTGCTGCTCTTTGCAACCCGTGACTAAAAGCTTGGGTTAGCTTGCAAAGGGGCAGGCCCTTGTAAGCCATGGACGGGTGGGAGGGTGGTGGCTGGGGGGAGGGAGTTACTTAGCAAATTTCTCACTTAGCGACATAAATTCTGGGCTCACTTGTTGTCCTTTGTTTGTTCTCTGATTCTACCTTGTCTTCCGAGGCCGAGCAAGTTTCTTTTTCCATAGCTCTTCGCTCCACTACGTAGCTTTTGTGTCAATTGCCAGGTTAGTCTCCAAGTTTCACCGGCCTGTGTTAGAGCAGGTAGCACGCAGGGATCAAAAAAAACTTCAGGCATGGGGGAGAGGTTGTTCTTGAAAATTAGGCTTAGAACTGCAGCAAGACTCGCCTATGTTCAGAAGGGGAAGGGGAAAGAAACCCCCCCCCGAAGAAGAAGTAATAAATAAAATCCTATCCTGCCCGGAAATGGAGAGAGAGGTTAACATTAGAGCTTAAGAACAAAACTGAAACAGACTATTACGAAATTTGGAATGAAGTGTATAAATCAGGGGTCTTCAAACTTGGCCCTTTTATGACTTGTGGACTTCAACTCCCAGAATTCCTCAGCCAGCTTTGCTGGCTGAGGAATTCTGGGAGTTGAAGTCCACAAGTCATAAAAGGGCCAAGTTTGAAGACCCCTGGTATAAATGGCTAGAGTTAAGGAGGAAGGCTGGGACAAACCTTGATGGATAAGTCGATAGCTTAGAAATCTTTACGCCAGAATTTTCTATAAGACAGAATTGAAAGTTATTTAACTACAATGTGCACGATCGAAAGAATATTTACTAAAGAGTGCACAGATTCTATACGTACGTATATTTTGTTACATCGTAAAGAGACCTTTTTCTTTTTCTTTTCACAAGGTAATACTAATAGTATTGTTTAAGCCAGGGAGGTTGTATCATGTCCACTGTATTTTCTGTGTTTTTAATTGTATATTCAATAAAATTTTGTAAAAAGAAAAAAGAAAAAAGAAAAGTACGCTTAGCTTGCCAAGTGCCTGCCAACCACATTTAACTACTGCTTGAGCAGGGGGCTGGACTAGAAGATCTCCAAGGTCCCTTCCTATTCTATTCTATTCTATTCTATTCTGTTCTGTTCTGTTCTGTTCTGTTCTGTTCTGTTCTGTTCTGTTCTGTTCTGTTCTAAACAAGCCATTTCAATTTCCTTTCTTGTATCACCTTCCATTGAGATCTGATGTCCAAGGTATACCGTATATAATACCTAATACATAAGCATAACATACACAGCAAATAACTACCGGTATATGTACAATGCTTACGCTGTTGTATTTTATTTACATTAGATATTTTCCATTCATGCCCTGGGAAACTCTGATAACCTCTTGAACGATGGGGAAAAAAAAGTTCTGAAAACTCTTTGCAGAACCCAGTGGCAAACTCTTAATTTCACCCTCATTCATCTTGCTTAAACACTGGAAAGTTTTGCTCCTGGAAAAAACCATTTCCACTTAAACTGGGCAAGGAATTGATGGCTGACGTTGGATCCCCATCATTAAAATTCAATAGGAATCCAGTTCATTTAGGCAGAAATCATCACTTTTATTTTCAAAAGAGCAGAGTTAAGTCATATTCGTTAGAATTAAAATCTGCCGCAGAGTAACAGCTATTTAGACCAATTCAGACAAGACACAAACGTGCAAGTTTCTAAAATGTTCAGATCTTTTATCATGGCAAGAAGGTTTGGCAATGGGAAAAGATGACAAAAAAAGTTATAATTAATAATAATAATAATAATAATAATAATAATAATAATAGTAATAGTAATAATAATAATAGTAATAATAATAATAATAATTTTATTTGTATACTGCCCTTCTCCCAAAGGACTCAGGGTGGTGAACAGGGCAAACATATAAAAGTACAAAAATACAAAAGTTAAGAAAGAATTAAATGAGATGCCCAAGTTACAACAATAGGTTAAAATACATTTAAAACAACAATAAAATCCAAACCCATCCCCCATCAGGCCAGGCCGGCTTGTTCGAACAAATAAGTCTTCAGATCACGTCGGAAGGAGCGAAGGTCGGGCGCCATCCGGAGCTCAACCGGCAAACAATTCCATAAATCCGGGGTGCCCACAGAGAAGGCTCTCCCCCTGGGGGCCACCATACGACATTCTCTGACCGGTGGCACCCTGAGGAGGCCCTCTCTGTGGGAACGCACAGGGCAGAGGGAAGTTGACGCCGGCAGCAGGTGATCCCTAAGGTACTCCGGACCCATGCCATGTAGGGCCTTGAAAACCATTAACAGAACCTTGAATCTCACCTGGAAGACAACTGGGAGCCAATGCAGCTCACGGAGCAGAGGTGTAACATGGGAGTATCGGGAGACTCCCAACACAACACTCGCGGCTGCATTCTGTACCAGTTGGAGCCTCCAAGTGGTCCTCAAGGGCAGCCCCATGTAGAGAGCGTTGCAGTAGTCTAAATTAGAGGTCACAAGCACATGAGTGACCGTACGCAGGGCATCCCGGTCTAGATAGGGCCGCAACTGGCGCACCAGGCGAACCTGGGCAAAGGCCCCCTAGTCACAGTTATTATGTGGTCTTCCAAAGAAAGCCGTGAATCTAGGAGGACTCCCAAGTTGCGAGCCATATCTATGGGGGGTAATAGCTCACCCCCCATAGAACGAGATGGAATGTTCTGAATATCCCGAGATGCCGGTACGCACAGCCACTCAGTCTTGTCAGGGTTGAGTTGAAGCCTGTTCCTCCCCATCCAGACCCGAACCGCTTCCAGGCAACGGGACATCACGTCGAGGGCATCACTGGGGTGGTTTGGGGTGGAAATAAAAAGCTGGGTATCATCAGCATACTGATGATACCCAACTCCAAAACCACGAATGATCTCACCCAGCGGTTTCATGTAGATGTTGAACAGGAGAGGCGAGAGGACCGACCCCTGAGGAACTCCACAGGCGAGAGGCCTCGAGGTTGACCTCTGCCCCCCTGCCAACACCGACTGCGAGCGTCCCAGGAGATAGGAGGAGAACCACTGAAAAACCGTGCCTCCCACTCCCAATCCCCTGAGACGCCGCAGCAGGATACCATGGTCGATGGTATCGAAAGCCGCTGAGAGGTCTAATAGGACTAGGACAGAGGAATATCCCCTGTCCCGGGCCCTCCAGAGATCATTCACCAGAGCGACCAATGCCGTCTCCGTGCTGTACCCGGGTCTGAAACCCGATTGGTATGGGTCTAGATAATCCGCTTCATCCAGAACCAGAGGGAGCTGATGCGCCACCACACTCTCAATAACCTTTGCAAGAAAGCGAAGGTTAGAGACCGGACGAAAGTTATTTAACACAGCTGGGTCCAAGACAGGCTTCTTGAGGAGAGGTCTCACCACCGCCTCCTTCAAGACGGTGGGGAAACTATCCTCACTCAAAGACGCAGATATAACTGCCTGGAACCAGCCTCGTGTCCCCTCCTGAGCCGCATAAACCAGCCAGGAAGGGCATGGGTCCAATAAACATGTGGTGGAGCTCAACCTCCCCATAATCCTGTCCACTTCCTCCAGAGTCACAGGATCAAACTCCTCCCAGATAACATCGACAAGACCACCCGTGTCCTGATCATCAGACTCTGCCCAGTCGGAGTCCAAACCGGTCCGAATCCGAGCAATTTTTTCTGACAGATGTTGACTAAACTCCTCGGCACGACCCTACAAGGGCTCCTCTCTCACCTCCTGATTAAGGAGGGAGCGGGTCACCCTAAACAGGGCGGCCGGGCGATTATCTGCGGACGCGATAAGGGTAGCGAAGTGATTAGACCTTGCCGCTCTTATCGCTGCGGACACAAGGTCTCCCTCATAACTACCGCCACTCCCCTGCCCCTACCCTGAGCCCAAGGCTGGTGTAGCACCCGGAAACCTGGTGGGCAAAGATCAACCAGAGGGATACCACCCTCTGGGCCCAGCCAAGTCTCCGTGATGCAAGCCAGGTCCGCATGCTCACCCTCAACCAGATCCCAGATGAGAGGAGCCTTATTAACAACAGACCTGGCGTTCAAGTACACCAGCCGGAGCTCAGGTGGCTGCACATCCTCGCTCCCGGGACCTCGGGGCGAAAGCAGAGGGTCGGAGCGCCTCACCGCTTGTAAATAGCGGAGATGCCCTCCCGGATGTCGATACGGCCCTCTGTTCGTACACCTGCTGCCATTCCCTAACGTCGTGGGAATAGGTAATCCCACGACCCGCTCCAGAGCTTCGGAGGCAACCGACCCCCGCTCCCCCCCTACGCGATCAATCCCGGACCTGGCCTGAACAACGGTTGATGGACTACCCCCCATTTCCAAACAACCACGAAAGATTCCCACCCCCCTCCCTAACGCCCCATGCAGTATTTACTTGTAGTATTTATTATTAATAGCATTTATTTACATTAAGAGATATTTGGCAAGTGTAAAATGAAAACTGGAAATATGATACAATAGAGTAGACAAACATTAGTAGTATGTGTTTACTGGCATGGCGTAACTGATATATCAGGGACTTTCTTTGTGTTGTCGAGCTGTTGAGGATGAATAGATTGTAATGAATCTTTATTTATATCCAAATAATGTTCAGATGTTAACTTATCGAGACTGAACTCGGGGTCCTCTCGGTTGGTTACGTTCATTATCACCGAGGAACCAAAGTTTGCACTAAACTGGGTTGTTGCCAGTGACACTTCGGCTGGGGGCGAAGCATTTCCTGCATGTATTTGCAAAACACTTTTATTGCAGATAATCATAATGCCACTCGCCAGGAAGAAAAAGGCAGCACTATAGCCAATGTAAATAGCAGCTCCCACCTCCTGGCTTTTTGGAATTGTAGGCATTTTGAAGGACTCGGGAAACTGGATGTCTCTGTTCTCCAGGATGGAATGTAGGTTCCAGAAAATTGGAATTAACACCATAATTCCTGCGAGAAAGTTCAGAAAACCTCCCACTCTGAACATGGTGAACAGGTTTTTTTTTTGCCTGATCTCTTTGACCACAATCCCTAGGGCAAAGCTCATGAGGGTAAGGGCCATGGCTCCTACAATGCAACTCAAGGTCATCAGATCTTGAGCCAAAAATATTTCCTTGGGCAGCATCCTCAGGTCTTCAGTGAATTCCTCACAGTAGACGTACCTCTCACCAGGATGAGTGCTGGGCAGGTAACAGGCCCTCCAGATTCCGATCCACATCATGCCTGGATTAATGCCGTCCAGGCTTTCTACATGCCATATTCTCCAATGTTCGGTGGCTGTTGAAGTGATGCACATAACGGATCCCAAGATACCAAGGAAATAGCCACCTAACTGGGCTCTATTAATCCAAGTTAACCAGTTTGTAATCATTGATCCCTTTTCACTTGGTATTGGCTCATTAGGTGATTTATTGCTTCTGTAGATGAACATAGAATTCCTGAAATCAAATTTAAAAAAAGTAGCACGTCATATATTTATAAGGTAATGCAGACCCTTGCCCATGAAAACATGAATAATCAAGATGTGTGAAAGACTTCTCACTATGCATTCCCTTGGTGAGTAAATTTCCCTCCTATCTATTTTTTTTAGCAACATTAATTTAGCAGCAAAATTAAGGAGAAACTTCCTGACAGTGAGGATAATCAACCAGTGGAACAGGTTACCCCCAGAAATCATGGATGCTCCATCACTGGACATTTTCAAGAGGAGACTGGATATTCAGCTGTCTGAGATGGTATAGGTTCTCCTGCTTGAGCAGGGGGCTGGACTAGAAGACCTCCAAGGTCCCTTCCAGCTCTATTCTATTCTATTCTATTCTATTCTATTCTATTCTATTCTATTATTCTATTCTATTCTATTCTATTCTATTCTATTCTATTCTATTCTATTCTATTCTATTCTATTCTATTCTATTCATTATTCTATTCTATTCTATTCTATTCTATTCTATTCTATTCTATTCTATTCTATTCTATTCTATTCTATTCTATTCTATTCTATTCTATTCTATTCTATTCTATTCTATTCTATTCTAATGTTGCAAATTTATACACTACCCATTTCACTAAGTGACACTCAGCAGTTTACAAGTAAAAAATAATGATTGCTTTTCCTCATTCAAAAGTCTGAAAAATAATATATTCTAAAAATATTTATGTTGCTTACAAGAAGCAAGGTGTTTTAAAAAGCATAAAATATTGTTATTAAAATACCAGCCAGCTAGGCAATGGTTAAGAAAAAACACACGTTACGTTAGCAGTTATTTATATTATATAATTTTATATTGGATTGTTTTTAAATTTTGCCTTGTAAACCGCCCTGAGTCCTTTGGGAATAGGGCGGTATATAAACCGAATAAATAAAATAAATAAATAAAGTTACAGAACTTCATGAGATATAGGAAAATGTTAGATATGAGTATCAAAAGTTAAGAAAAGTTGCCCCCATTAACATAGTTTAATAGTTCCTACCACACGCCACAAACTGAACAGCCTATATTATTTAAATATTAAACATAGGTCCAACTTAGAATGCCAATAAAAGTTTACGTAAGTGAAAGCCAGAAATTCTGGGCCACCTACTTTGTAGGCAGAGGGTCTGCAGCATCTCTGACTTGCAAAAAAGATAGATTATCGATCATCTCGATAGCTGAAACAAAAACAAAATAGAATTATTGCTTTAAAATTCAGGCATCTCAAGTGTGCGTGGAGCTGATGAGGGGGAGAGGCTGTAACTTTTGCAAAGGGGTTTCTTTGCCTCCTGAAAACATGATTTGCTAAATAAAAGCATAAAAAGCATGTATTAAGGGGGGTGGGTGGTGTCAAGTCTTTTATGGGGTACAGCCGCAAATGATACGTTCAGTATATGTCCTACACCAGTAAGTAAATGATTAAACAATAAAATACATGGACTGCGTGTGAAGTTTGAACAATAGAAAACATTGATTCTAGATAACATTCCACTGGTGACAAACATAGGGGTTTACACTACTTTTCCCCAGCTAGGTTAGTATTTTTCCTGACAGTTGCGTGGATGTTCAGGACTTTCAGAATACACTTTCTGTTGTGTGGTAGTTGCTAAGAAAGCTGGCTCTTGCATGCCTAAAGTGACCTCAGTTAAAAGAAAAACATGCTTCCTTATAGATAGAGACCTGAACTGCCATATTAAAAGTGCTAAAATCCTTCTCATTAATATAGTAAGAAGAATAGTTTAGCTTCTGTTTACATAATGCATGTGTGTGCAATAGCTAATGGCACACAAGATACGACGTAGGAAGAATTTCTTCTTGGATAAATAGAATATCTGTGATAGTTACATAACTTAATGTAACCTAAAACTTACATAAGACTTCTTGAATTCCTCATACCTTACAAAATGACTACATATTCCCATCATACATGTAGCATAGTCTTTTGTATATTTCTATTGCTGTCATCCATATACTCTAGGCCGCACACTAAATAAATGACTTGAATTTGATTTTATTTTCAATTTTAAGTGCAGCGTGGCTTGGATGAGCTGGCATTGGTATAACAGGTTGCATACACAATAGCAGTAGGATTTGCATTTGAAGCAAAAACCAAAATCTCCTCAATTGGTGGCTACGAACAGATAGTATAGCAGCTGTCTCTCACCGTCTTCAGTGCCAAATGACCAGCATCTCTTCCTTTCTCCTCCAAGACGTCGGTTTTCAACTGTCACTGGACATTCCAACTGCCTCTCCTCAACTGACAAACAGTCAAATTCAAATGATAACTCTCAGTCAACATTCCCCATCTTTCCATCTCCCAAGGCAGTGCTTAAAACACCTGCAGTCTGGGGGAATGGGAGAGAAGAAGAAAGAGGCAGAAAACTGTTTAGGATGGGCCTTTCTCACTGATCTCCATAATGTCTGGGAACAATTAGAAGCTACTCGGAATAAGGAAAGAGCAGCTGACTAACGAAATGGCCGCTTTTAAAGATAAGCTGGTAGGTAGAGCTTGGGCTGTCCATCACTGACCCAGATTGGATCCTGTTACACATGTTACCCTGAAGTTCAGGGATTGCTTGACTTGACCAGTTATTGGTTGACTTGAACATCTAGGGATTCGGTAGCGCTTGGGAATTTTATATAGTGTGTAAAAAACTTGATTGATGATTCCGGTTTTTAGTAATGGATTCAGTCAATAGGAATAAAAAAGGGTGAAGTTTGATAAGTGAGCTTTAAGATCTAATTCAGTGTGTGCATTTGGAACTTCCTTGCCTTTGCAAAAGGAGTAGCAGGCTGTTGCCAAATGTGTGCACTCCCCCCCCCGTCTTTCTTTTAAAGCCAAGGGAAGGAAGGGCTAACCAAGTTTTATAGACAGTTGGTTTGATGTTATGATTAAAGGTACCAGGCTAAAAACTATGAGTTCTGGTTTTGCCTTTTTTTCATGACATTCTTTTGGGTGACCTTGGGGCCAGTCATGGTCTCTCAGCCCAAGGAAGTTGTTTGCTAGCGGGGTACTTCCCCCCCAAAGTTGCCAACAATGCTAAGAGTCAAGACTGGCTCAAAAACAAAAGAGAGATTAGGGGGAAATCCCCAGCTGTTCAAAAGAAAGTGGGAGTAAACAGTGTGGCTTCTACTTCTGACAGGTTCTCTGAGTTAAATCAGTTTACTGAGAACCTGTGGAATACATTGTTTGTAAACGTGGCAGGACTTGTTAGTTAGAGGCACACCCTGAAGGAAAAAAAATTGACAAGTCAAACGACACAGTTTTGCAACAATTGTGGAAGGGGGTGGTCAGAGTCCACCTGGAGAGAGAATTAAAAATAGGCTGTTAGGGGATCAGAGGTGGTATACGGTTCTGTTAATTTGAATTAGCCATTTATTTGTGCGGGGAACCAGCAAAACATGCAAAATGATAATGATAATGATAATGATAATGATAATAATAATAATTAATAATAATAATAATGATGATGATGATGATGATGATGATGATGATGATGATAAAATATATAAATCTAATAAAATAAAATAAAATAAAATTAATGATGATGATGATGTAAACATGAAAACTGTGTGGAAATTATGCAAGATTTCAGAGACCTCCAGTTTGCATTGATGACTCTGTGAGCCGGAATTCTCTGGAAATAGCAGAACAGGAGTCCTAAAGAAATTATTTTGGTTTGTCAAACTTGGAGAGGGATAAGGCGAGGCTTGCTTCCTATTCTAGTGCAAAAGAGATTGTAATGGCCAAGACATTAAGCCCTTTATCAGAATAACATTTTAACTGTTAGAAAGATTACCTTTATGGCCATTTTTTTTTAATGTGGGTACAACGGCGCACATTAAAAATGAAATTTAGTTGCCCGCTCTCAAATTGAAACACACACATGACATTCCCTCTAATAAATCCACAGCTAATCTTTTAGATCTACTGTATTTTCCGGTGTATAAGATGACTTTTTAACCCATGAAAATCTTCTCAAAAGTCGGGGGTTGTCTTATACGTCGGAAAATGCGGTATTCAAAAACATTCTTATTAACTGAATTTTTTCTCAAAATCCATTACCTTTGATATCTAAAACATTGATGTTTATTGATTAACCTGTTGGTTGAGAGAGGAAATTCTGATTGATGACAGCGTTTTGGCTGTTAAACTTTATAAGGAAAGGAAAGGGGTGAATGAGCAACTCCAAAACAAGAAAAAGGAGGTTGAGGTCAGCACAAGCCTCTAATTTGGAGGAATGGAAACATTATTTATAACAGAAGAGTGTGCTAGATTTATCACCGTTAAGAATGAAGTGGTGGTTTAGGGACCATTCAAATTCTTTCCTGGGGTCCTCCTGGAAAATATGAAATGGAGTTCATACATTACTTTTGCTTCCCTTTTGCCATGGACCTGAATGTCTCCTGAAGTCCTCACTTTGACTTTAATGTACAAATGCCCATCAGGGACACTGGGAAAGCCACTAGATCTCTGGATCTGTGGCAGAGCTGCCCCATGACCGGATTGCCCTCAAGTCTAGTTTGATTGCAAAGGGGATCCATGTATTGGGGTCTGTCACAGATCCCAATTTCAGAGGGGAAAAAACCTGAAATGGAGGGGACAGCACTGTGTCTACGGAGAGAGCGGATCAGATTGCCCAGCTAATTCTGGAAAAGCCAAGTAAAAGGGATAGATGGGCCGAAAGATAATACATTAAACGGTCTGGGTGAATTGATGTCCGCAGGGGGGAAAAAAAGGCTGGAACAAAAAAAAAACAGATAGTAAACTAGGACAGAAGTGCTCAGAGTAAACCTGTGACTGTTTTTAACTATCTCCTAAATGAACCTGCCATGGATCTGGGGTTTGGAGTAGCTTTGTGTAGATCATTGGGATCAGAAAGAGTTCTAGCATGAGTTTGCCTCAATAAACGATCATTGGATTTGTTCTCTTTTACCAGTACGTGAGCATTTCTTTCTTGGACACCGTCGCTGATGTCCCAGTGGCAGTAAATGGGGGCAGTAAATTCTCCACCTGCTAACCAGGAAGGTGTGCCAGGAAGCAAGAAAGCTACGTCTCCATCCTGCATCCATAGCTTACAAAGACAAAGCAGGGCCATCAAACACCCAGAAGTTGCTGGAGGAATTCAATCAAGGGTTTTCAGGATGGAGCCCGGTGATGGCCAATATTTTCTTAAAGTTAACAGACTATGTACAATTTATTACTCGGAAATGTAAAATTCATGCAAAGCAAAAATATGAAAGGAAATTAAAATATGTTGGGGGTGGAATGTAGGGGCAACGCGGAAGACCATTGTTATTTTGAGGAGTTTAGTGACATATTTTGAGTTCCTCTTCATATTAAGAAAAGATAAGAGGGTTGCAGCTCATTTTTTTATAAATGAATCTTTATTTACATTTCGTGTTAAAAACACACACCATACACCAACAAAGACAAAAAAACATTTACAATATACAAAAAATGAAGAAATCAAAAAATTGAAAACCATTTCAAAAATTTCACATTATATCTACTTCTAAACTAACAATTATATTCCACTCATTAAGTCTCTTATAACCATCCAACTCCAAAACTTATTCATTAACAAAGACTATATCACTTCATTTTTGACCAACCTCCAACCCACCCTCATTTCTTTAATCTTTTATCCATCCAAATATACCATTTATTCCATGATAGAAATGCTGGTGTCTCTTCTTTACCCTTCAACTTCTTGGTCAATGTGTCTGCTTCTGCACAATCAAGTATTCTCCTAATTATAACTTCATCTGGCGGGGTATGATTTGCCTTCCAAAATTGAGCATACCCCATCCTTGCCGCCGTTAAGATATGTAAAACCAAATACCATATTTCCTTCTTAATATTTCCAGGCCTGGAGCCAAGCAGATACATCTCTGGTTTAAGATCAACTAAACACCCTGTGATTTCCTCTATCCATTTTTGGATCCTCGTCCAATATCTAACCACTTCCGGACATGTCCACCATAAGTGATAGTATGTGCCAATCCCTTTACCACACTTCCAACAATCAGCCGACAATCCAGGGAACATTTTGGAAAGTTTAGCCAGAGGGAGATGCCATCTATAAAGCATTGCAGCTCATTTTGAGCAAACCCACTTGTTTGGTTTTTTTACTTTTGTTGACTGAATAAAGGTGAAGGGAAGGAATATTCAGGTAGCTTCAAGGCTTTTCCAGGTGTAAAAGTCTCAGACTTTCAATTCCTATCCAAAATGATATACCAACCGTTCAAGGCCAGGTCTTGCAGTCTCCTGACCATAACAGGGCCATGAAGTCATGGTGCCATGTTTTGATAAAAACTTTGGGATGGTTGCTGTTTGGAGGGGAGCATTTGCTTGATTGACAGTGGCCCCAGCAGGTCCCAGGAACCAACATCGGAGTTCTTTATCTGTCATTGTCAGCCATTCAGTTGTGTCTGATCCTCGGCCACTGTACGGGTCAGCATTCTCCATGCCCCTCTGTCTGTCTGTCACTGCCTCCTTCAGATCTCTATTCAGAAGAGTGTATATTGTGAGTATTAAATACTGTAAGTATTTACGTACAATAGGAAATGAATTATTTTGTAATCCTACAATGAAAACTAAAACCATAACACGATATGGTAAATAAACATAAAGAATAATCAAGGAATGCTGAAAATAACAGTATAAAAGCCAGCATCCACCATGCAATATACAGTATATAATAGAAAATGTAATAGAAAATATAGTTAAACAATACAGTAGTGCAGAACATTGTTCAATACTATTTTTTAAACTGATAAGAACAGAGTCTACATTTGAACTGAGCCAAAATGCGCCAAGAAGCCTGTTTTACATGCTGGTTTTGACCACATAAAGAATAGTTGTCAATGCTGTTTTTTTCTGATTTGGGGTGAGATAGATGGGTGAGGTGAATTGAACGACAAGGCTCTGGGGCTCATTCTGGGAGTGAATGTTATTTCCTGTAATTTATTTTGCTAGCTATTAATATTTGATTTATCTATGTCACACTGTTTTGTTTTATATTTGGCTGGTCTTTGATCAAAAAATATTATTATATTTATATTTTATATTTTATTATATTTGTATACTGCCCTTCTCCCGAAGGACTCAGGGCGGTGAACAGGGCATATATAAAAATACAGAATACAAAAATTAAAAAGAATTAAATACCGTATTTTCCGGCGTATAAGACGACCCGGCGTATAAGACGACCCCCTACTTTTAAGAGGTTTTTCAAGGTTTTTTGTCTTATACGCCAGAAAATACTTACATGCCCTGCTCTCCCTGTCCCTCGCAGAGGAGGCGAAGGCCCGACTGGCCCCGCCGGCCCTCCCGCTGCTCCCGCGCTTCTGCCGGCCCCCGAGGCGCAGCGTTTCCCGGGCGGCAGGCAGCGCCGGAGGGCAGCCGCCACCCCGCCACGGCCGGCGCCCCTCCTGCTTCCCCCCCAGGCCTTGAACTTCTCCCATTCGGCGCAGGGCGGGGCAGCTCTGCCCGCAGCCTCTTTTTCATGTGCCGCTTCCCTCTCACCGTCGGCCGAGGCGCGCTCGGCCCGGGCTCCCGGTCCCTCTTCCCAGCCGGCTTCCCGCCCTGCCCCTCATGGAGCTGGACTGGGCGTGCAGCCTCTCGGTGTGGCTGCTTTTCCTGGGCAGCCTGGCGGTGCGGCTCCTGCGCTCGGACCTGTTGCTGAGCCGGCGGCTGCTGCTGCGCGTGGGGCTGCCGGCCGTCCTGCAGGCGCTGGGCCATCCTGCCGCTGCCCCTCAGCGCCGCGCTCACGGCGGCTGCCTGCTGGCTCGTCTCGGCCAGCACCGCCCGGCGGAAGCGCAGTGTCGGACGGGAGCAGGACTTCCCTGCCGGCTCCCGCCAGACGCCACCCACTGATTTTCCGGCGTATAAGACGACTGGGCGTATAATACGACCCCCCAACTTTTGAGGTGATTTTCATGGGTTAAAAAGTTGTCTTATACGCCAGAAAATACGGTATAAAGAATTATATTAAGCCTAGTGTTTCTGCCATGTATACGCTTTAATAAGTTCTGCAAACTTACCATATAACTCCTGGCTCACATTTTGTTGTCTTTTAACCTTTAATTTGTTATCATTGGATGCTGCTACTTCAAAAGATTGGATGGGACTGATATCCGGTGTTGACAGAGGAGTTACATCAGTCACTGTATCTTCAGACTCTTCTGTATGGTCACCCAGTTTTGATTTTATTTCCGACTTTATTCCTTGGCTTGACTGTTTTTCTGATGAAAGAAGTGGTGATGTTATGTTTTTCTTTTCTGAAGAACATGATGAGTCTGACAAGCAACCATCAGATCCTGTGTCTGAATAATCTGTATCAGAACTAGATGAGGGGGAAGAGGAGGAGGAAGAACTAACTTTCCTATTAACTTTTGCACCATTGGGTTGTTTAGAGAACTTATGTCTAACTCTCTGATTTCTGCTATCATCACTACTGTCTTCTTCATCTGCTGCCTCAAGAGGGAAGAGCGTCGGACGGGAGCTGGCTCTTCCCTCTTAAGGCAGCAGGGGGAGGATGAGAGAGGGGAAAAAGTAGAAGCGGCCGGTCTGTCCGAGTGCTAGAAAAAAGTGAAACAGCGGCAAAGCCCCGGTCAAACCAAACTTAGATCCCGCCCTTTTGCCAGCGCACGATGAAACTGTGCAAACTCCAGGCACAACTCATCCCTCGCCGACGGGGGAATGGTAAGGATTGGCCAGCGTGGTGCCTGCGGTATTTCGCCAGCGGGGAAGGCACTAACTCGAGAGCCAGGCGACGCTCCCTGCAAATTTTTTTTAGAAAAGCTCGGTATTGGCTCTGTCCTTAAAGAAAGCAAACAAACGCACTCCAGATAAGAGGGGGCTATTTCGCCAGGAGCTGCAAGAAACCGCCCCTCTCCCACCCGCTTCCTGCACCTTCACTCCTCCAGAGCAGTCCCACAGGTGGCAAGGCCAGGGACTTCCAACGCGTCCCCCGAAGGGAATCCTGAGAAAGCAGCGAACAGATTACTCTACCCTCCTCCAAGCAGCCGCATCCCACCTCCGTCCGACGGGCCCGCTGGAAAGGAACGCGCCTTATGTAAGCGTGCAGGACTTCCCTGCCGGTTCCCGTATGACGCTCTTCCCTCTTGAGGCAGCACCCCGAGGACTCCTTAGGAGCTGGGGAGCGATGCTGCCTCAAGAGGGAAGAGCGTCGGGCGGGAGCCGGCAGGGCAGTCCTGCACACGCGCGCACTCCCCAGCTGCTAAGGAGCAGCCGGGGAGTGCGCAAATGCACAGGACTGCCCTGCCGGCTCCCGCCAGACGCCACCCACTGATTTTCCGGTGTATAAGACGACTGGGCGTATAAGACGACCCCCCAACTTTTGAGGTGATTTTCATGGGTTAAAAAGTTGTCTTATATGCCGGAAAATACGTGCGACTAGGTGAAAGGTACACCATCAGCAAGCCCAACTGCGCCCCAGGACCGCATCTCAAAAAGAGAGACTCACACCCGACTATCTGGGGAACGGTGGTCTCCCGCGGACATAAGGTATTGATCGATAGATCTCGTAGGTCAAAAGAAACGAGCCCCCAAAATTTCTTGGGGCAATATTTTCATGCGTTCATGAGATGTGAAGACAAGACTTCATTTTCTGGCTCCTCCCACAGGGAGCTGCAGTCTTCAAGATTCCCCCTCTCAGGTGGGTCCACAGCCATCCAAAAGTTATTTCGGGTTATTCCTAAATGCCCCCACTCAAATCCAGGGGCAAGGCTGCCAAAGAACCAGCTCTGGCAGCAAACACAGCAGACTGTGGGTAAGAGGGGGGGGGAAACCTCTTACCCTTCAGCAGCCATCTTGGGGAGGAGTCCTCAAGGTCATTGGATCTTGAGCCAAAAATATTTCTTTGGGGAGCATCATATCTTCAGCGAATTCCTCACAGTGGATGTATCTGTTGTCTGGATGAGTGCTGTGTAGATAACAGGCTCTCCAGATTCCCAGCCACACCACGCCAGGCTTCTTGCTGTCCTGATTTTCCATTTGCCATGTTCTCCAACGTTTAACAGTTGTTTATTTATTTATTTTATTTATTATACTTGTATACCGCCCTTCTCCCGAAGGACTCAGGGCGGTGAACAGGGCATGTATAAAAATACAGAATACAAAAATTAAAAAGAAATAGTAGCCCAGCTAAAACAATCAATAATAATATAAAAATCCCCATTAACGGAATACACAAAGCCCTTCCCAACATACCAAATAAATAACCACCTAACTGGATCCCATTAGTCCAGGCTGACCCTTTTGTAACCACACATTTCTTTTCACTTGGTAGTTGCCAAATGAGGGTTCACAGGTCCTGTGGATAAACAAAATTAATTCAAAAGATGATAGCACAACAGATGCTGATCCTATGAGGCAGACCCTTGCAAATTAGTAAGTACACAAAGAACCTAGGGGAGTAAAAGACTTCTGCCATTCACTGCATTGGGACTGCATGTCCCTCGCCTCTGATTTCTTAGCCACATAAATTAATTAACCTATCAGATTAATAGGGCTCTGGGGTTGTGATTCAGAAGGAAAGGAACTGGTGGCTTTGTGGGTTTTAAGAGCTAAAGAGCTTGATACTTAGGGCAGTAATGGTCATTTAGACTTCTGTGTTGCCCATCTGCTGAGGCGACTCAAATGTTCAAATTTGCAATCTGCATTTATTGGCATGCAGTAACTAATATAATTGGGACTTCCTTAGCGTCCTTAAGCACTTGATTACAAGTTGATTTGTGCTGAAATTTTTATTCATGTCTATACAGTCTACAGATGTGCAGCCTACTCTTCCAGGGATTCCTCTGGAAAGCTCTAAATGGTTGAGAGAGACAGTTGATCTCTTCACTTTGCCTCGGATTTTGAATGTTGCCTGAAGTCCTCGCTTTGGCTTTAATGTACAAATGCCTGTCAGGGACACTGGAAAAGTCACTGGGCTAGATCTCTGGAGCTGTAGATTTGTGGCAGAGCTGTCCCAGTTTGGCTATAAAGGGGATCCAGGAGTTAGGGGGTGTCACAGATCCCGATTTCAAAGAAAAAAAAAATAGGATGTCCTGTGTAGTGGAGGGAACAGCACTGTGTCTGGGGATCAGATTGCCTAGCTAATTCTGAAAAAAAGTTACGATTTGCCCAGTAAAAGGGACAGATGGCTCAAAAGACAATACCTTAAAAGTCTACAGATGTTAAGTCATCTGGGCTGGGCTCCGGATCCTCTTTTTCCCAGAGGTGGATGATCACCAAAGAACCAGATATGCAGACCAATCTCGATTGCTGTTGGAGGTTTATTTACTGGGGGCAAAATAATTTTTCTCTGCATTTGCCAAATGCTTTTAATTCGAAATAATTAGAAGAGCACCCGCCAGGGAGAACATTACAACAGTAAAGCCAAATTAAATGGGAGCTGCAACTTCCTGCTCTTTGGGAAGTGCAGACATGTTGAAAGCCCAAGGAAAGCTACGGTAACCATTGTCTTCAATAAGATGGAATACAAGTTCCAGGAAATTGGAATGAGGACTAGGTGTCCTGATAAAAAAAAGCTCATAAGACCTCCAGGGTTAAAAAAAACGGTGAGCAAAGCCTTTTTTCTGTCATGTCTTTGTCAGTCATGCATAAGGCGAAGGTCATAAAGCACATCGCCACAGGTCCCAAAGGGGGGACTCCCAAGGTCATTAGATCTTGAGCCAAAAAAATTGGGGGGGGGGCAAGATCCTTCTGTGTTCTATGAATCTCCCACAATGGTGGGATCTGGTTTCTGGATGACTGCTCTGGAAAAAGTAGGCGTTTAGAAAGAAACCGAATGACTCTCTTGTCCCAAAATGGAATGCATGTTCCAGAAAATTGGAATGAACACCACGATTCCTGCTACCAAGTTCAGAAGGTGAACGCTAAACAAGATGAACTTTTTTCTTCTTTTTCTGCCGGTTTTGGTGATCGTTCCGAAAGGGAAAGCCCTTGAGGGTGATGGTCACGGCTCCTACAATGCAGCTCAAGGTCATCAGATCTTGAGCCAAAAATATTTCTTTGGGCAGCATCCTCAGGTCTTCGGTGAATTCCTGATAGTGGGATGAGTGCTGTGCAGATAACAAGCCCTCCAGATTCCGATCCACACCATGCCAGGATTCAAGCCGTCCTGATTTTCTACGTGCCATGTTCTCCAATGCTCAGTGGCTGATGCAGTAATGCACAAAACTCAAGCCAAGATACTAAATAACCACCAAACTGGGCCTTATTAATCCAGGCTAACCATTTTGTAATCACTTATTCTTTTTTTACTCATTAAGTGATGTATTGGTTCTGTAGGATTCCTGAAATCAAATTAAAAAAATAGTGCATCATGTATTTATACTATTATGCAGACTTTCGCGTACTACTAAATGAATAATCTAGAGGTGTAAAAGACTTCCAACATTCATTCCATTGAAAGTAAGTTTCCCTCCCATCTGGTTTGTTAGCAATGTACATTTATTGATGTATTTATTTATGAAATGTATACACCACCCATTTTAACTCTCTAAGTGAAGAGTGAGCAGTTTACAGGTAAAAAATAAAATAAATGCTTTTCCTCATTCAAAAGTCTGAAAAATAACACATGTTCTTAAAAATATTTAAGTTGCTTACAATAAAGCTCAATAAATCTTAATAAAATATATTGTTATTAAAACACCAATCAACTAGTCAATGATCAAGAAAAAAGCAAAGTATTATGTTATCAGTTACAAAACTACGTGGGATGTAGACAAACATCAGACATGTTATGATTATCCACAGTTACAAAATCCTGTTCTCCACATTAACATATTTTAATAATTCTTTTTACCCACTACATACTGTATATATTATTTAAATATTATAAATCTATGCCAATAAAAGTTCACATCACTGGAAGCCAGAAATCTGGGCCACTTACTTTGTAACCAAAGGATCTTCATTACCTCTGATTTTCAAAAGACTTGGATTATCAACCATGTTGGTGACTATATGTTTGCTGAAACAAAACCAACATGGAATAATTTAGCTTTCATTTATACATTGCATGTGTGCGTAATCCCTAATGACACACAAACAAGGGTACGACATGGTTTAATACTTCTTTCTATGCACTGCAAATTGAACAGTCTCCATAAGTATTAAATATAAATCCAATGTAGAATATCAATGAATGTTCACATAACGAAACCAGAAATCTGAGCTATTTGCCTGATATCCATAATATCTCTCAACTTTTCCATTTCCACTCAATTTAGTAAAATGGACTTAAGCCGTTTTGGGGGCTAAGTGTGTTGAAAAGAAAACAAAGGAGCTGTTATTTTTACAGGTGCATCTTTGTGCAATCCCTAATTTTATGTATTAGTAAAATTTATAGGGCACCCATTTTACCTTAGCTTAAGGTAACTTTCAAGACACACAGACAAGGGTATAATATAGTAGGAAGAAGTTCATCTTGGAGTAATAGACTGTCTGTGATAGCTGTCGGAAATATTTTTTCTGTACCAATGTTTTTCAACCTCAAAAACTTTTTAGATGTGTGGACTTCAACTCTCCCGAATTCTCCAGCCTGCTGGTCGGGGGGATCCTAGGAATTGAAGTCCACACATCTGAAAGTTAATGGAATTGAGAAGCATTGTTCTCAATTACTCTCTCCTTTGGGACTGTCAGAAGAATAATTTGAGGTTTCAACTTGAGCTGCGGCGGCACAAGAATAAATCAAAATGAGAGCAGTGAGGAAAGGAGAAAT
The DNA here is from genome assembly GCF_964194415.1 of Vipera berus. Taxonomy (NCBI): domain Eukaryota; kingdom Metazoa; phylum Chordata; class Lepidosauria; order Squamata; family Viperidae; genus Vipera; species Vipera berus. The sequence continues at coordinate 16,243,105 of NC_138214.1, forward strand.
ATTTATTTCCCCAAAGCAAAAGGGTTTGCCTTGGGGGGCAGCTCCATAGAAATGGGGTACAGTAAGGTTGTTTTATAGGGGATTTTGTCCTGAGTAGGGAATATGTGCGTATGTGCTGATTCTAGGGTGACGCTTGCAGGATGTGGCTGTATGACATCTATTCTTGTGACCACACAGTTCCCCTTGGAGACCAATTTAAATAACTGTATTTGTGTTTATAGACCTTATCCTTTGATGTGTGCCTTAGGTTGGGAGCTTGAGCAAGTTTGAGTAAAAGATTTCCCCTGTTTGCTATTTTATTTGATTAGCTTAGTTTCAGTTTGACTGTCAATTGTCTAGTGGAGACATTGATTCTTAGTCCATTGTGGATTTTGTTAATATTTTAAGGGAAGCTGGAAACAGTATGAAGAATAAAATATGTTTTTTATATAAAACTTCCCACTGGACTGATCCTAATTGTTGTGTACTGGTTTCTTCGCAAGCAGGAGACGAGGTGAGAGAGTTCAGGCAGGAACATGCTTTATTGAATAACAGGAACTGAACTAGTAACCAAGGCTTCTACGCATCTATTTATACTGCTGGCCACTAGGTGGCGGTCAATAGGTTTGAAGGAGCCTATTGCCGCCCTAGAGCCAACCAATGGTCGTCCTGGAGACTGCCTGTCTGAGAATCCAGCGACCGTTACACAGACTCCCTGATTAAGCAATCTCAAACAGCATTCAAAGACACATGGTACAGTTCTAGTAAAACAGGCCCAATACATTGCACTAATATTTTCCCCTCCTTCTCTGTAAAAGGAGACAAAAAAGGGGCTGCTGACATCTAAGCCCCATGTCAACATTTCTCCTGCATTTTGTCTAGCTGTGTTTCCCCTCTCGTTGAAAGTGTGCAAACTGATCTGTTGTTCTCATGTTCCTGTTAGGCCATTTTCACCCTTGTTTATTATGTTTTCCTAACTGAATTATATGTTTTGACCTGCAGAGAGCAATTTGCAAAGAGACATTTTAATTGAGAAAACCTTAGAAGAGTTCCTTTTGACACCCAAAGCTAATAGAAGTCAGGCTTCTTGTGCCTGGTTCAAACACAGAGTAGAGCTCAATTAATCATACTTTGGGATACATAATTATTTCAAAATTACTTATAGTTTCCTATCATTCAAATTAAATAGAAGAAAAAAAGAAACAATTAAGCTACATGAAATCCACAGACCTAGATGGTGTTCTGTATGAACTAGGAAAGTCCCAAAGAAATGCTTTTCTGATTTTTATAAAGATTTTTTTTCTTTTTCTGAATACCTTAGCAACGTCTTTTAAACAGTTTCAAGAGTTCAGTTGTGATTTCCCACTGAATATAAAGACACAAAGAGCCATTGAATTGTTATTCCAGGAAAGAAGGACCCAAAGCTTAAGCGTCACAATGTTCATGAATACCTACCGTGTTAATAGCAGTAATCTGCCAGTGACTTTGCCATAACTCTCAACTTTTGGCTTCTGCAAGCAAATCTAAAAGGAAAGATCCTTTAAATGATCAGCCACGTACTCAACAAAATCCTATTATAAAGAATCTATAACAATTTATCTGAATAGGAACTCACTTTCCTCCATTCTAATGTTGGGGAACCAGTGGCCCTCCAGAGGCCCTCCATAATAATTCTGAATATTCTTCACAGTTGACCCTGATGGGAGAAGTTTTCCAAAGTTGAGGAGCTGGACTAACCTAGCCTGTTTTATAAACCATCTATGTTTCAGCTGTAACTAAAAACACCCAGAGAATGGGAATCTTATAAATTCTTAAGTTTCCCAAGGAACAAATATATACTGGAATATTAATTCTTTGAACCTTCATCCTACTCTTCCAGGGGTTCCTGTGGAAAACACTAAATGGTTGAAAGTGGCAGCTGGTGTCTTCTCTTTGCCTCTTTTTTCTGACTCCCTTTTCCTCACTGGAAAAACTCTGGAGCTGTGGATCTGTGGCACAGCTGCCCCATGACCGGATTGCCCTCAAGTCTAGTTTGATTGCAAAGGGGATCCATGTGTTGGGGACTGTCACAGACTCCAATTTCAGAGAAAAGATTTTTGGGACTCCTTTGTAACAGAGGGAACAGCACTGTGTCTATGGAGATATGGGATCAGATGTCCAGCTAACTCTGGAAAAGCTACGATTTACCCAGTAAAAGGAATAGATGGGCCAAAAGATAGTACCTTAAAGGTCCAGGTGGATTGATGTCCATAGGTGTGTGTGTGGGGGGGAAGCCAGAACAGCAAAACAGATATTAAACTAGGACAGAAGTGCTCAGAGTAAACCTGTGACTGTTTTTAACTATCTCCTAAATGAACCTGCCATGGATCTGGGGTTTGGAGTGGCTTTGTGTAGATCATTGGGATCAGAAAGAGTTCTAGCATGAGTTTGCCTCAATAAACGATCATTGGATTTGTTCTCTTTTACCAGTACGTGGGCATTTCTTTCTTGGACACCATCGCTGATGTCCCAGTGGCAGTAAATGGGGGCAGTAAATTCTCTGCCTGCTAACCAGGAAGGTGTGCCAGGAAGCAAGAAAGCTACGTCCCCATCCTGCATCCATAGTTTAGAAAGACAAAGCAGGGCCATCAAACACCCAGAAGTTGCTGGAGGAATTCAATCAAGGGTTTTCAGGATGGAGCCCAGTGATGGCCAATATTCTTAGTGTAATATAACATCCAACAATCATGTTCCTAATGGCTCTATTGATGCACATGTCAGATGTAAAAGCTAAATGATTTTATGTAAAGGTAAAAATTTATTATTTCGAGACTTGAAATTCATGCAAAGCAAAAATCTGAAAAGAATTTTAAATATGTCAGGGGTGGCAATGTGGAAGACCATTGTTATTTTGACGAGTCTAGCAACGTATTAGATTTCCCCTGCATATTAAGAAAGGTCTAGAGATTTATAGCTTATTTTTTGAGCTAACCTCCTTGGTTTGTTTTTGTTTTTTACTTTTGTTGACTGAATAAAGGAGAAGGGAAGGAATATTCAGGTAGCTTCAAAACTTTTCCGGGTGTAAAAGTCTCAGACTTTCAATTCCTATCCAAAATGATATACCAACCGTTCAAGGCCAGGTCTTGCAGTCTCCTGACCATAACAGGGCCATGAAGTCATGGTGCCATGTTTTGATAAAAACTTTGGGATGGTTGCTGTTTGAGGGGAGCGTTTGCTTGATTGACAGTGGCTCCAGCAGGTCCCAGGAACCAACATCGGAGTTCTTTATCTGTCATTGTCAGCCATTCAGTTGTGTCTGACCTTCGGCCACTGTACGGGTCAGCATTCTCCATGCCCCTCTGTCTGTCTGGCACTGCCTCCTTCAGATCTCTATTCAAAAGAGTGTATATTGTGAGTATTAAACACTGTAAGTATTTACGTACAATAGGAAATGAATTATTTTGCAATCCTACAATGAAAAATAAAACCATAACCCCAAATGGTAAATAAAACATAAAGAATAATCAGGGAATGCTGAAAATAATATTATAAAAGCCAGCATCCACCATGCAACATACAGTATATAATATAAAATTTAATAGAAAATCTAGTTAAACAATACAGTGGTGCAGAACATTGTTCAATACTATTTTTTAAACTGATAAGAACAGAGTCTACATTTGAACTGAGCCAAAATGCGCCAAGAAGCCTTTTTTACATGCTGGTTTTGACCACATAAAGAATAGTTGTCAATGCTGTTTTTTCTGATTTGGGGTGAGATGAATTGAATGACAAGGCTCTGGGGCTCATTCTGGGAGTGAATGTTATTTTCTGTAATTTATTTTGCTAGCTATTAATATTTTATTTATATCACACTGTTTTGTTTTATATTTGGCTGGTCTTTGACCAAATAAATATTATTGATCGATAGATCTCATAGGTCAAAAGAAATGAGCCCCCCAAATTTCTTGGGGCAATGTTTTCATGCGTTCATGAGATGTGAAGACAATCTCTGGCTCCTCCCACAGGGAGCTGCGGTCTTCAAGATTCCCCCTCTCAGGTGCGTCCACAGCCGTCCAAAAGTTATTTCGGGTCATTCCTTTTTTTTATAAATTTTTTTCATTATTATTTTTTAACCTCTACATACATATGTTAGTTTTTCAAACAGCGTGCGATCTGGATTCATAAAACACTAATACATAATTCTTTGGTTCTCTCTTCTAACCATTTGTAGAATAAATTCCAGCTTTGGGAATATTCTGTTTCTTCTTTATCTTTCAGTCTCATAGTTAATCTGTCCATCTCTGCGCATGCCAGTATCTTCTTCCGAAGGTATTTGTTCATTTTTCCAACATTGCGCATAACTTATTCTTGCTGCAGTTACAATATGTAAAACCAAGTATAAATTTTGCTTATTGATCTTTTCTGGTACTATACCTAATAAAAAAAATTCAGGATTAAATACTACATGTTCTCCTAACATTTTTTCTAGCCAAGCTTGTATTTTTTTTCCAATAAGCCTTTACCTTGTCACATGTCCACCAGATATGATAATATGTACCTAAGTTATGTTTACATTTCCAACATTTACCTGACACATTTTTAAACATTTTTGCTAGTCTAGCTGGAGGTAAGTGCCATCTATAAAACATTTTATACAAATTTTCTTTATACGCAGTTGACATTGTCAATTTATGATTTCTCTCCCACAATTTTTGCCATTTTTCTAATTCTATATTATAACCAAAGTTTTCCACCCACCTTATCATTGTCCCTTTAATTTGTTCACTTTCCATCTCTAAAGTTAACAAAAAATTATACAATTTCTTAATTAATTTCTCATCAGAAGATAATATCTTATCAAACACGTTTTGTTCTTTATAAAATCCATAAATTTTCATATCTTTTTCATATCTATTTTGTATTTGTAAGTGTACCCACCATGACATGTTGATGCTATTTCAGGTCATTCCTAAATGCCCCCATTCAAATTCAGGGGGCAAGGCTGCCAAAGAACCAGCTCTGGCAGCAAACACAGCAGATTGTGGGTAAGAGAAGAAAAAAACTCTTGCCCTTCAGCAGCCATCTTGGGGAGAAGTCCTCAAGGTTAACCATAGGATAATTACTGCAATACTGTAAGCTAATAGAATAGCAGAATAGCTGAATTGGGAGGTACCTTGGAGGTCTTCTAGTCCAAGCCCCTGCAGACGTAGGAGACCCTATACCACTTCAGATAAATGGTTGTCAAGTCTCTTCTTGAAAGCCTCCAGTGACGAAGCACCCAAAACGTCTGAAGACCAGCCATTCCCCACAACAATCCTGTGAGGTGGGTTGGGCTGAGAGAGAGGGACTGATTCAAAATCACTCAGATGGCTTTCAAAAAAACAAAACAAAAACTAAGGCAGGTTTCGAACTCATGATCTCCTAGTTTTCAGATTGATGGCTTGACCATTACACTGAAGTGTCTGATACTTTATTTGATGAGTCTTTAAAAGCTTTTTTGTTGCTTTCTGACATACCTGATACACCTTATTTTACCGAAGTAGAGGACTTATCCCATTCCAGAATAAGGTCTTACGTTTTTAAAGCTGTTTGAATCTTCTTTGGAGTGGGAAGATGACTTAGAGGCCAAAGTGTTCACCGCCAGCCCATCTCCCTCTTCTCCACTGCTGGCTCTTGGTTTTCAGCTCTTTTCTGTACATTTTGATCCTTTTGGTTTGTTGTAAAACATCTTCTCTGAACATTTTGTACTTCCAAGTTGCTTTAGGGGAGAATTCGGTGGAGATAAACAGTTGATCCTAGCCTGAAGTAGCAGATTGAGAGACAAGATATTTAGCACATCTTTTATTGAGACTACACCATATTTATTGCCCTTGTCTATTTTGTTTGTATATAAATGTGTGCAGTAATTTGAAAGGAAAGATGGGGACTGTTTACTGAGATTCGTCACTGGAATTTCATTGTTTGTCAGTTGAGGAGTGGCAGTTGGAATGTCCAGTGACAGTTGAAAACGGACGTTTTGGAGGAGAAAGGAAGAGATGCTGGTCATTTGGCATTGGAGACGGTGAGAGACAGCTGCTATACTATCTGTCCGTAGTCATCAATTGAGGAGCTTTCAATTTTTACTTCAAATGTAACTCCACTGCTATTGCATGAGCTACCTTGTACGCCAACACCAGCTCATTCAAGCCACACTGCACTTAAAGTTGTTCAGGTTCAAAAACTCTGGTACAAGATAGAAGAATCATTTGTGAAAAACGATTACAGATATTCTAATTATCCAAGAAGAAAATCTTCCTACTATGTTGTATCCTTGTTTGTGTACCATTAGGGATTACGTGCACATGCATTTCATAAATGAAAGCTAAACTATTTCATCTTATTGTTTGTTTCAGCAAACTCATAGTCGCCAGCATGGCTGATAATCTAAGTCTTTTGCGAATCAAAGGTAATGAAGATCCTTTGGTTACAAAGTAAGTATATATATATATATATATATATATATATATATATATATATATATATATATATATATATATATATATATATATATATATATATATATATATATATATATATATATGTATATATATATATATATGTATATATATATATGTATATATATATATATGTATATATATATGTATATATATATATATATGTATATATATATGTATATATATATATATATATATATATATATATATATATATATATATACAGTATATATATATATTTGTAGTGGGTAGAAAGAATTATTAAAATATGTTAATGTGGAGGACAGGATTTTGTAACTGTGGATAATCATATGTCGGATGTTTGTCTACATTCAACGAAGTTCTGTAACTGATAACATAACACTTTGCTTTTTTCTTGATCATTGACTAGTTTACTGGCATTTTAATAATTTTATTAAGCTTTAACCTTTATCGTAAGCAGCTTAAATATTTTTAGAACATGTTATTTTTCAGACTTTTGAATGAGGAAAAGCAGCATTTTTTTACTTGTAAACTGCTCAGACTTCACTTAGAAAATTAAAATGGGTGGTGTATACATTTCATAAATAAATACATCGATAAATGTACATTGCTAAGAAACCAGATGGGAGGGAAACTTACCCCCAGTGGAATGAATGTTGGAAGTCTTTTACACCTCTAGATTATTCATTTATTAGTACGTGAAAGTCTGCACAGTAGTATAAAAACATGATGCACTATTTTTTTAATTTGATTTCAGGAATCCTACATCACTTAATGAGTAAAAAAGAATCAGTGATTACAAAATGGTTAGCTTGGATTAATAAGGCCCAGTTTGGCGGTTATTTAGTATCTTGGCTTGGGTTTTGTGCATTACTGCATCAGCCACTGAGCATTGGAGAACATGGCACGTAGAAAATCAGGATGGCTTGAATCCTGGCATGGTGTGGATCGGAATCTGGAGGGCTTGTTATCTGCACAGCACTCATCCCACTGTCAGGAATTCACCGAAGACCTGAGGATGCTGCCCAAAGAAATATTTTTGGCTCAAGATCTGATGAGCTTGAGCTGCACTGTAGGAGCTGTGGCCTTTGGGGATGTTGTAAAAACTGTCAGTCCAAAAACTTTCATGCTCACCTTGTTTAATGTTAGAGGCCTTCTGAGTTGTTGTTTTTTTAATTAGGAATCTTGGTCTTAATTCCAGTTTCCTGGAACGCTGTATTCCATCTTGGTTAATTCAGCCATTACGTTCCCCAAGACTTTTAAAATGCCTAGGATTCCAAAGCACCAGAAGTTGGTGCTGTCTTTTCATTCCTAGTGAGTGGCGTTATAAGAAGTGTGTTGCAAAAACATGCAGACAAGGAGGTCTCATCCCCAGCAGATGTATCACTGACGACTCAATTTTGTAAACATTGTGATTCCTTGGTGATTATTAACATACAAAACAGAGGAGCCAGAGCCCAGTGCTGATGAGTTAACATCTGTACATTATGTGGATATAAATAATGATTTGTTACAATCTATTCATCCTCAACCGCTTGAGGATGCTAAGAAAGTGATACCAGTTACTCCATTCTAGTGAACATGAACTGCTAATGTTTGTTTGCTCAATTGTATTATATTTCCACTTTTCATTTTACCATTGGAAAAGAATTCATTTCTTACTGAAAATAACGCTATTTATTTATTTATTTATTTAGTTACATTTATATACCGCCCTTTCCCTGAGGACAAATAGTATTGATAACAAATAGTATGAATAAATACTGGATGGTGTGCTACTCTTGCAAAGATGATCTATGGAGTCCCTTCCAACTTCACAATTCAAGGATTCTATATCTTCAGAGCTTCTAGATTTGATTCCACCCAACCAGTCTAGCCCTTGGCTCCCTCAGGATATCTCTGGGGACGAGGTCAAAAAAGTCAAGATTTTGTCCACTAGCGTGTGAATAAAGTTCTACCCACCTTTTTCTTTTTTCTTTTTTTTACAAAAGGAACTAAATGGGTTGGTCTTTGATTGCATGGTTATGGCTGCCAACTTTCCTGACCCCTTTCCTTGAGCTCCATGGGACTTCCTTTAACCTAATTAGACAGAAATTGGCTTTCCCTTGCTCAGTGGACGGGACTAAAACAGAAGGGGGTGGCTGGAGCAAAGTCAGGAAGCATGAAAAAAAGCTGGAGAGCAACAGGAAAACTATTGTAGATCAAGCCAAATAAACAGGGACTTCCTGTCTAGGGAGACCCAAGAGCCATCTTGACTGGATAGAGACATTCCACAATCCTAAAAATACTTCACTGGCCGTAAAAGTGCTCCAAATAGCATCCCTTCTAGACCAGACAGAGCCAGGGATTCTTGACAGCATGGAAGTGGGCGTCTTGACGCACTTTTTCTTGGCCACCTATTGTTGAGGCTTATCCTGCCTCTTGCATGTAGCGTAAGACAGGGACAGTCCCATTCATAATATTATATATCATTGATATAACAATTATGAACAGTCTGAAGTTTGGGAATCTGCTGGTATGGGAGGGTATACTAGCTCAGAGTTGCGGTGACTTTGGTTAGACAAATTCACAAAGGGAAAGATTGTCTGTGGCAATCATTCTTGTCATGGTGGAATGATGGGGCCTCCAGCAAAAAGACCACGCATGGAATATTGCACTCAGTTTGGGTCACCATGATATTAAAAAAAAAGATGCTGAGACTCTAGAAGGAATGCAGAGCAACAAAGTTGATTAAGGAACTAGAGGCCAAAACATATGAAGAATGGTTTCAGGAATTAGGTATATCTAGTTTAATGAAAAGGACTAGGGTTGATATCATAGCACTGTTCCAATATTTGAGGGGCTACTGCAAAGAAGAGAGTAACCTATTTTCCAAACCACCAGAAGACAAGACAAGAAGTAACGGAGGGAAACTAACCAAGGAGAGAAGCAATCTAGAACTAAGGTGAAATTTCCTGACAATTAGAACAAGTAACCAGCGGAATGAGTTGCCTCCAGAAGTTGTGGGTGCAAATGTATATATTCATATGTATAAATATGCTAAAATATCTAAGAGAAGTTTGAACCAAACCTACAGTATGGCATAAAGTGAAGATTACCGAATGGTACTTGGTTGTGGTTGGAGAAATGGAGTCAAATTGTTCTGCTAATAGCATGTTAAGATAGAACAAATCAGAATAAGTGGGATATTTAATACAAAGTGGAAATAATAACTCCTGCATAGAGGGGACAATAAAACATGTTCCAACGATTCAATTATTCTGCCATCACATGGACACGGTCTTTGTTTGAAGGGTTTTTTTTAAATCCTTCTTCAGTAATGGTAGTTGGAAGGGTGTGGACTTTCTTGAGAAGCAGGTGCTGAACTTCTGGATGCCTCATGGAATATACTGGATTTGGAGCTCTGAGAATTGGTTATGTCTGCTTTCACAAAATGGCTGCTCCAGGATGGGCTTGCCGTTACTCAAAATGGCTGCCATCGTGCATGGCCAGAGCCAATATATCCATTGTCCAGGAGGCCCACTGACTAAACTTTTCTTTGTTAATCCTTGGCTTGGTGTCTACCACCCAAACTTATCTTTTTCTTCTTTCTGAATAAATAGGAGCACTTTCAGGGGGAAAAATATTAAAGATCTGCAAAGTCAATCTTAGAAATAAAACTGTTATGAGAAGCTAGAATCTCATTTCACAGCATGTCATTTTTCCTGTTCCTTATTCAAGAATATTTTTTTAAAAGGGTCAGAGAACTTGATGGGTATCGGGGCTATCTCCAGGGAAGAGGTCAAACAAGTCAAAAGGATGGCCACAACTACACAAAGAAAGCCCTGTTCTCCTATTATGTATGCTGCAACCATCCCCTCGACTTATTTGGTTTTCCCATGATCACTTTCCAAGATCTTAACAGAATAACAGAGTTGGAAGGGACCTTAGAGGCCTTCTAGTCCAACCTTCTGTTCAGGCAAGAAGCCCTATACCATTTCAGACAAATGGTTGTTCAATCTCTTCTTATAAACCTCCAGTGTTGGAGCACCCACAACTTATGAAGGCAATTCGTTCCACTGATTAATTGTTCTGTCAGGAAGTTTCTCCTTAGTTCTAGGTTGCTTCTTTCCTTGATTAGTTTCCATCCTTTGCTCCTTGTCCTGCCCTCACGTGTTTTGGAGAATAAGGTGACCCCCTCTTCTTTGTGGCAGCCCCTCAAATATTGGAACATTGCTATCATGTCACCCCCTAGTCCTTCATTTCACTAGACTAGAACAAGCCGGCCTGGCCTGATGGGGGATGGGTTGGGCTTTTATGATCATTTTTAATATCTGTATTTACTGTTTTTAGTTGGGCATATGTTTAATTTTCTTTTAACTTTTGTATTTTTGTATTTTTTATATATCTGCCCTGTTCACCGCCCTGAGTCCTTCAGGAGAAGGGCGGTATATAAATAAAATTATTATTATTATTATTATTATTATTTGCAATTCCTGCAACTGTTCTTTGTATGTTTTAGCCTCCAGTTCCCTAATCATCTTTGTTGCTCTTCTCTGCACTTTTTCTAGAGTCTCAACATCTTTTTTTACATCCTGGTGACCAAAACAGGACGCAGTATTCTAAGTGTGGGCTTCTGCTTTCTTACATCGTCTTACAACAGCCCTATCAGGTAAACCAATATTGCTATTATATCGTAAGAGAGATGCCACTGAAGCTGGACATGGGATACATTTGATCTTCTTGTATTGGCAGAAAGGACTAGGAAAAAATGGGAAAAATCAAGAAGGACCATAGAACCCGTAAATCTCTATGAGTAAGGAAGAGCAACTGCAGACTTAGAAACGCTGTCAGGAGCATCCTCTTCCTATTTACTATTATGGTTAATTAGTTCTTAAATAACTTGTTTGGACTTTGGCAGGAAAGAAGATTCAAAAAAGACCATCTTGGAAACAGAACACACAAAAAGAAGCAAACCACAACAGAGGCAAGTTATTCTAGTTTACTTGCTTGTGTATCTACAGCTTTTAATTTTTTTTTATATGTTCTGTTTGCTCCTTCTTCCTCTCTTGCCTTCAATGGGATTACAATCACAAACGGAAACCTCACCCGCGGCAATATTTTACAAGGAAGTTGGCAGAGAGTTCAAGAGTGAGAGAGAGAGAGAGAGGCACAGAAAACACACAAACACACACCTAGGCAGAGGCTCAAAATAAATGTTCTTAACTGCAGTAACCAGATTGCTCAACTCACATTCCACAATACAAAAGAAATAAGAGTGAGGAGGAAGAATAGACTCTGCTGGATACCATCATTGAGAAAGGAAAATGAGGAAGCAGCACATTTCCTAGAGACATAAGTCGGTGGGCGGGGATGCATTGAGTCATGGAAGGGGCACACACCCCCACCCCTGTGTTTGAAAACTCCTTTCTGAACATCAGGTTTAAAAAAACACAAGAGGTCAGACAACAAGGGAGGCCTGACTCCAGTAGAAAGAACCGTTAAGAACTTTAGAAGATCGATGCTGGATCAGAATAGATCTAGCATTGGATCTATTTGACCTATTCATAGCTCAACGTATTTTCCAAGGCACCCAAAGGCAAGACGAGAAACAATGGATGGAAACTAACCAAAGACAGAAGCAATCTAGAACTAAGGAGAAGTTTCCTAATGGTGAGAACAATCAACCAGTGGAACAACCGACTTCCAGAAGTTGTGGGTGCCCCATCATTGGAGGATTTTAAGAAGAGGCTGGACAGCTACTGGTCTGGAATGGTCTAGGGTCTCCTGCTTGAGTAGCGGGTTGCACTAGAACAGGGGTCCCCAACCCCCGCTCCATGGACTGGCACCACTCTGTGGCAAGACAGAAACCGGTCCATGCAAACAAATGAAGCCCCATCCATAGGATGCAAGCAGCACCCGAAACCGTACCCCCTCTGGTTTGTGGAAAAATCTCTCCTGCTTGCTCGCCCTACTTGTATGCCAGCTCAAACTCCTGGTTGCAACCGACCAGTTGCTTGGCATTCGAGTTGGTTTTTTGAGCAATTGACCTTTTTTTTTAGTTGTCTTTGTCAATGTTGCAGAAGCCTCTTTGGGGTGTCCACAGGCTGGGAGGGAAAATTTAGGTGGTAGCCACAACCAAGTGATCAAAGTCTCATCTTTTTTTACTGCATTGCAAAAAAAAAAGGGAGCAGTGGTTAAATCCCCCAGGGACACCCCTGACCTCCTTTTCCTCAAAACTTTCAAGGCAAAGGATGAGTTGGGAAATCTTTGTCTTTGAAATGAGAGCAAATTATTATTCAACATAAGTAAAAAAAAAGCCGCTACAGCAAAAAAATCTTTTATGAATACCGTGACACCTTTGGGACCCACAGACTGATCGCTGGTATCATCCTCTTAAAAAAAACAGCAGCAAGGAAAACCTCATTAAAATTATTTATGAGCCTTAACAACTACATGCTGTCCACCCAACTAAGAAATTATTGTAATCACTTGTATATCAAACCTGTCTCTAGCTGATGTGCCCAGAAGTGTCAGTATTGATGGCGATAGCCAAGAGGTTTGACTGCCAGATGCCAAATGTCAGCTTTCTGGCGAGGCATCAAAATGTATGACTTAATTCAAGTGTAGCACCAATGGTGGCAACATTTTCTCCAACATTTGTGCACCTGCGGATTGTCCGCCAGTTATGCCCATTCCTGGTCCAACAGTCCCTGCTCCCCAACACAATAGGCACCTTCTGTCTTGATGAATGCAATGTGCTTTTGCTGGGGCTGCCCTTGAAAAGTATCCAGAAGCTTCAAATGGTTCAAAATATGGTGGCCCATAGTTCTGTGCAGACCCAGATGTTCACCGGTGTTATGTCTCCTGCGGGAACTGCATTGGCTGCCCATTTGCCTCCAGGTCCGGTTCAAGATACTGGTTGTCACCTTCAAAGCCCTACGTGACTTGGGACCAGGTTATTTGAAGGCCCTCTTTTCGCAGTGACATCTATCCAACCATAACCTGCTTTCAATTAAATATGATATTGGTTCTGAACCAACACCAAGAGATCTCCAGCAGGAAAAAAGATAGTTTTAGGTGTCTTTTTAACAAAGCACTGATACCATGGCATGGGTATATTGGCAAGAAATAGTTTTTAAAAGATCCATAGATGCATATAAACCAGGCAGAGCTTCAGTTAAACCTCCGCGTGGCCACCGCCATGACTTTTTAATCACACACTGCTCAGATCCCCCTGTACTGACTGGTTCCTTTATTCGTTCTTGCCAATCAACTAATCCATTTTGTCATGATCTCTGTTTTTCCAAGTCTGTTCACTGGATCCTATGCCTATGGCTAAACTCCAAAGCAAAATCCTCAATGCCCCGGAAGCACCAGGCATGGCCCCCCACCTCGCCTGGGGAGGCCCATCAAGCACAACCAAGAAGAAAGGCCTTCGTCTCTGTGGTGGCTCTCTCCCTGTGCAACATCATCCCCATGGAGAGAGGATTGTCCCCTACTCTGATACTGTTTCACAAGGTCCCAAATGCCTGGGTTTGCCAATGGGCCTGGTTACCCCAGAGAGGAAATCCTCAAATGACTTGCGTGACTGTGGCTGCCATGGGCCAGGGTGTTATTATTTTTTTAATTGTTTTCATATTGGGTTTTTATTCTTATAATCCACCTGAGAATGAGTTGGCTGGCCAAATAGTGTGTGTGTGTGTGCGTGTGTGTGTGTATCTCCAACTCATTCTCAGGTGAATTATAAGAATAAATAACATAAACAGCTATAAATACATACACACACATATTCATATGTACGAATTTTATATATGTGTACACACACACACACACACACACAGAGAGATATGTTATTCTAAGTCAGGCTATATAAAAATCCAATTCTTAGTAAAGGAATCCTTTCAGCTTTCTAGTCTAGCTATTGGCTACCTGGCTAGTCTGACTCAAAATAATATCTCTAAATTCATAGGATTATGAAATGAGAACTTTATGGTACCTGTTCTTGTGTCTGTCCTAACGAAGAAGATTCTCTCTCTCTCTCTCTCTCTCTCGTCCCCCCTCTCTTTCTCGTCCCCCCTCTTAAGTCCCTCTCTCTCTCTCACCCCTTTCCTTCTCAAGTCTCTCTTTCATCCCCCCTCTCTCTCAAGTCGCTCTCTCTCAAGTCCCCCCCTCTCTCAAGTCGTGCGCTCTCTCTCTCAAGTCCCTCTCTCTCTTTCTCTTTCTCAAGTCCCCCTCTCTCTTTCTCAAATCTCTCAAGTCTCTCTCCCTCCCCATCTTCTCACCCTCACCTCCCAGGGATGCAGGGACAGGCCAAAACGTCCAACTGGCGCAGTCTTTCTGCCCACAGTCGTTACGTGAATCACTGCAGTTGTTAAATTAGTAAGTTGGCCATTAAGCGAATATGGCTCCCTCCCCCTTGAGTTTGCTTGTCAGAAAGGGATCACATGACCCCGGGACGTTTCAGCAGCCATAAATGTGACTCAGTTCCCAAGCGGTTGAATTTTGATCACATGATCAGGGAGGGGGATGCTGCAATGGTCACAAGTGTGACAAACAATCATAAGTCACTTTTCAGTGCCGCCATAACTTCGAACAGTCATTAAATGAACTGTTGTTTAAGTGTAGGACTCTCTGTCCCAGATGTGTTCCAACTGATATGGTGTTAGATCTTTAGAAGAGTTTCAACCAGAATACAGCTGGAAGGGACCTTGGAGGTCTTCTAGTCCAGCCCCCTGCTCAAGCAGGAGACCCTATACCATTTCAGACAAATGGCTGACCAGCCGCCTCTTAAAAGCCTCCAGTGATGGAGCACCCACAGCCTCTGAAGGCAAGTCATTCCACTGGTTAATTGTTCTTACTGTCAGGATGTTTCTCCTTAATTCCAAGTTCCTTCTCTCCTTGATCAGTTTCCATCCACTGTTTCTTCTCTGGCCTTCTGGCACTTCGTAAAATAGGTTTGACCCGCTCGTCTTTGTGGCAGCCCCTCAGATATTGGAACCCTGCTATCATGTCAGTTTCTTGCTAAAGACTCCTGTGGGGACAACCTCAACTCTCGGTGACTCCATGGACACAGTCAAGTGTTGTTGTTAGCTGCGAAGTCGTGTCCGACCCATCGTGACCCCATGGACAACGTTCCTCCAGGCCTTCCTGTCCTCTACCATCTTCTGGAGTCCATTTAAGCTCACGCCTACTGCTTCAGTGACTCCATCCAGCCACCTCATTCTCTGTCGTCCCCTTCTTCTCTTGCCCTCAACCTTTCCCACCATTAGGCTCTTCTCCAGTGAGTCCTTCCTTCTCATTAGGTGGCCAAAGTATTTGAGTTTCAACTTCAGGATCTGGCCTTCCAAAGAGCAGTCAGGGTTGATCTCCTCTAGGACTGACAGGTTTGATCGCCTTGCAGTCCAAGGGACTCGCAGGAGTCTTCTCCAGCACCAGAGTTCAAAGGCCTCCATTCTTTGGCGCTCAGCCTTTCTTATGGTCCAGCTTTCACTGCCATACATTGCAACTGGGAAGACCATAGCCTTGACTATACGCACTTTTGTTGACAGGGTGATGTCTCTGCTTTTTAGTGTGCTGTCTAGATTTGCCATGGCATTCCTTCCCAGGATCAAGTGTCTTTTAATTTCTTGGCTGCAGTCCCCATCTGAGGTGATCTTGGAGCCCAGGAAAATAAAATCTGTCAATACCTCCATTTCTTCCCCATCTATTTGCCAGGAATTGAGAGGGCTGGATGCCATGATCTTGGTTTTCTTAAGTATAAAGGTCAAGTACAAGGTCAAGTCAAGTACAAAGGACTATTCTTGCTTCCTTCCGTGAATTCCATGAATTTCTTCTGCCTTAGGTTGGTCTATAACCTTGGCACTTCCAAGAAGCGTTGGAACCAGCCCAAGCCTGCTGAGCCTTCCAGCTTAGGCAAGACTGAAAGGGCCTGACATCTCCAGAGGCTTCTTGCTCTTTTAATCAACCAGAAAGGATCTCCAGCAGGGAAAAGATAGCTTTAGCTGCCTTTTTACCCAAGCACTGATGCTATGCCAGGGGCATTGACAAGATGTGGTTAAAAACAACCCATGGATGCATATAAACATAGATGTTGTTCTGTGTGTGCTGTTTGTATGGCGCCTGTTGTGTGTAGCTTTTCAGACGTAGATTGGGGAGTTGGTGGCTGGCTTTTGGCTGTTGTTTCCTTGTGCTGCCAAGCCCTCGCAGGGGGTAAATCAGCCCTCCTGTTGATTGAGGGAGGGGAGGCATCCCCCAGACTTCAATCCCTTTCCTGGCTATTTTGGGGCCTGCTCAACCAAAATCTTAGACAGCAGAAAGGATTCCTTCCTTCCTTTTATATATAGAGGGGGAAAGAGTTAAAGGTCTGTGCCTGCATGCATTCTCATCAATTTGGTCATGACCTCTATTTTTCCAAGTCTGGAACTGATATACATATATAAATCCAAAACAAAATCATTAATAACCCACAAGTTACCAGGCACTGCAATGCCTTCACTGATGTTACAGCTACGCAACCCTCCAGAGCAGGGAGGCAGGGGATGTTATAGGTCTTAAGGAGGTCCATCCAGTGGGACCAAGAAGGGCCTTCTCTATGATGGCTTCAGTCCTGTGGAACACCATCCTTGTGGAGATAAGATTGTGTTGTGATTCAGTGTCCGCCTGTGCTCCCAGCAGTTGAGTCTGAGAACTCTGAGGAGGAGGAGGAGGAGGAGGAGGAGGAGGAGGAGGAGGGGTTTGGTGTCAGAGGGAGGCTCTGATGCACTGCAGGAATTTCAGACTGGCCCCTCCAGTCCTGTTCCTCATGAGGCTCAGCTGTGTGAGGAGGAGGTGTTGGACTCAGAGGAGTGACAGCTGAATCTGTTTAGAAATGCTAGAAGCAGAAGGCAATCCAGCAGAGAAGAGCAGAGAAAATCTATGAGGCAACTCAGTGAAAGGAGGAGAAGGCATCGAGAAGCCATGCCTTGGGACAGATAATAAAAGAGGAAAGTGTGGGCAGTGCTGGTTGCTGAAGGCAACTGTTCGGAGACATTCAAAGAGAATCCTGGTCTGTTCTCGCTAATCTGTTTGACTCTTGCTTGACTCTTGTTGGATGTTTTGAATCATGTATTTTTGGTTGAAGAAAATATTCTGCTGCTTTTTTGTTTGAAAGACTTTATTATTTGGAACTGTAAATAAATTTGGGTTGGGTTTTTTTTCTGCCTATTGATTGTTAAAAGGAAAAAGGGGTTGTCCCTGACACACAAACAGGGCCGGCCGTAGGCTGGAACAGAACAGATTGCCCCCCCCATTCCAATACTGTTTCACAAGGCCCTGAAGACATGGTTGGGCTGGTGTGCCTGGAGACCCCGGGGTAGTTGGATTGTTTGTCCCCAGGGCGATGGAGGTTTGTAGGGTTTTGTATCTGGGGTTTTCCAAGTCGCCTGGAGTGACCATGAGTGGGTTGGGCGCCCATATAAATTTTCTAAATAAGTAATAACATTCAAAATCAGCTTCTCTGAATATGACCTTAGGGATAAAAAACAAAAGTGAGTTGTTCCTTTGAACGTTGGCCTATCTTTGCTTTTGTCTGCTTTCGTTTTCCTCAGAAATAACGTCAAGAATTTCTGTCCAGGCTGGAGAAGAATTTCAGCTTCTTACTGGGAACTGATCCAGATAGTCCAAAGTAGCAACAGCTGTCCAAGAGAAATTGTGGCCAGCAAACCATCCTGATCAAAATATGGTGCTGAACCTGGAGAGAAGATGAATATTCATATCCAATGTGTTATTTGGGATTTCCCCCCCAAAACGATCCAAACCAGCGTTTCTTCCATACTGCTGTGAATAGACATAATACATGGGTAAAATGTTGAATTTAGCTCAGATGCAAACTTAAAACATCTTGTGCCTGATATAAACTCTTTAGACCTTCCTTCTGAGGATCTGTGACATCACTGTCCTTATTTTCAACTTTAGAATAAATTGGCTTTGATCTGTTGAAACTTCCTTGTAGGAGTTGTTTCTATGAACTTTATTATCATTTTGGTGCCAGGCACATACTTGCTTTTAAAATGTTTCCAGGCCTTTTAATGATGTGCTAATGCTAATTTTGTTGATGTTGTTTTACATTTTATAAAGCATGTTAATGTAGGCATTTATTCATTTGTTTTAATAAATTGCTTTTTAAATTGTAACTTTTAATTGCAAACTGCTCCAGGAGCTCTTTCCAATGGGAGAGGTGTTGACATCTTTCCTTAAATGTTGCAAATCTGGGGGTCTTTTGCCTACTAATCATGTTTGATGATCATGTCAGACTTCATAGCCTGCAAAAAGTGGGGCAGCCTTTTCCAGCTGTTAGCAGGAAAAACTGGTATAATGTAAGTTCAAGATCCAGAGTGAGGGTCACCAAATAACACGCAGGACGTCTCTGGAAAGAATGCAGAGAAGAGCAACAAAGATGATTAGGGGTCTGGAGACTAAAACATATGAAGAGCATCTGCAGGAATTGGCTATGTCTAATCTAGTGAAAAGAAGGACTGGGGTGACCTGATAACAGTTTTCCAATATCTAAGGGGCTGCCAGAAAGAAGAGGGGGTAAACCTGTTTTCCAAAGCACAAGAAAGCAAGACAAGAAACAATGGATGGAAACAAATCAAGGAGAGAAGCAACCTGAAACGAAGTATAAATTTCTTAACAGTCAAGACTAGGGGTCTTCAAGCTTGGCCCTTTTATGCCTCGTGGACTTCAACTCCCAGAATTCCTGAGCCAGCATGCCTGGCTGAGGAATTCTGTGAGTTGACATCCACAAGTCATAAAAGGGCCATGTCTGAAGACCCCTGGTCAAGACAATCAACCAGTGAAACGACTTGCCTTCAGAAGTTGAGTGTGCTCCAACACTGGAGACTTTTAAGAAGAGACTGGACAACCATTTATCTGGAATGGGAATAGGAATAGAATAGAATAGAATAGAATAGAATAGAATAGAATAGAATAGAATAGAATAGAATAGAATAGAATAGAATAGAATAGAATAGAATAGAATAGAATAGAATAGAATAGAATAGAATAGAATAGACCTTGGAAGTCTTCTAGTCCAGCCCCCTGCTCAAGCAGGAGAACCTATACCATTTCATACAAGTGACTGTTTTAGACTGCATAGGGTCTCCTGCTAGTGCAAGGGGTTGGACTAGATGACCTATAAGGTCCCTTCCAGGTCTATTATTCTGGCATTCTGTTACTTGTGGCATTGGACAAGGTTACCGTCTCACCCTGATTTCATTGACCCATCCTTCCTGGGTAAGCAGAGAGGATATATTATGAACCCCTTTGGTTAAAGTAGTCCAGTTGTATGGGTCTAGGACAGGGGTAGGAAACCTAGGCTGTTTTATGACTCATGGACTTCAACTCCCAGAATTCCTGAGCCAGCTATGAGTCATGAGTCATAAAAGAGCCGAGGTTGTCTACCCCTGGTGTAAGAAGAGAGCCTTCTCTGGACACCCCCACACTATGGAATAGCTTTTCCCTGGAGATTTATATGTGTGGAGGGTTTTTTGTGTTTAATGGAAAGTTGTCAAGAGTCATGGTACAAGGTCCCCTGCTTGTGCAGGGGGTTGGACTAGAAGACCTTCAAGGTCCCTTCCAATTCTGTTATTCTGTTAAATCTAACCCAACTCATTTATTACTGCACCAATAAAGAAAACTGGTATAGGGTAGGCATAAGACTCACTGGAGAAGAGCCTAATGCTGGGAAAGATCGAGGGCAAGAGAAGAAGGGGACGACAGAGAATGAGGTGGCTGGATGGAGTCACTGGAGCAGTAGGCGTGAGCTTAAATGGACTCCAGAAGATGGTAGAGGACAGGAAGGCCTGGAGGAACATTGTCCATAGGGTCACGATGGGTCGGACACGACTTCGCAACTAGCAACAACAACAACAACAAAGGATCCAGAGTGAGCATCTCGAAATAACAACCAGGACGACCCTGGAAGGAGTGCAGAGAAGGCCTTGTGCACAGAATTGGACTAGAAGACCTCCAAAGCCCCTTCTCACTGTGCTATTCTGATCCTTTATTGTGTTTTACCAATGGAGTCTTGTGGGTCTACAGCAGGGGTCCTCAACCTTGGCAACTTGAAGACTGGTGGACTTCAAAGCTGGCTGAGGAATTCTGGGAGTTGAAGTCCACAAGTCTTAAAGTTGCCAAGGTTGGACACCCCTGCTCTAGAGCTTCAGATGAAGGACAGGCCTTAACTGTGCTTCATGGGCTATGAATTTACAGTTCCTGATCCATGGGCTTGCTAAGGTGACTTGGAGGGGAGATGGTGGTGGACTTTGAACTAAAAGCTCCTATTAATCTCACCCAACCTCCTTTGTAAGATTGCATATTGAAAAAGTAAAATTAAAACTTCTTTAAAAAAGGAATCGGTAATGGGAAAAAAACACCATTTCTGACATAGTTTAATACATTTCCTGGACATCTTCTATTTATTTAGTTCCCAACAGGATATTCTGTTTTGCCAGATGTACTGTCGGTCTCTCTTACTAGAAAACTGACTCATTCAGAAAGCTAGACTTGGATTTTTCTCCCAATTTAATTCATCTCTGTGCCTGGGGACATTATAATGTGGCATTGTTTATAGGCTCAGCCCTGTTCCTATCAATAAATCAAGAAAGCCTCTGTGGATTCAGCAGTCAAATTACTGCAACTGCCAAAAGCAAGCAATGGAGCAAAGACAGAAGAGATTGGACAGCCATTTGTCCGGAATGGAATAAGGTCTCCTGCTTGTGCAGAGGGTTAGACTAGAAGACCTCCAAGGTCCCTTCCAACTCTGTATTCGGTATGTACAGATAGAATGATTCTTTGTCTAGAATTTGAAAGGTGGGTGCAATTTGGGGCTTCTAAATATGCACGTTTGGTTTCAACATCTATAATACAAATATTTTGGAAGAGCAGCTGAATGTTTTTGTGCGGGATCTAACTTTTTTGACTGGTTAAATAAATGTCCAAAGGTACTTTGTTCCATTAAACCCTGCAGCCAAATGCTACAGCTACCTGCATCTCAGCTGCCAGCCATTTCTGGACACATTGCTTCGTGACGCATTTATGTCTGGCTTCAACATGAAGGCAGTTGTGAGGTCCCTCAAAGGCTCCCACATCAGATATCAAAAGCTGGATATGAAGCTGAATAACAGCAAGAGCACAGCACAGCACAGCACAGCAGGTACTGTATTGTAGTGGTTAAAAAAAGAATACAGGTATTCCTCGACTTAAAACAGTCCATTTAGCGATTGTTCGAAGTTACAACAGCACTGGAAAAAAGTGACATGACCATTTTTCACACTTATGACCATTTCAGTATCCCTGTGGTCCTGGCAAGACAAGACAAGACAAGACAAGACAAGACAAGACAAGACAAGATATCCTTTATTGTCATTTTTTTACTGTGGGCACAACGGCACACATCAAAAATGAAATTTAGTTGCCCGCTCTGACACACACCTAAAACATACTACACACACAATGTATGTATAGAGCCACACCCCTACATATACATAACGAATAAATATTAAATACTGTCCATCTTGAATATATAATGGAAGAAGGAAGCCTGAGAGTTCACAAGGTTAATGCTGAATGGAATGAAACTATGGCTGAATCTGGATGTTCTGCTGCGGGTACCACGAAGCCCCCCTCGTCCCAGAAGGGAACAAGGAAAACAGGTTGTGAAGAGGATGAGTGGTTTCCAAGATAATCTTGCAGACCCTGTTCAAGCAACGCTTCTGTGCTATGTCCAGGATGGAGGGGAGGGAACTGCCAACAATCTTTACGGCCATCCTCACCAGTGGCGTAGCGTGGGGGGTGCAGGGGGGGCCGGCCGCACCGGGCGCAACATCTGGGGGGGGCGTGCTCGCACTCGCAGCTCTCTGCCCCTGCCTGGCTCACTCTCTCTCACTGCAGTGCTGGCTGTGCGAATCCGATCCGAGCTGCCGGGTCGCCGCCCACTGTGGAGGGGGGGTGCCAGGCGTGCGGTGCGGAGAGAGAGCGAGGGACTATCTGGGGGAGGGACAGTGCTAAAATCCACGGGTTAGGGGGCGCAAATTACTTGCCTTGCCCCGGGTGCTGACAACCCACGCTACGCCACTGATCCTCACCACTCTCTGCATCGCCATCCTGTCTGAAGCAGGGATGCTTCCAAACCAGACTGTGATGCTGTACGACAGGATGCTCTCGATCATCCCCCTGTAGAAAGTGGTCAGGACAGGGGAAGGAAGATGTGCTTTTCTTGTGTGACGCAGAAAATGCAGGCGCTGCTGTGCCCGCTTCACCAGTTTCTCACTGTTGAGTGACCAAGCCAGCCTACTCATTAGCTGCACACCCAGGAATTTGATGCTGGTAACCCTCCCCACAGGTGAATCATTTATGCACAGAGAAGTGTGGCTGTGCCTGCCTTTTTTTTCTCTGACCAGAAAGGTCAAGTTTTCCATTTCTGTAAATTCTGACATTTTTTTCCCTCCACTGTGGGAATTTCATTACTTAGACGGGTAAGGTTGAATAAACCCGGGAGCTGGTACTGTCTGGGGTTTTTTTGTGCACAGGAAGAAAATAAAAACGGAAGTGGAAATATGTCTTGGGGTGTAATTCATTTTTGTCAGGCTCATGTTGTGTTAGAGAGTGCGGTCCTGTGCTAAACCACACCAATCAGAACCACTCCTTAGTAGAAATAGGGCTGCATAACAGAGATATAGAAAAAGGGATCATGCTGTGGGTGATCAAGGACCAGCATTGCCTCCAAATCTATTGGGGGAATTCTATATCATGGCCTTAAATTGTCACCATTAAATTTCCTGCACTTGTTCCTCCTCCATCCTATCGTGTGCCAGCCACGCACATTAAAATCCCATCTCCAGACAAAACAGCCAAATTTCTTCACAAAAGAATGAATGAGCATAAATCTGTCATTGGAAACATCTATATCTTGCTATAAGAACATTTCAGCTCCCTGGAGAGTTTATAACAATCAGAGTAGAGCTGGATGGGACCTTGGAGGTCTTCTAGTCTAACCCCCAGCTCCAGCAGGAGACCATACACCATTTCAGACAAGCGGCTGTCCAGTCTCTTCTTAAAAACCTCCAGTGATGGAGCACCCACAACTTCTGGAGGAGATAACAGATAACAGGTGGGGATGAGTGAAGGAAATGCAGCATAGTCTCAATGGGAAGCAACAGCTTAAAATTCAGTAGCAAGTTTGAGATTATTACACACTGACTTAACAAACAGCCCTGCTTCCTACTGCATACATCTGGGGTCATCGATCTTGTTAAGCCAAGATGTGATATATGCGATTTAAGAACACTGTTGTGTGGAATAGTGTGCAGCAGACAAATTCTTCTCTATGTCCCTCCTCTCCCATTTTTTTAACTGAAACTTTTTAAATTGAAATTTTAAAATTTTAAAATGGTTTTAATTGAATACTTTTCATTTTTTTAAAATTTGAAAGAGAATTTTCTTTGAAATTTTGAGAACTTTTCAAGAAGCAAGGAGAGGAATGTCTTCCCTTGAATAACCTTTCAGTTCTCCTATCTTTTTTTAAATTTGAAAGAGAATTTTCTTTGAAATTTTGAGAACTTTTCAAGAAGCAAGGAGAGGAATGTCTTCCCTTGAATAATCTTTCAGTTCTCCTATCTTTCCACACTGCCAGGCAAAAGAAGGCAGCTGAAGGAACTTCTCAATTACTCACGGAGAAGTCCATGGGTGGGTCAGAAAAGAGGGGGAGTGATCGATCATACACTGAGCACCATGCAATAAAACCATGTGTACCTATGTTGTAATGATTCAACTAGGTTATGGTTGACTATTTGAACAATCTGGGGAATTCCAATATTAGAACAGACGAATCAGTTCTTTGCCTTATTTCCAGAACAAGAGACTGGCATGGCACATGGAACAGGGAATTCTGGGAATCTTAATCCACACCTCTTAAAGTAGACAAGGTCGACAAACACTTCACTAGATTATTAACCAAATGTGGTTTCTATTCTAGGGCTAAAAAAAAATCCCTGCTGCGTTTTGCTCCTCTGTCCTTAGGAGATAAAATAGCCCACCCCTGTCTTAAATATGCTGTAGATCAAATCAGATCAGTTCAACTTTTTCCATGGTCATAATTAATCACAAATAAAAAAAATACCTAAAACACATGTGTTATGACACAGAAAGCAATAAATTTACAGAGATCATTATCCAGATTATAAAGCACAGACATTTGCTCAGATGTGGATTGGTTAATTTGTAGTTTGCGAACAGCAGGACAAACCTTTGCTACATTTAGAGTGATCACAGGTCTGCAACCCGCGGCTCCGGAGCCGCATGCGGCTCTTTCAGCCGTCTCCTGCGGCTCCCAGTCCTTTGCTATGTGTAGTCCCCCCCAAAAAAAGTGGGACTAAAAAAGTTCAACCAGTCAATTCAACTATGCAGGGTAGGTGCATATCTCGCCTTGGCTCCACTCTTCAGTCAAACCCTGTTCTGCGCATGCACGCATGTACGCGCATGAACACATTTTTTTTGCGGCTCCCAGTTTTTCCTTTTGTGAGGGAACCGGTTCCGAGTGGCTCTTTCACTGTTTCAGGTTGCTGACCCCTGAGAGTGATAGATGGCTTCCTATTTCAAAAGTGGTGCCCTCAATAAAATAAGTCTTGAGAAGACCGGATGATTTGTTGACAGGGAAAAGAGGAGGTGGACATCTCTGTCTACCTGTAGAGATTCTGAAATTTTGCCCTCTGTGACTGATAGAGGAAAGCCCTTTGAGTGAGCCAAAGTAAAAAGCCCTTTTGACTTTGTTGTTAGCTGCGAAGTCGTGTCTGACCAATCGCGACCCCATGGACAACGTTCCTCCAGGCCTTCCTGTCCTCTACCATCTTCTGGAGTCCATTTAAGCTCACGCCTACTGCTTCAGTGACTCCATCCAGCCACCTCATTCTCTGTCGTCCCCTTCTTCTCTTAGCCTCAACCTTTCCCAGCATTAGGCTCTTCTCCAGTGAGTCCTTCCTTCTCATTAGGTGGCCAAAGTATTTGAGTTTTAGCTTCAGGATCTGGCCTTCTAAAGAGCAGTCAGGGTGGATCTCCTCTAGGACTGACCGGTTTGATCGCCTTGCAGTCCAAGGGACTCGCAGGAGTCTTCTCCAGCACCATAGTTCAAAGGACTCAATTCTTTGGCACTCAGCCTTTCTTATGGTCCAACTTTCACTGCAACTGGGAAGACCATAGCCTTGACTATACGCACTTTTGTTGACAGGGTGATGTCTCTGCTTTTTAGTGTGCTGTCTAGATTTGCCATGGCTTTCCTCCCCAGGAGCAAGCGTCTTTTAATTTCTTGGCTGCAGTCCCTGTCTGTGGTGATCTTGGAGCCCAGGAAAATAAAATCTGTCACTACCTCCATTTCCTCCCCATCTATTTGCCAGGAATTGAGAGGGCTGGATGCCATGATCATGATTTTGACTTTAGCACCTGCAATTCAATGAAGCTGATTTTTACTAAAGGGTTGTTTGCAAAAATGCCGTTCCCAACTCACCAGAAGAGCACAGAACATTGTCAAAGAAGACACTTGTTGGGTGGATGAGGGAAAGGTGGAGGTGGAGGAGGAGGAGGAGAAGGAGATGGAGGAGGAGGAGGCAAATAAAGGATGGAAGGGAGAATGATAGAAAGAAAAAAAGGAAAAAAATGATAAAAAGGAAAGGAGAATGAGAGGAGGAGGAGGAGGAAGAGGAGGAGGAGGAGTCCTTTTACATTCTGACCTTTTCTCTGGTAACATCTTAGATGAAAGAACTGCAATAATTGAGCTCAGTGGGACTCTGCCAGGGAAATGCAGGAGGATGCAAGATTTTTATTTTATTTTTTTAAAAAGGGGGAAATGTGCCAAACATAAAAGGGAACAAAAGAAATCCCAGAACAGAACAGAAAGTAGCAGGTGGGGTTTTTTGGCCCGCATGTCAATGAAACAGTAATAGGGGAATTCTTATAATTATCCAAGAGAAGATCCTAAGCTTACCTAGAGCATGGCTCCACAACCTGGAGCCACGACTACAGTACATGCAACCTCATTTTCGTGGTCCTAGGAGATTCCTTCTGCTGCAAGCATCTTTCCTGGAAACAGATGGTCGGGTGCTTCCTTGCCATTGTGAGGGAGAAATAATTAAAAACAGTGTTGCTTGGCCCACGGTTGGCCTTTCACAAATGATTAGCATTTTGTAATTGTTATGCAGACCCCAAACATGCTCAGAATCTGGCCTCCTGGAGGGAATGAGCTGAGCCACTTCGCTGCCCCACATGCCTCCCTTCCATCTGAAGTGGGTTCCCTGGAGAACCAAACAAGGTGCTTATACCAGGAAGTTGAAAGCTTCTTCGTTCCCGGAATCAGATCCAAGAAGCTCCTAAGAAGCCCGGGCTCATCATCCAAGGGGGAAACATAAACATAAACATAAACATAAACAAACTTATGTATCCTGATTTGCATATAATGATCAGCTTTTAATGAATTTGTTAAAGCCAAAATGGAAGCAGCATTAGAATGAGATCAGGGATGGATTCAGTCCGATGATTCTGGAAAGAAACAGACAGGACAAGCTACATGTTACTCTGAAGATGTAGCCTGAGGCCCACATATAATTATTTGTTAGAACACACAGGGGAGAAACAGAAAAAAGGTGAATGGTGAAAGAAGGAACTTTCCGTTTTTAAATGGCTTCTTCTGATTCTATAATGTATTTTTTGGTCTGCATCTATGGTTATGTTCTGTGGTTTTATTTTATTTTATTTTATTCTTATTTCTATCCTATTGTTCTGTACCAGCCTGCTACCGGCCCTGCAGAAAAGGCAGGGATGACCCCTTTACAAACGGCAAGAGGCTGGAATTACGCCTGCCAAATTTATAGCTACAAAAACAAACAAGACACGAACCAAGAAACAAGAGCTTTAAGAAACACGAAGTATCCAAGCGGTTGCTTTCAGCAAACCAGCCCTCCCCACACATTCCCCTTATATAGAGTTCAGGGCGTGGCTTCTCTCTGCCTCCTTCCGAGAAGCCCCATTGCCTTCCTCTGTTTACTCCTACTTGACTGCCTCCTGCATCGGGTGTCCTTGAACAGGGCCAGCTGTGGGTCATCTTCATCCACGCTGTCAGGCTCACACAGCTGGGTCTCCGTGGTGACCAAGTGGGAGGGGCCTGGCTGAGGGCTCTCATCAGCAAGATCTTCAACCCCCTCAGCAAGATCTTCAACCCCCTCAGCAAGATCTTCAACCCCCTCAGCAAGGTCTTCAACACCCCCCTCCTCCTCCTCTGAGTCATCCGACCCAACTGCCGAACCCACAGGCTGACCCTGAATCACAACACCTATATAACCAGAGAACTTTTATCAGGCAGCCAAAAATAGAATACTAGAGATTCCATCACTGGAGGTTTTTAAGAAGAGACTAGACAGTCACTTGTCTGAGATGGTATAGGTTCTACTGCTTGAGCAGGAGGCTGGACTAGAAGACCTCCAAGGTCCCTTTCAGCTCTGTTCTGTTCTGTTCTGTTCCATCCCATCCCATCCCGTCCCGTCCCATCCCGTTCCATTCCATTCCATTCTATCAATTCAGCCATTGAAAAGAACAAATACATTTCCCATGAAATGTTTTCTTCTCGGCCTGAGGCGTGATAAATTTGCAAGAAGTGAGTCTGATGTATTGCAAAACCAAGAAGAACACCCAGAATGAAACCGTTGTCTTGACTCTCCCCAACCTGTATAATTGTCTTTAGGCACAGCTGCCTGAGATCTGTCTTCTTCTAAGATAAGATCAATAGAGAGTTACAGTGGTGGTTATTGGTTGTTTCTTTGGACATCTGTAAAACAATGTTAGTATTGATCTAGTGACTGCAATAAAATTCATAGCATAAATGCTAAATATACTTTTTTTATCACATCTGTGTCCCACTGCAATCAGAAACTATACTGAATGGAATACAAATTTGCAATCAATCAATCCATTAATCAATCAATCAATTTGGCTAGGATTCTACTGATCTTCTTTTTTAAAAAAACAAGTTTTATTGGTTTTTCAGTTAAAATCTACATATTTAGAAAGCATCATGATGACTGGGTAATCAGAGATTCAGTAACAGAGTTTTCAGTACATAATTCAGGTTACATTATCAAAACATCCTTCTCAATTTCCCTTAACATTTCATACAACCAGTTTAAACTAATACATTTCTCGATTCAATTTCATTGAAATATATCTATGTCCTGTTATTAAAGCTAATTTTAATTTTAATTATATTATTGAAATTTAGCCTTTAACATCCGATTACTCACAACCCAAATTTCGCTTATTTCATTACAGCAAAAACTATAGCATCTAACATGTACACAGTGGCTGAGTAGCTATGTTCTACCTAATAAACATTGTCTGTTTCACATCCTAATACATCACACGTTACTGACAGGACCACAGTCTATGTTTATCAATCTACAACTATTTATACACAACCAGATTCTGTTTTAAATTTTAGCTAATTCTTAATCTTAAATAGAATAATCAAACGTCTTTTAACATCAAATGTGGGATCTATAAACCAAATTTCCATTATGTCAGTGCACAAATTATAATGTCTAAAATAAGCCTAATAGATACATAAACACATTCTAGTTCTATCTCATAAACATTTTCTATTTTAGATCCTGATAAAATAGAAGGGGAAGGAGAAGGAGAAGGAGAAGGAGAAGGAGAAGGAGAAGGAAGGAGAAGGAGAAGGAAAAGAAGGAGAAAGAGAAGAAGGGGAAGGGGAAGGAGGAGGAGAAAGAATGGCGAAGAAGAAGAAGAAGAAGAAGAAGAAGAAGAAGAAGAAGAAGAAGAAGAAGAAGAAGAAGAAGAAGAAGAAGAAGAAGAAGGAGGAGGAGGAGGAGGAGGAGGAGGAGGAGGAGGAGGAGGAGGAGGAGGAGGAGGAGGAGGAGGAGGAGGAGGAGGAGGAGGAGGAAAAGGAGGAGGGGAAGGAGGAGGAGGAATGGTGAAGAAGAAGGGGAAGGAGAAGAAGGGGAAGGGGAAGGAGGAGGAAAAGGCATGGTGAAGAAGGAGGAGGAGGAGGGGAAGAAGAAGAGGAGGAGAAGGGGAAGGAGAAGAAGAAGGGGAAGGAGTGGGGAAGGAGAAGGGGAAGGAGGAGGAGGAGAAGGAGATTTTGTAAATGATGAAAACGGCTTGTCAGGTTTCACCCCAGAGGCAGGAATAAACCATTCAGGGAAGCTCACAGAAAAATCTAGGAGTGACTCCAGGGACATCTAGGGGATGTGGGAACGCATCAAAAAATAAAGATGTTACTATTGATATAAATGTTTTCCCCCTTATCCTTAATCTTCCATTAATTTGTGCATCTGTGCTTAATTTAGAATTTGAAGCTTGGTTCTAAAGAATAAGAACATTAAGGGAAATGTCAGGAGCATAATAAATCATTAAAAAAGAACTACTAAGAAATTGCCCTTGAATATACTTTACAGTACCAGAAGGTCCAGTGAGCCCAAAGATTTCCAGAACTCAACTCACAAGGAAGCCAGATAAAAGGGCATTCTCCACTTCCCTGCCCTTTGGAATGCTGATCCCAACGCTGGGATGATTCGCAAGAAGAGAATGAACGTTTGTGTTTGCATTCATTGGAGAGGAAGGGATTACAAGAGACTAAGCAGGCACACAGTGGGGAATACATGTGGAAAGCAATGCTGCGATGGACTGTAGTGAGGAGGTGGCTCTCCAGGAGGTACATTACAGAGGAGTAAGAGTCATCTCAGTTCAGAACACGTGTGCGAGAGAAAGAGGGTGAAGACAGACTCTTCCCATTAGTTCCCAGAGTATATCATAGATGCTGATAGTAGAGTCGTCAGCCTAGTACAGTGGTGGCAAGCCTATGGCACGCGTGCCAGAGGCGACACTCAGAGCCCTCTCTGTTGGCACACGTACCATTGCTGCCAGCAGCAGGTCCATCAGGCCGCCACCACCGCAGGAGCCCTGCCCAGCACAAAGGAGGCGAAGCGGACCACTAGCAAGCTCAAGTAGAAGTGGTAGAGCAGAGGTCACCAACTATTGTCGATTGGTGGACTGGAAGAAAAAGGCGGGGGAAGCATTTCACATGCGTGCATGCACGCACGGGGCCGCGAGCACGCACACGCTGCAAATGGGTGGGGCTAGTGCCTGCGTGATACTCACTAGTCCTGCCCCGTTCTTGTGTGGTGCAGCGGCTTGTATCTGCACCCCGCAGCAGCCATTTTTGCACCTTGCAGTACGGTGGCCCATTTTTGCGCCCCCCCCCAGCTTTTGTATGCCAGAGGCAGCATTCAGAGGCACCTCCCTGCTCCCCCGCTCCCCGAGGGCACCACAATGCTGATGTGGCCCTGGCACTTTGCGATAAATAAGTGGGTTTTGGGTTGCAGTTTGGGCACACGGTCTCTAAAAGGTTCGCCATCACTGGCCTAGTAAGAATTGAGCTATAGGTGTGAAACAATAAAGAACTCAGCTTAGAAGAATTGCCATGTGACCTTCTTGGTTTTGGGCCTGACAAATGCACTACCACTGGCTGGTTCCCTAGTGCGCTCGCAGGGAGCCATTTAGGAAGCCGAAGAAAGGCTTCAGTGTATAACTGATTAAGGATCTTGCAAATTTCAGACAGCAGCGATGGCTGGAAGGTGCTAATTAACTAATTAAGGCCACAGAGCTGAGCTTGTTAACTTGCAGTTAGCTCCTCTTAGGGAAGTGCTAAAGCAGCTCTGGAAGAGATCTCTTGTCTAAACAAAAAAATAAAAAAATCTGTCCCCTCTACAAATGGGGTAAAAGAAAAACGGTGCCCTATTCCAGGGCAGAGAATAATTGTCTAGATCAGGGGTCAGCAACCTGAAACAGTGAAAGAGCCACTCGGAACCAGTTGCCTCACGAAAGGAAAAACTGGGAGCCGCAAAAAATGTGTGCACATGCACGTACATGCGCGCATGCGCAGAACAGGGTTTGACTGAAGAGTGGAGCCAAGGCGAGATATGCACCTACGCTGCATATTTGAATTGATTGGTTGAACTTTTTTAGTCCCACTTTTTTTTTTGGACTGCACATGGCAGAGGACTGGGAGCCGCAGGAGACGGCTGAAAGAGCCGCATGCGGCTCCGGAGCCACGGGTTGCAGACCTGTGGTCTAGATCATCATCATGTTAACAATCCCTAGTTAACGCTGCCTATCTCCGCGGAACTCGGCTAATTCATGCGTTGTTTGCATCTTATCAGGCTTATTGTATTAATGAATAAATACTTAATACATTCATTATTAATTAATTAATGTAACGATTGTCTATGGAGATTCTCAGCCATCCAGGTTGTCCCAAAGCTGCTTTTTCAGGAGGCCCCTGGACTTTCTTGTTTTTCTTTGAAGACGTTTCACTTCTCATCCAAGAAGCTTCTGCAGAATGAAGGAAATAAAAGCAAATAAACAAACCAATGTAAACTCACACTGAGTTAAAGTCTCTTAATTTCTCCAAAAGGTTCCCCCCCACCCCTAGGATCAAGATTTCCCGCTTAGGGTGTCTGCAAATATCTTTTCTGTTTCTTATCTTTTGATATGGGACATCTGGGATCTCATTGTTTAGAAACTTCCTGGGCTGCCCCTGAATGTTATGGTTAGTCGCACTTAAACTGGATTTGGCATTTTTATCCACCTATCGAATCCTTCCCAAGGACCAGGGATAGGCAGGTGTGGATGTTTGGTGGTGTTAAAAGTATTGTTGCAGGCTGTAAGCTGTTCCAAGCAAAGCTGCCATCTACAATTGACAGAGGGCAGTTTTGTCAATGCTGATGGTGTTCAAATGATGCTCCAGATGTTTTCGGATTACACTCAAGGTGCCTTTCATGATTGGTACTGTCTTCTTCTTCTTCTTCTTCTTCTTCTTCTTCTTCTTCTTCTTCTTCTTCTTCTTCTTCTTCTTCTTCTTCTTCTTCTTCTTTTTCTTCTTCTTTTTCTTCTTCTTCTTTTTCTTCTTCTTTTTCTTCTTCTTCTTCTTCTTCTTCTTTTTCTTTTTCTTTTTCTTTTTCTTTTTCTTTTTCTTCTTCTTCTTCTTTTTTCTTCTTCTTCTTCTTCTTCTTCTTCTTCTTCTTCTTCTTCTTCTTCTTCTTCTTCTTCTTCTTCTTCTTCTTCTTCTTCTTTTTCTTCTTCTTTTTGCCACAGTCGCTCTACGGTACTTCTATTTGTAGCTCTTTGTATTTTGTCATTTTCTCCAGTTCTTTCTCTTGCACTATTATTTTTATAATTATTCCCATGGACCAGGATGGAAACAGGAAAGCCAAAGTAGGTGCAGAGCCACTTAAGAGATGATTTTATCCTTTGGCTAATTCGTCAGTCAATGCATCAAGGAATGTTACAATCCACTTTGGAAAACATCATCCAAATTCTCTACTCCTTTGAAAGAAATTTTGAAAGTAAATTGCCGTTCATGAAATAGAACAAGAATTGGGGATTAAGGAGGCCCACATAGTTGTTTTTCTAGTATTGAATTATATTAAATTAATTAATGAAACTTTACAGTTACTAGGTAAAGACTGCTATGTTCTAAAGCTGTTTAACAGAATGACAGAGTTGGAAGGGACCTTGGAGGTCTTCTAATCCAACACAGGAGACCATATACCATTCTGGACAAATGGCTGTCCACTCTTTTCTTAAAAGCCTCCAGTGATGGAGAACCCACAACTTTTGAAGGCAATCCATTCCACTGATTGCTTTCACTTATGGTTATGGCTTTTGAGCCAGATTTCATCCAATCTGCATTTGTACGGTTGCTTTTTACATCAGGGAGGATGTAAGTTTCCTCCTTTAAATTTCTGGGATCCTACCTCTGTGAAGATCTGACCTGGGAAGTTAAAACAACCCAGGTGGCTAGAAAGGCCCAACAGAGGCTTCACTTTCTCAGGGTCTTGCAGAAGAACAGGGTAGAACAAAGGCTTATGGCCCTCTTTTACCGGTCTACTATAGAGAGCGTCCTCTCGTACGGTATTGTGGTTTGGTATGCTGGTCTGACAGCCGTGGACAGGAAAGTATTACAGAGGGTAGTGAGCACAGCACAAGACATTGTGGGCTGTCCCCTGACACCACTGGATGACCTCGCCAGGGCTCGCTGCCTTGGAAGAATGAGGAAAATTCTCAGGGATGACTCACACCCTGGACGGTACCTCTTTACTCTCCTACCATCGGGTAGGAGATATAGGAGTATAGCCAGCCGCACCAACAGGCTGAAAAACAGCTTTTATCCGTGGGCTGTTAGGCTTTTGAATGAGAAATAACTTTTGTGAACTTTTGTGAATTTTATGCAGAATTGACTTGGGAGGCCGGTGTGTGGTGTAGCTGGTTCACATGGTGTAGTAAGATGGAGGGTTTGTTGTCACTGTGTGTTGGGGGGTGGGAGCACAAAGGGAGGCTCAGCTAATCTCAATGTACACATAGCTGTACTTTGACAATAAAGGTTCATTTCAAATTTCTCTAAAGTACATTTCTCTAGGCATATTTTATTTTTAAAAGGACCACCCTACTGGTTTGCACGTGGGAAAAACAGGTTCATCCATATCGCTGTTCACAAAGCCTAAGAATGAGGCATATAAACAATGCGATCTTGGCACATTCATGATAAGCTTGTAAGCCAAATACTAGAAGCCATGTCACATCCATGTCACTCTTCAGGAGACGAGTGAGAAGAATTAAATTGTTATTTGCCCACCTAGCAGTTCAAAAGCATGCAAATGTGAGTAGATCAATAGGTTCCATTTTGGTAGGAAGGTAACAGCATTCTATGCACCTGGGCATACAGTCATGCTGGCCACATAACCCTGGAAATGTCTTCAGACAACACTCTCTCCCTCTGCTAGAAATGGAGATGAGTACCATTCCCTAGAGTTGGATACAACTGGACAAGGAGAAAACTTTACATGCAAAGAAAGCAAGGAAAGGGGTTCAGCTAAGGATACTGTAGATCAGGGGTGTCAAACGCGCAATGTCACGTGATGTGTCACGACATATTGTGACTTTTTCCCATTGCCGGAGCTGGGGTGGGCGCAGTTTCGGCATGACACCTCCGGCCCGCAGGCCGGCAGTTTGACACCCCTGCTGTAGATCCAACAACCTTTCAGAAAATAGGGTGCTAAACCCACAGAAAAGCATTGAGTGGATTGAAATCAAAGGCCTGCTCAGAGAAGAACAGAATGGTTTTCAACCAGCATTCAACAATAGATCACATCCTTGTGCTACTTCATCTAACTGAGAAGCACATCCGCCAACCCGAACACTCCATTCTACGTAGCTGTTCTTGACTTTAAAATGACATTAAAGACTCCATATCCCAGATGCTCGTATGAGAGAAACTGCAAAAAAAAAACCTACTACTGATAGGCATGGTGGCGCAGTGTTTAGAATGCAGTACTGAGCACTAATTCTGCTGACTGCTGGCTGCTGACTGCCAGCAGTTCAATCCTTACTGGCTCAAGGCTGACTCAGCCTTTCATCTTTCCGAGGTCGGTAAAATGATGACCCAGATTGTTGGGGGCAAACAGGCTGACTCTGTAAACTGCTTAGAGAGGGGTGTAAAGAACTGTGAAGTGGGATATAAGTGCTATTGCTATTTTTCTTTCTTTCCCTCCCTCCCTCCCTTCCTTCCTTCCTTCCTTCCTTCCTTCCTTCCTTCCTTCCTTCCTCTCAGTGATTACAATGCAGTATTGCAGACTAACCCACTGCTCACTTCCAGCAGTTCGATCCTGACCGGCTCAAGGCTGACTCAGCCTTCCATCCTTCCGAGATCAGTAAAATGAGGACCCAGATTGTTGGGGGCAAATATGCTGACTCTGTAAACCGCTTAGAGAGGGCTGTGAAGAGCCACGAAGCAGTATATAAGTCTAAGTGCTATTGCTACTTCATCTGATCCAAGAGCTGCATTTAAACCACACCTCAAGAAAAGCTTTATAACACCAAACAAATAGAGAGAGGGGTACTGATGGCCCTCAGTACAACAGAGATGCATTCTGGGCCCCACCTTGTTTCATTTTTAGATGCATTCTGCACTCCCCCCCCCAAAAAAAAACCCACTTTCACATGCTAAAGATTGCAAGTCGTAACGGGCCCAGGTTGCTTTACACAGATGAAGCTGCAGTGATCTCTCCCATACCACTCGGAAAAGGCCGCGATTGCTTTAACCCCGGGATCTCCAAAGGCAGCAACTTTAAGACTGATGGACTTCATCTCCCAGAATTCCCTAGACAGCATGGCTGGCTGGGGAATTCTGGGAGCTGAAGTTCACCAGTCTTAAAGTGGCCATGTTTGGAGACCCCTGCTCTAACCCGACTGCCACTTTCCCCCTGCACTTTCAGCAATGGGAACCATCTGTTTCTCTGAAGGCCTGGTGATAAATGAGGACTTTGCCGTGCAGAGACATGAAACATTTCCCTGTGAAAATTAACAAAACTGTGGAACCCTGCTGAGCAAAATATGAATTGGAGATGTTTGTCGACTTTTTGTGTGGTTAGCAAACAAAAAACAAAAAAACAACAACCCAACCCCCCAAACCTTGAAAAATGGTTAATGTTTACAAAAGATTAATGAAGGAGCAATTTCCAGAGAACTGAAAACCCTCCTCCACTCAGGTCTGACTCATCACTTCGCCTCTTCAACATACTGACGTCATGCTTCTATATTTCTCCCTTTCTCCCCCTCCGGAGCAGCAGGCAGAAGAGGTCAGGGACTTTAGGATAAAAATGGAAAAAGCTAGACAGGATTAGGGATGTGCATTGGAGAACGGACACACGATTATCCATCCCCTGTGGATTTTTGGTTTTAGTTTTGACTTTTTAGGAAAAAAGTGATCAGTCAAATATTTGCTAAATTCCAAGGAAATGTTCAACCCCATATTTTGAAATGTGCATTCATCGTCACTTGAAACTTTTCCATGAGATATTTTCTCTTCAACAGAATAACAGAGTTGGAAGGAACATTGGAGGTCTTCTAATCCAGCCCCTTGCTTGTGCAGGAGTCTCTACCATAACAGACAAGTGGCTGCCTCCAGTGATGGAGCATCCACAACTTCTGGAGGCAAGTGTTTCCACTAGTTGATTGTTCTTTTTTTTATTGAAAAGTTTTACAATACATTTTTGAATACAACCCCCCTCCTCCCCCTCCCCTCTCCCCAACCCCTCCCTCCCCTCCCCTCCCCCCTCCCTGACTTCCCAGAGCTGAATACAGGGTATAAAAATACAAACAAACATAATCTAAAATATGCTAACAACAATAAAACATTAAATTCTATTGCACGTTAACTTGCCATCGTCAAAATATTAATAAAAACTACTAACTAGTTATGCATCATATAGATCCACTACTTATTCAAATGCTAAATGAAACTTTTTAGTCTCATATTTATTCTGAATATAATCAATCCATCTCCTCCATTCCACAATGTATCTCTGTTGCGAATGGTCTTTCAAATATGCCGAAATCTTTGCCATTTCCGCCAAGTTAGAAACTTTGAGGAGTTGAGGAGTTATGCTCATTGATCCTGGAATGAACATATCTTGAAACTTGCATCATGAACGATAAGTTTACAATTTAATGTACAGTAGGAGTTCAGGAATATGAGAGCATGTTTGGTGTAGTAGCTAAAGGCAACAGATTAAACATGAGTACTAGTCCTGCATTAGACACAAAGCCAGCTGTCTAACCATCATAAGTTTATTTCTGTGTTGTGCAAAAGGCCCATCAGGGGCTTCCAGTCAATAATAAATGTAGATATCGTCTTTTCTTTGATCAAAGAACCTCCCTCACTATAGGACTTTGGGAAGAGATTGGACAGCTATTTGTCTGGAATGGTCTAAGGTCTCTTGCTTGAGCAGTGGGTTGGACTAGAGGACCTCTTAGTTCCCTTCCAACTATGTTATTCTGTATGCTATATCATGTAATTAATCTATCTCAGCAAGTTTCATCATCTTCATCAACTGTTCCTTCATCGTGGGCGGTACTAAATCCTTCCATTTTTGTGCATACAATAATCTCACCAACACAAGCCACCCTTATTAATACATGACGATATCCAGTACAATAACCACAAAGACACTCACCAAGTTACAATTTTGATCGGACAGATCTTTGCAATTTTTTATATGGAAAGGCAAAAGGTAAGTCACATTCCGCAATGCAACTAAATTAGTTCCCTCCTGGATTCACAAGCAAATCTTTTTGCCCACCGTCTGCGTGAGATGTAACTCTTGGGGTTATGTTTTAAGTCAGGGGTAGGCAAGCTTGGCTTTTTCATGACTCGTGGACTTCAACTCCCAGAATTCCTCAGCCAGCTTTGGACTAGTGAGCAAATGTTGCAATGTTCATATTTATTAACCTTCGTTTTTATTAAAATTGGATTATTAATTCTCTTATCATCCTTCACCTTTATTACCCCGGAGAGAACGGTCTCATGTTCACGTTGTCAGCCAGCCAGCAGTCCTTCCTGCCACGGGTCAAGCTAAACGAGTATCAATGATTTGTAAATCTCATCTGATTTATCAACTGCTTTCCAGGACAGGTTTCGGCTCCCGATGTTTTTGAGCGCCCTGGATTTTTAGTTTTTGAAAATGCTTGGCTTTTTAAAAATGCTCGACTGAGCTTATTTCTGAAAGTCTGCACAGAATGCATTTGTGTTTCTCAACAAACGTGCTTTATGGATTCAGAGGCATTCAGAGAGTGCGCTTTGTTTTTCTTTACTGGACTGATAATCCTCGGCTTACAACTATTCATTTACTCAAAGGTGCTTTTTTCCAGAAGGCCACTGGACTTTCTTGTGTGCCTTTTGAAGACCTTTCGCTTCTCATCCAAGAAGCTTCTTTAGCTCTGGCTAGATGGTGGGGAGTGGAAGGATTGGTATTCCTTGCAGACAGATGTTCATTGGCATTTCACTGTTTTCAACAGTGAACAGACCCAGGCTAGAAAACATCCTGCAGCCAAGAAGGCTCCACACCCATTTGCACTACTCAGGTGACCCTGAGCACACAGGTAAGCCTCCAAATGGCTTCAAGCACTCTCTAAAAGGATGCAAACGACCAGCTGTCTGCAAGGAGTATAAATCCTTCCATTCCCCCACCATCCAGTCGGAGCTGAAGAAGCTTCTTGGATGGGAAGCAAAACGTCTTCAAAAGAAACACAAGAAAGTCCAGTTTCCACCAGAAAAAAAGCACCTTTGGGACATCCATGACCTGGATGGCTGAGAACTTCCATAGACAATCATTCAAAGTTACAATGACACTGAAAAAAATGACTAATGACTGTTTTTCACACTTATGGCCATTGCAGCACCCCCATACAATAGTTACATGACCAAAATTTGGACACTTGGAAAGTGGCATATATTTATGACGGTTTCAGTCTTCCGGGATGATGTGAGTCCCTTTTGCGACCTACTGAGAAGCAAAGTCAATGTTGAAGCCAGATTCACTTAACAACCATGTTACTACCTTAACAACTGCAGTGATTCACTTAACAGCAGTGGCAAGAAAGGTCATAAAATGGGGCAAAACTCACTTAACAACGGTTAGCAACAGAAATTTTCGGCTCAGTTATGGTCATAAATCAAGGGCCGCCTATGCTACACGTCTTGGAATGACTTGGAACACATTGTGTTTTGTACCCTAAAAACTCTCTCCTTCTGTATAAACCTATTTGAGAATTTTATTCTGTGTCTGAGGTTGTTCTTTCTGTCTTCCTTTAGCAGGGGAATATGAAAGAGAGCTCTTGATTTATGTCACCCACATTATGCGGTGAGGGGTGACATGATAGCAGTGTTCCAATATCTCAGGGGCTGCCCCAAAGAAGAGGGAGTCAAGCTATTCTCCAAAGCCCCTGAAAGCAGGACAAGAAGCAACGGATGGAAACTAGTCAAGGAGAGAAGCAACCTGGAACTAAGGAGAAACTTCCTGACAGAACAATTAACCAGTGGAACAACCTGCCTCCAGAAGTGGTGAATGCTCCAACACTGGAGGTTTTTAAGAAGAGACTGGACAGCCATTTGCCTGAAATGGTATAGGGTTTCCTGCCTGAGCAGGGGGTTGGACTAGATGACCTCCAAGGTCCCTTCCAACTTTATTATTATTATTTTTATTATGAAAAAGATACCATGTCTCACTTTAGTTTTAGGAGAATGCCCTATATTGCAGTGTGCAAGGAATTATTAGGGTAAAATAATTCATTTTTTTTACCCCTTTTTATTTTTATCGCTGTCCAACTTGATACGTGATGCTGTTTTCACCCAATAATATTTATATGATATCAATTTAAAATTACTGAAATGCAACCAACTTACAGCAGGGTCCCCCAAAGTGGCCTTTTGTGAACTGTAACAAGACGTTGATCTTATTGTTGTTGCTACTAGTATTATTCACAGTTCTATTAGTTAAAGTAGTATTTATTAAATTATTTTCATATAATAAATGTTTGGGGGGTGTTGATGAACAATCTGAAACTTCATGAACAGATCGAGGAGCTAAACAGTTTTGGGACCCCTGACTTAGATAATTAGAAATAAACAGCAGAATAGAATAGAATAGAATAGAATAGAATAGAATAGAATAGAATAGAATAGAATAGAATAGAATAGAATAGAATAGAATAGAATAGAATAGAATAGAATAGAATAGAATAGAATAGAATAGAATAGAATACTTTATTGGCCAAGTGTGATTGAACACACAAAGAATAACTTGGGTACAGAAGCGCTCAGTGTATATACAAGCAACAAATGATAAATCATGATCATAATCATAAAATACATAAATTATTAGATACAGACACACAGTGATAGTCATAAGATACTAAATAAAAGCAATCAACACAAATCATAAAATGCAAACAACAAGGTAATAGTCATAAGATGATAGACAACAATTCTTAAACAGTTTTGAAAACTTTAACCTTCTTCAACCTTCCATCTTACCTATGTGCTGTACTACAATTTCTACCTTCTTATGCCTTGGTGGGGCAATCTAACCCATCAGGCAAGGCAATGGGTTTGTTTAAAAAATTTTAAATGACTATTCTTGATCCATGGGAAGTTTTTCTTTTAATGCAGTCTTCAATGCTCTACTTTCCTTATAACCTTCAAGTAATTTTAAGTCTACATTAATATATTCATGATGCAAATTTGATGCTGAAGCAAACAGGAGGTAAATATATTTTAGCTTCAGTTGCAAAACCAACAAATTACAGTCCACCTCCTACAAATGCTAATGGTGCAAACACAACATTGTGAATGCAAGAGGTTTTGTGGAGCTGAGGAGATGCATGCAGGTCTTGTAAACAAATCAGAAAGAGAGAAAATAATGGAATGAGTTCACAGACCCCAAATATTCAAAAAAGAAGCTCAGCCAGTGCTGATTTGCACAGCCATTTGGAAATGATCCATATTAACTCTTCTCTGAGTAAATAAATACAATTGTGCTGTTTATTTCCATAAAGATAAACCACAGCACTTTTTATATCAGCTCTGGTATTTGTCCTCCTTACTTTGTACGTTTAATTTTTTGAAATGTTTCTTTTTTTAAAAGACGAAAGATTGCTTTGTTGTCAAAAGTAGAGATACCAAATAAATAAATAAATGGTCTCAAAAAATAAATGTGTGGTTAAAATAAAATACAGTTAAGTCAGCTTTGACAGCTTTTGAATCTCCAGCAAGCATCTTATTATCACCAAGCGCATTATTAATCATCAACAATTAATAATAAAAGCAAATTAATATAAATATACTTAATAATCATCCTGATTAGGGATTGAATATGATAATTAATTCATTGTTAATTATTATAATTAAAAAGTGCCTAACCCAGCGGTATAGTTTTCCCTCCTCCATGCTGTGCTCTGTCTTGCTTTGATCTAATTTAATTAATTAATTAAACTAATTTACTTTAATTAATTTATAAGGCAGCCCTTATAATGCAATTATTGTAAACTGAGATGGAATTTATAGCCACACCACTCCTGGCTATTCTTGTAGGGTCATCCAAAAATCAATTCCTTCTTTCGGGCTTCCAGTTGGCAAACAAGGTCAAATCATATATTTTTTGTGCATTGCTCTACCAGCAGACTTTGACTCCCAACCATTCGTTTAGTAAGTGTTCAAGGTTACAATAGCACTGACGAAAGTGCCTGATAGCCAGTCCTCACACCTGCAACTGTTGCAGTGTTCCTCACAGTCACCTGACCAGAATTGGGTGAGGCATCCTGTAAAGGTGATCCATTTACCTGAATGTGGATGCTTTGTATGTACACATGTGTATGATATTGCTTTATTTTCTTCTATCTATTTTACCCTGGAATTATTTTATTGATATGACTGTTAGACTAATCAATTAATAATCTTTCTATCTCTTTTTATCTCTCTCTCTCTCTCTCTCTCTCTCTCTCTCTCTCTCTCTCTCTCTCTCTCTCTCTCTCTCTCTCTCTCTCTCTCTGTCTTTCTGGGTGTGTCTGTCTTTATTTCTCTCTCTTTATATCTCTTCATTTCTCTTTCTCTGTCTTTATCTTGCTCTCTCTCGCGCGATCTCTTTTCTTCTATGTCTCTATACCTCTCTTATTCCCTGTCTCTGTGTCTCTAGCTTTCTCTCTTTCTCTCTCTTTCTGTCTCTCTTTGTGTGTGTGTTTGTCTCTAAAAACTAATACAGTCCTGGGTTGTATAAACAGAGGCATAGAATCAAAATCACGCAAAGTATCAGTACCGCTTTATAAAAGCCTAGTGAGACCACACCTGGAATACTGCAGCCAATTTTGGCCACCACATCACAAAAAAGATGTTGAGAGTTTGGAAGAAGTTCAGAGAAGAGCAACTAAGATGAACAAAGGCCTGGAGACCAAAACATACAAAGAACGGCTGCAGGACTTGGGTTTGGCTAGTCTAAAGAAAAGAAGAAACAGGGAAGACATAATAGCAGTATTCCAGTATTTGAGGGGCTGCCACAAAAAAGATGGGGTCAAATTATTCTCCAAAGCACCAGAGGGCAGGACGAGAAACAATCGTTGGAAACTGGTCTGACGGGTTCTGTTGTAATTACTGTTTTAAGGTAACTATCTTCTGCATTTGGGCAAAATTAGGGTTTAATTTGTTTTCAATATCTGTATTTGTGCATTCTGATATTTATGTCACTGTTCACCGCCCTGAGTCCTTAGGGAAAAGGGCGGTATACAAATCAAATAAAATAAATAAATAAATAAATAAATAAATAAATAAATAAATAAATAAACTGATCAAAGAGAGAAGCAACCTGGAATTGAGGAGAAACTTCCCAACAGGGAAGACAATTAACCAGTGGAACACCTTGCCACCAGAAATCATGGATGCTCCATCACTGGAGGTTTTTAAGAAGAGACTAGACAGTTACTTGTCTGAAATGGTATAGGTTCTCCTGCTCAAGCAGGGGGCTCGACTAGAAGACCTCCAAGATCCCTTCCAGCTCTATTCTTTTCTTTTCTATTCTCTTTCTCTCTCTGTTTTCCTATCTTGCTCTTTCTCTTTCTCTCTCTGTTTATATATCTCTCTCCTTCCCACTTCCCATTGTTCTGAACAATGTGCCTGGTTTCCACCCCACTCTGTGCTGAGAGCCATTCAGAGCCATTCCCTTGAGGCTTGGACTGATCCATTAGCAATTATACTCTCAAAAGGAACACGGGACACGCGTAAAATCAGACCTGTTTTATGACTCTTAAACTTCATCAAAATAACACTGCTTTAATCCAGGACAGTTAAGACGATTAACCGCTGCATGTTTCTCT
Organism: Vipera berus; assembly: GCF_964194415.1. Classification (NCBI taxonomy): domain Eukaryota; kingdom Metazoa; phylum Chordata; class Lepidosauria; order Squamata; family Viperidae; genus Vipera; species Vipera berus. The sequence continues at coordinate 16,286,322 of NC_138214.1, forward strand.
CGTGTTAAAAAAAACTGCCATTTTTGAAAGGCATATTAGACTCAAGACTGCAGCCTGGAAAATGACATTTGTGCTTCACAATCTTTAAGGCGACATTTAAGGCGACATTTCCATTTGGAAATGTCCTCAGTGAAGCTATTCTGGATGCCTCTGCAGTTCTCATATGGACCCTTAACTCTTATAAAAATGTCTGAAGTAAAACATTCTGGAGCAGCAAACAGATAAACAGAATTAAGATGGTTTGGGAAAGGGGTGGGAATGTAAAGGTTTATATAATCCAATACAATCCAATACGGTCCAACCCATCCATCCATCCATCCATCCATCCATCCATCCATCCATCCATCGACTTCTAACCTACATCTTCTGAAGGACCACAAGGAGAGAGTTACTATATTTTCCCTGCAACAGCAATCTAGCAATTTAGGCTGAGCTAAAAGTGGCAGGTTCAGAGCCATTTCGTAAATTGCCCAAGATGAGAGTGAATTCGAAAACGGTCCCTTTCCATAATTTCAAACCTCAGCAGTTCAACCTACACCAGTTGTCGGCAACACCGTTCAATAAAATCTAAGTGCAGGTTTAGGGAACTCTCTGAATCTCACCCCTCTACCTTACAAGTATCTCTCTCAGCACTGAATTACAAAAATAGTCATGCTGCACAATGACTTCGCCACAAAGGCAAACATGATAGAGCCGTTCCTAGAAGACCCATGCCTATAAAAAGCTCTTTAATGAATATTTCCGAAGCAAACACTGATTTTATCTCCAATAACTTGATACATCCAGCACTGCTGGGGTCTTCCTTTTACTGAATGTAGTTTTTCAGCTGCCTATTTAACTTTCAACAACAGGCACCTCCATTTGTTTGTTTTTCCTCCCTTTCTTCCCCCGAGTTCCTTCTTCATTTCACGCCATGTGTATTTCACACTGTAAGCCTGCCTCGGTTTCACAGCTTATACGTATGTTATTGTGTGTGCCTTTGGGCTAAGAGTAGGGATAAAAATATCTTATGGGCTTTGAATCATCCAGCCCGTCTGACATGACTTTGATATCTTGTCTTTTCGTTGTAGTAAAAAAAAAGGGAAAAAAGAGGAAAAGCTGGATCGGAGATCTGGTCCCATATGAAAATATATTTGGGTGATTCATCCTGCCGCTGCCTAATCCTGTTCTCGTTGGCTCAGTCTCCTGTTTCAGCAAAGGCTTTCTCAGTCAACATGTGCTTATGCGAAGTGGCATTTGCAGATCATAATATGAGCTGGCAAATGGCTACTTCTCTCTCTCTCTCTCTCTCTCTCTCTCTCTCTCTCTCTCTCTCTCTCTCTCTCTCTCTCTCTCTCTCTGTCTTTCTGGGTGTGTCTGTCTTTATTTCTCTCTCTTTATATCTCTTCATTTCTCTTTCTCTGTCTTTATCTTGCTCTCTCTCGCGCGATCTCTTTTCTTCTATGTCTCTATACCTCTCTTATTCCCTGTCTCTGTGTCTCTAGCTTTCTCTCTTTCTCTCTCTTTCTGTCTCTCTTTGTGTGTGTGTTTGTCTCTAAAAACTAATACAGTCCTGGGTTGTATAAACAGAGGCATAGAATCAAAATCACGCAAAGTATCAGTACCGCTTTATAAAAGCCTAGTGAGACCACACCTGGAATACTGCAGCCAATTTTGGCCACCACATCACAAAAAAGATGTTGAGAGTTTGGAAGAAGTTCAGAGAAGAGCAACTAAGATGAACAAAGGCCTGGAGACCAAAACATACAAAGAACGGCTGCAGGACTCTCTCTGTTTTCCTATCTTGCTCTTTCTCTTTCTCTCTCTGTTTATATATCTCTCTCCTTCTCTCTCTCCTTCTCTCTCCCTCTCCCCCTACCTACCTACCTACTTACCTTCGAGGAAGCTATGACAGCAGCTATAGTAGGCCTGACTCAGCTACGGGAGACCAAGACCAACACAAAGACTGTGGTTTCTTCAGTCTGTTCCTTTCAGCCAATTTGCATTGGAACATCCACTTCCTCATTTTGCTGGGACTGACCGAGGTGCTTCCTCTGGTATTTTTAAGTGTCCTTTTAAGATTTCCTGCAGCCATGGTTAAAGCCAGCATTCCCACAAGATTTGTCCCTAAGGAAAGGTCAGTAAATCACACCTGACATCTTTTGTTACTGGTAATAAGATTGGCTGGTCCTCCTCCTTCTTGGCTCTCCGCTGGCTTTGGAGTTGTCCTTCCCCAGTTGCCTCTACCAATGAGGTTCAGACTCTGTCATTGTCCCACACCACATCATTCATTTCATGTTTTGTTTCCTTGTTCATCAAGGTTGCATTGTTTCATTGTGTTCACACCTACCCTTAAAACTCCCAGCAAGGAAATCCACTGTTCTAAAAGAATGGCATGCCAGCCTGGGAAACTTTGATTAATAGCTGTGATAACAACACCCCTTGCATAATATAAAAGGGGGGGAGAGAATTACGCTCTGAGCACAACTTAGAAGAGAATGGATGAGTTACATAAAGAAGCTGCAGCCATGCCTGTGGTGATGCCAATCACGCAAGAGAGAAATCACTCAGGCTTGCCAACCTGGTGTAGGGTATTGCCCAACTCCTTCTCTGGAGTTTTCCCCCCATGTCTGCCAACATCAATTTCTTCCTCCTAAATTTAAATAAGCAGATTAAACATTCACCCTCGTGGGGCCTTTGCTGCACTCTAACTTCGATTGTCAGAAACGCCACTCCTTTCCAGCACGGGTAACCTTACCTAGTTGGTTAATGAAATGTCTGCAAGAAAATCAATCTCAGAGAGCACCAAGGACCCTGCAATTCTTCTCCATCATCCTTTGCCTTCCTCTTCCTCTTCCCCTTCTCCTCCACTCTGCAAACCCCATGCCCTTCTAGCATTCATGATATTTATCTAATTTGTTAATGAAACATCTGCAAGAAGACAACCAAGCCCAGAGATCACCAAGAACCCCACAGCTACCGTCTCCTCCTCCTCCTCCTCCTATTGATGATGTTCCCTAGTTGGGTCATGAAGCATCTGCAAGAAAACAACCAAGCCCAGAGATCACCAAGGACCCCACAGCTACTGTCTCCTCCTCCTCCTCCTCCTCCTCCTCCTCCTCCTCCTCCTCCTCCTCCTCCTCCACCTCCTCTTGATGATGTTCCCTAGTTGGGTCATGAAGCATCTGCAAGAAGACAACCAAGCCCAGAGATCACCAAGGACCCCACAGCTACTGTTTCCTCCTCCTCCTCCTCCTCCTCCTCCTCCTCCTCCTCCTCCTCCTCCTCCTCCTCCTCCTCCTCTTGATGATGTTCCCTAGTTGGGTCATGAAGCATCTGCAAGAAGACAACCAAGTGCAGAGATCACCAAGGACCCCACAGCTACCGTCTCCTCCTCCTCCTCCTCCTCCTCCTCCTCCTCCTCCTCCTCCTCCTCCTCCTCCTCTTGATGATGTTCCCTAGTTGGGTCATGAAGCATCTGCAAGAAGACAACCAAGTGCAGAGATCACCAAGGACCCCACAGCTACCGTCTCCTCCTCCTCTTCCTCTTCCTCCTCCTCCTCCTCCTCTTGATGATGTTCCCTAGTTGGGTCATGAAGCATCTGCAAGAAAACAGCCAAGCTCAGAGAACACCAAGGAGCCCACAGTCCTTTCCCCCTTCTCCTTCTCTTTCTGCTTCTCTCCGCAAACCCCACTCCCTTCTAGCACTGATGACGTTACCTAGTTGGGTAATGAGACGCCTGCAAGAAAACAACCAAGCTCAGAGAGCACCACGGACCCCACAGTTCAACCCTGAATTACAATTATTCTCCTCTATTGGTACATTCACTATTGTTCTATTTAAAAATAAGTAGCAATCTATTTGATCATGTGAAGTTTGATCCCAGCTTTTAGTGATCATCAATAGGATAAATCAATGATTTATCACCATATTGGAAGGTTTCTACATATCTTTGAGTCAACTTCAGGCTATTTCTAGGCTGCAGCCTGCTTCTAACCCTACAAAGTTCCTTCTGGACTCACCCATATTGACAGTAAAATTAAATCTGAAGGAGTCACTCTCCCCACCTAGAAACTGTATTTAGTAAGAGTTTTATTGTAATAGGCTGGATGCCCAAGTCTGAAGAGGAATTGTTACATGACACACCAACTTCTCTCTCTCTCTCTCTCTCTCTTTGCATTAATTGCTCCTCTACAGAGATACAGGGAAAAGAAGTGTGTGCGTGGGGGGGGAGAGAATAAATACAGGTAGTCATCAACTTACAATAGCTTGTTTAGTTACATCGGCACTGAAAAAAGTGAATTGTGACCATTTTTCACATTTACGACCGTTGCAGCATCCCTGTGGTTATGTGATCAAAATTCAGACACTGGGCAACTGACTCATATTTATGACGGTTTGCAGCATCCCAGGGGTCACGTGATCCCCTTTTGTGACCTTCTGACAAACAAAATAAATGGGGAAGCCAGTGTTCTGTACCAGCCTGCTACCAGCCCTGCAGAAGAGGCAGGGACAACCCCTTTACAAATGGCAAGAGGCTGGAATTAAGCCTGCCAAATTTATTAACATAAAACAGAGCAAAACAAGACACCAACCATGAAACAGGAGCTATGAAACAGGAACTATTCAAGCGGTTGCCTTCAGCAAACCAGCCCTCCCACGCATTCCCCTTTTATACAGTTCAGGGCATGGCTTCTCTCTGCCTCCTTCCGAGGTGCCCCATTGCCTTCCTCTGTTTACTCCTGATTGACTGCCTCCTGCGTCGGGTGTCCTTGAACAGGGCCAGCTGTGGGTCATCTTCATCCACGCTGTCAGGCTCACACAGCTGGGTCTCCGTCGTGACCAGGTGGGAGGGGCCTGGCTGAGGGCTCTCATCAGCAAGCTCTTCAACACCCCCCTCCTCCTCTGAGTCGTCTGACCCAACTGCCGAACCCACAGGCTGACCCTGAATCACAACAGCCAGATTCACTTAACAATCATATTGCCAACTTAACAACTGCAGGGATTCCCTTAACAACTGTGGCAAGAAAAGTCATAAAACAGGGGCAAAACTCAATTGTGGTGGTAAGTTGAGGACTGTCTACAGAGTACTTTGAACAGGTGGACGGGAGAAACACAGTTTAAGTTCTCCTTGTGTAAAAAGACACACTTAATGCAAACACATAAAGGACAGAAGCAAGTTGAGTCAGAATTAAAGACAGTTTAATTTTTAGCACTGACCACAAAGCTAGGTATTTTCAAAAAAGGGGGCATGAATTTGCACCCACCTGTGCATCTAAATCAGGGGTCTCCAACCCCTGGTCGCTGGACTGGTGCCGGGCGACGGCATGCCAGAAACTGGGCCACACAGACAAGAAAAGTCCCATCTGCGGGATGCAGGCAGCACACAAAACCACGCACCCTCCAGTCTGCGGAAAAACCTCTCTCTGTGGAATGGGTCCCCGGTGCCCCAAAGGTTGGGGGCCTCTGATCTAATTGCACACACAGCACCCTCCACCCGGCTTACTGTACTGAATGCTTTTGCTCAGAAACGTAACAAATGATCTGAGTTTGGGCAAGACCATACAACCCAAACCAGACAAGGCTAGCCATGGTTGACATTAACTAAGCTTACAAGGTAGTGTGAATGCACGTGGGTTTGTTAATCTAAAGGTAAAGGTAAAGGTTCCCCCGCACATGCGTGCTAGTCGTTTCCGACTCTAGGGGCCGGTGCTCATCTCCGTTTCAAAGCTGAAGAGCCAGCGCTTGTCCGAGGACATCTCCGTGGTCATGTGGCCGGCATCACTAGACACCAAAGGCACACGGAATGCTGTTACCTTCCCACCGTAGTGGTCCCTATTTTTCTACTTGCATTTTTATGTGCTTTCGAACTGCTAGGTTGGCAGAAGCTGGGACGAGTAACAGGCACTCACTCTGTTACGCGGCACTCAGGATTCGACCCGCCAAACTGCCGACCTTCTCATCGACAAGCTCAGCGTCCTAACCCAGTGGGAAATGTGATTTGTACACTGCCAGGCAGTTTTGAGCCGGGGTTGCCTGTACTGCTTCTCTGCTTCTGATGTATTGATAGATGAAACTTAACTAATTCAGCCAATAATTGCTGGGGGTTTTTTGTTTTTTTTTTAAACCCAGCAGGAAAAGTATCATATTTTACACACCCCCCCCCCATGAAAATAGAGTCCTTGGGCCTTTTTTTATGGGACAGGTATTTACAGTTGTGGGAGCCTCTAGCATTGCGCATGTAACACTTCTGGAATGTGAGCTACTTTGGGTGCTAGTGTGCTTCTGGGTCCAATTCAGAGTGTTGGTTATCATCTTTAAAGTACCCTACTAGTACCGCTTTATAAAGCCTTAGTAAGACTAAGTAGTAAGACTAAGACTAGAATACTGCATCCAGTTTTGCTCAACGTATTATTACAAAGATGTGGAGACTTTGGAAAGAGTGCAGAAAAGAACAGCAAAAAGGATTAGGGCGTTGGAGGCTAAACATACGAAGAACAGTCGCAGGAATTGGGTTTGTCTCGTCTAGTAAAAAGAAGGATGAGGGGTGACACGATAGCAGTCTTTCAGTATTTGAGGGGCTGCCACAATGAAGAGGGGGGGTCAGCCTATTTTCCAAAGCACCAGAAGGCAGGACAAGATACAATGGGTGGAAACGAATCAAGCAGAGAATCTACCTAAAAGTAAAGAGAAATTTCTTGACAGTGAGGACAATTAACCAGTGGAACGACTTGCCTCCAGACGTTGTGGGTGCTCCATCACTGGAGACTTTTAAGAAGAGACTGGACAGCCACCGGTCTGGAATGGTATAGGGGGTTGCACTAGAACAGGAGTAGGCAACCTTGGCTCTTTTATGACTCATGGACTTCAACTCCCAGAATTCCTGAGCCAGCAGGAATTCTGGGAGTTGAAGTCCATGAGTTATAAAAGAGCCAAGGTTGCCTACCCCTGCAGTAGAAGACCTCCAAGGTCCCTTCCAACTCCGTTATTCAGTTATTCATGGCATGGGAGCAGGTTACTGTCTCATCCTAATTCCTTCGACCCATCCCTCCTGGGCACGCAGGGAGGGCATACTACGTACCCCATGGGTTAAAGAAGTCCAAATGTTGGGGTGCAAGAAGAGACCCTTCTTTGGACACCCTCACCCTTTGGAATAGATGGTCCTTGGAGATTTATATATGTGTGTGTGTGTTTGTTTTTACGGAAAGTCGCCATGACTCACCTAGGATTATCCTGTATAAAGTAGCTAGCAATGTAACTGTTCTAAATGAATAATTGTTGCCTGTTTTCACTGCAGGCACACAAAGTTGGCAACTGTGTTGGGGAAAGCCTGGTTGGAGAATGGAAAATCGGCATCACCTTCTTTTGTTTTTCCTGGGAGGTGTTCCAGCAAAGGTAATATAACATCCAGTTACTGGTCCACGGAGAAATGGAAGTGAAACCTCAGATGTTAGGCAATTTCTCTTTCCCCAGAATGACACAGACAGGTTCAATATGTTGGGCTTTTGGGTAAACCTGCCCTGCAATAAACAGGTGATATTCTATTTTATATGTTTGGGGGCCCCCAAAGGGAAGAATGGTATGGAAAAAGAAAAGGCCCCCACTTACATACAGTTCAGGAAACTTTGCCAGAGAGGAAGATGCATCTTAGTGAGTTGCCAACATGATGTTGAATGTCTCACTGAAATATTTACATTTATGTTACATTGATAAATAAAATTTCTTTATCAATTGTTTTCTGTTTTATTCTTTTTCCCTTGATGAACTTCATTCCTTCATTGCTTTATAGCATAAAATTTGGGACAGAATATAACAGCATTCTCCTTCCCTCCCTCCCTCCCTCCCCCTCTCTCTCATATCTATCTATCTAACTATCTATCTATCTGTCTGTCTATCTATCTATCTATCTATCTATCTATCTATCTATCTATCTATCTATCTATCTATCTATCTATCATCTATCATCTATCATCCATTTAGCCATATAGCCATCCATCCATATCTATCTACAGCATCATCTATCTATCTATCTATCTATCTATCTATCTATCTATCTATCTATCTATCTATCTATCTATCTATCTATCTATCATCTATCATCTATCATCCATTTAGCCATATAGCCATCCATCCATATCTATCTACAGCATCTATCTATCTATCTATCTATCTATCTATCTATCTATCTATCTATCTATCATCTATCATCTATCATCCATTTAGCCATATAGCCATCCATCCATATCTATCTACAGCATCATCTATCTATCTATCTATCTATCTATCTATCTATCTATCTATCTATCTATCTATATCTATCATCCATTTAGCCATATAGCCATCCATCCATATCTATCTACAGCATCATCTATCTATCTATCTATCTATCTATCTATCTATCTATCTATCTATCTATCTATCTATCTATCATCTATCATCCATTTAGCCATATAGCCATCCATCCATATCTATCTACAGCATTATCTATCTATCTATCTATCTATCTATCTATCTATCTATCTATCTATCTATCTATCTATCAAAGATGGTTAGGGAACTTGAGGCTAAAACATACAGTATAAGGAACAGCTGCTGGAATTGGGTATGTCTAGTTAATGAAGAGAAGGGTGAGGGGGGAACATGATAGCAGTCTTCCAATATCTCAGGGGTTGCCCCAAAGAAGAGGGAGTCAAGCTATTCTCCAAAGGCCCTGAAGGCAGGAGAAGAAGCAATGGATGGAAACTCATCAAGAAGAGAAGCAACCTAGAACTAAGGAGCAACTTCCTGACAGTTAGAACAATTAACCAGTGGAACAACCTGCCTCCAGAAGTGGTGAATGCCCCAACACTGGAAGTTTTTAAGAAGAGACTGGACAGCCGTTTGTCTGAAATGGTATAGGGTTTCCTGCCTGAGCAGGGGGTTGGACTAGATGACCTCCAAGGTGCCTTCCAACTTTATTATTATTATTATTATTATTATTATTATTATTATTATTATTATTATTATTATTATTATTATTATTATTATTATTATTATTATCTTGCTATCTACATCTATCATCCATCTATCCATCTACCTATCATCTGTAATCTTAAATCAGTCAGAGTAGAGCTGGAAGGGACCTTGAAGGTCTTCCAGTCCAACCCCCTGCTCAAGCAGGAGACCCTATGCCATTCCAGACAAGTGGCTGTCCAGTCTTCTCTTGAAAACCTCCATTAATGAAGCACCCACAACTTCTGAAGGCAAGCTGTTTCACTGGTTAATTGTCCTTGCAGTTAGGAAGTTTCTCCTTAATTCCAGGTTGCTTCTCTCTTTGGTCAGTTTCCATCCATTATTTCATGTCTTACCTTCTGGTGCTTTGGAAAATAAGTTGTGGCAGCCCCTCAAATATTGGAATACTGCTATTATGTCACCCCTAGTCCTTTCCACTAGACTATCCATGCCCAGTTACTGCAGCCGTTCTTCATATGTTTTTTCGTGTCCAGGCCTTTAATCATCATGGTTGCTCTTCTCTGCACCTTTTCCAAAGTCTCCACATCTTATTTGTAATGTGGTCACCAAAACTAGATGCAGCATTACAGGTCTTACTAAAGTTTTATAAAGCAATACTAATCTATCTATCTTCTATATTTTATCATCTACCTTCTATTTATCTATATCGCCTGTATCCTCTTTCTCTGCCTACAGTATTTGTCCATCCATCCATGGTTCTTAGGAGGACAAAACCTGGTGAAGAAGCCGTGGGCTCCATCTTGAGTTCTTTGGAGAAAAGGCAGGGTAGTTCTGTAAAGCAGCAGATGAAAAACTCCAAGTGGCTCCAATGTTCCTTTTGGAGTGACACAACACACTTTGGCCGGAAGAGCAGTCTCAGAGGTGTCTGCAGGAATAGGGGGAGGTTGTTTAAAAAATGAAGATAGCGGGCAGAACCATCGAAGCTCCACCCCTTTTTATGTGCACCACAGCAGATGTTAAAAGGGGGGAGGATTCAGTTGTTGAGTTGTGCTATACATCTTTATTTATTTATTTTTTTTGACTCCCTCCCTGTGGACAATCAGAGAAATGCCCATTCCAGCTCATCTGCTGGGATTTAATTCCCTTGTGTACTGTACCTACTTCATCCCCTGTATCAATCAGAATAGAACTGGAAGGGACCTTGGAGATCTTCTAGTCCAACCCCCTGCTCAAACAGGAGACCCTATACCCTTTCAGACAAATGGCCGTCCAATCTCTTCTTAAAAGCTTACAATGACGGAACACCCACAACTTCTGAAGGCAAAGCTGTTGCACTGGTTGATTGTCCTCACCGTTAGGAAGTTTCTCCTTAATTCCAGGTTGCTTCTCTCCTTGATTAGTTTCCATCCATTGTTTCTTGTCCTGCCCTCCTGGTGATTTGGAGAATAGTTTGACCCCCTCTTTTTTGTGGCAGCCCCTCAAATACTGGAATCCTGCTATCGTGTCCTCCCTCGTCCTTCTTTTGTCTAGACTGGCCAAACCCAAATCTTGCAATCGTTCTTCATATGTCTTAGTCTCCGGGCCTTTAATCATCTTAGTTGCTCTTCTTTGCACTTTTCCCAAAGCCTCAAAACACGCTCTCATTCACTATCACACTCATAGACCTACATTGTTTACAGCAGTCTGTTCATAAATATTTTTTTTTGTATTTTTATCATCACCTTTTCCTCCAGGGCAGGGGTGTCAAACTCAATTTCACTGAGGGCTGCATCAGCATTGCGGTTGCCCTCAAGGGGCCAGGTGGGTATGGCTAGGGTGGGCGTGGCCTACTGGGTGGGCGTGGCTAGAGTGCGTATGGCTTTCTGGGTGGGCATGGCCAGCTCTACATCGTTGGCATCAAGGGTGCCTATGGGGGCCTGGGCAGGAGTGGGACAGATCTGAGGGTCTCTGGGCCAGGGCCAAGGCAGTGGGGGCCGTTCCCTCACTGTTTCCAGGATGGCTTCACGGGCCGCATGAAACCACGTTGCGGGCTGGATCCATCCCCCGGGCCTTGTCTTTGACATGTCTGCTCCAGGGCAACCCATAAGTTGCTGCAGTCCATTTTGCACCGTTTCCCCACCCCAATCCAGGGCCTTGCCTCGGACTACAATTCCCATCAACCCAATGAGAGATGCTGGATTGCCTTGTGGGTGCTCCATCACCGGAGGCTTTGAAGCAGAGACAGGACAGTCACTTGTCTGAAATGATACACAGGTAGGCCTCAACTTCCAACCACAATTGAGTCCAAACAACTAATTGTGTTGTGCTAAGTGAGAAATTAGTTAAGCGAGTTTTGCCTCGTTTTACGACTTTTCTTGCCACATTGGTGAAGCGAATTCCTGCCGCTGCTAGTAACCCGGTTGTCAGATGAATCTGACGCCCCCATTGACTAACGTCATCAGAAGGTTGCAGAAGGGGATCATATGACGCAGCGACCCTGCAACCGTCATAAATGTGAGTCGGTTGCCAAACATCCGAATGTAAGTCACGTGACCACGGACGGGGCTGCGGCGACGTGTGAACCACGGTCCCTTTTTTTCCAGTGCCGTAGTCACCAAAGGAGCTGTTATAAGTCGAGGACTACCTTGTAGACACTCCTGCTTGGGCAAGGTGTTGGACTAGGTGACCTCCAAGGTCCCTTCCAACTCTGTTCTTGTGTGTTCTAGAGAGTTTGCTCCAAATCCGTAACCGCTAGACAACGTTGCCTCCTCCTCCTCCTCCTCCTTCCCGCTTCTAATCGCCCTTCAGGCACCGCCAGCCAAACCCGTGCCAAAAGCTGGCTTTTTGCGAGGGAGGGCAAACTGGCCCCAAGTAAAGCAAGCGGAAGTAGCAGCAGGGTTTCTCCGCAGCCAGAAGAAAAGTGTGTGTGTGTGTGTGTGTGTGTGTGTGTGTGTGTGTGTGTGTGTGAGAGAGAGAGAGAGAGAGAGAGAGAGAGAGAGAGAGAGAGAGAGAGAGAGAGAGAGAGAGAGAGAGAGAGAGTTGGGGACGGGCTGTTGGGGGGGGCAATCCTCTCTCTGGGACGTTGGCTGCTGACGTCTCGCCTTCCTCCTTCGCTTCCCCTGTAAAGAATTCCAAGTGCGTCTCCACCATCCCAGGAAAAGCGAATTCCGCCTGGGAGGGGGCAAGGGGGAAATGACAGTCCCCGGCCTCTCTTGGATCAGCCCCAGAACTCGGAAGGCACCGCAGACCACCGGTCGCCTCTGGCCGCCTGGCGACTCCTCCGCTCCCCCCTCGCCCCTTAAAACCCCAATCCTGAGACTTTGGCGAGTTGGCGGAGAAGTTGGCGCAGCGGCTCCGGCTCTTGCTGGCTCCCGACCTCCCTGCTTTCCCATCCACGCCCCGAGCCACGCCGGGCGTGGGCTGCCTTCTCCGGCCCCAGGAACACCTGCTAACCGGGAAGAGACCGGGACCTAGCGAAGATCGGCAGCCCCGACGCTTCGGCCAACTTCGAAGTCTCCGGCTTCCCTTCTTGCTGACCCCCAGCCCCGCTGGAGAGATCGCGGGAGACTTAGAAGGAAGGACCGCGTCGATCTTGGCAGCATCAGGAAAGAAGGAGAGGACCCCCCCCTTTTTTTTTTTTAGCCAGCTCCGACACCCCCTGGCCGATTGCCACCCCAGCCGGCGAGGGGCCTAAGCGGGCATCCTGGGCTGGGCACCTTCTTGTCCGCACCAGAACATGAGTGTCAAGTTGGAGGTTGCCTTGGCTGTTTGCTTAATGCTGGCGCTTCAAGGTAAGTGTCTGGGTCTTCTTGCAAATTGCTTGGAACCTTCCAGATTTGGTCTTGCAAATTGCCTGGAGCCTTCCAGAGTTTGGGGCAATGTGGACTGGAGTTCCCAGGACCCTTTGCTGCAGTTTGGAAAGGGTCTAGTTTTTCCCCTGTCTGCCACCCACCTGAGTCGCTCAGCATCCTTTTGGGTAGCAATGCCACTCCTAAGCAAAATCTTCCAATTTATGCCAAGCCAGCTCTGTCCTGGCCGGAGCTGAGAATGGAGGTCTGGATTTCAAGAACTTTTGTGGCCAGTCAAGGTGCAAAACCTCATCAGCCGCTCACTTAGTGCCTTGCTGAGGGCATTTTCCTAAAGTGTGCCTTCTATTTTTGGGTGATAGCTTGACTTAAATGCACGCCCAGGAGTCAAATTACTATATATATTCCAAGGATGGTCAACCTTGGCAACTTTAAGACATGTGGACTTCAACTCCCAGAATTCCAGTCAGCAACTGGCTGGGCAAGTCTGGGAGTTGAAGTCCACAAGTTTTAAAAGTTGCCAAGGTTGGACAGCCTTGCTATATGCCCTCAGTGAGATTCCTAGATAAAATCAGTGACTAACGAGTCAACATATTTGTCTTTCCTAACTGTTGCTCATGCTTTTATGAATCTACAGTCCTGGGATTTGTTCACAAATTCATGAATAAGTCCACTTGTAGAGACTCACTTTGCCCAAAGAAGAGACCAAGGTAATCATTGGCATACTTGTTTAAGCATAAAAAACAGAGAACAGTTTAGTCACTCAATCTGACTAAAAGAATTTTGCTTTCAAAGCTTCTCTCAGAGCAAGACAGAATTTTGGAGAAAACCATAATGTATGGTGTGTGGTCATCTGACCACTATTATTTAGGGGGAATTGGGAACAGTCTCAAGGCTGGTGGTCTTCTCCTACTTCCCTTCAATCCCAGGAAAAGATCTCAGAAAAGAATTTGCCATCCAGATCTTCAGAATCTTCTCAAGAACGTCTTCATCCACCCAAATTTTTCTGCCCACAAATGGGGTTGAGAACTTTGGAAGTCTTCTTATGTCCTGGTTCTACCTGGAACCTTGGAGAGATGTTTATCAATGAGAAGAGTTCATAGGACAATGAAAGATCTGCTATGGAAGGGAGCTTCCATATGAGAGCAACTGGGGAATCCAGGTTCCAAGTCCAGCTTGTGGCATTTGCTGTTTGCCCTGATGCTGAAATTCTGTTTTTGAGTTTGAAAATTGTGCTATATGCAAAGACAAAGTTGGAAGGACCTAGATTTGGCTTGATAGGAGACCAATGCAGTGAAACTCAAAAATTAAAGGATGCTGTCACTTGATATTTTGACTGGGATGAATTTTACTTTGGATGTGGTGTGCTTTTCTTTTCTAACATTCTGCAAAAGAAAGCAAGGATTTCTGGCTTGTTTTTTTGTTGCTGCTGTTGTTGCACACCCAAAACCTCCTTTCCTTTACTCTTTCTCCCCAAAAAAAGATACTATCTATTGCTGTTCACCCCAACCTCCTCTTTTCACTTCATATGAAATTTTCTCTGTCTGTCATCCTATTCCTTCTGTTGGTTCCTGAAGAAGGTTGGGTTAACTGAGTTGACTGCCACATTTTGCTGTTCAAAAAATACGTGCCACTCAAACAGAATGATTAATCCCAAAATAAGAGTTGGAATTTCTTGTCTTAAGTGTGTTGTTCTGGGCCAAACTATTTAACTCCTTCTCCTAATATTGTGCCTCTCTGGAGGCATCACCTGCCGTGCAAGTTCTTAGGCTGGTTGGACCAGCAATAGAGATGAAGACGTTGTCTCTCTAGTCCTAATTCATTTTGCTAGGTTGGTGATATGGCTATAAAATTATATATCAATTTTATATATTTATTTTTATTTTTATGATATATTATATTATATTATATTACGTTACGTTACGTTACGTTACACTACACTACACTACACTACACTACACTACACTACACTACACTACTGTACACTACACTACATTACATTATCGGATATAATAGCCAGTTTGGTCTAGTGGTTAAAGCATCAGAATAGGAACCAGGAGATGGTGAGTTCTAGTCCGGCCTTAGCCATGAAAGCCAGCTGGGTGACTTTAAGCCAATCACTTCTCTCTCAGTCCAACCCACACCTTACAGGGTTGTTATTATGGGGAAAATTGGATGAAGAAGGTAAGGGAGAAAGGGGGGGGGAGAGAGAGAGAGGGACATTGTCAAGACACAGAAGAATCCCTGTTAATGTACCATATGAATGTTTTTCCCTTCATATGTATACTGGGGATAAAATCCACATGCAGAGGTAGGTGTGTCTAGAGGGTGCCCAGAACCGTATTTCCAAAGTTCCCTTTGTGCTTTTCATATGTCCCTCATCACCATGCTGGCCACATAGTTGACCTTAGGTCAATACTTTGTGGATCCGCTTGAGAAACCCTAAATCAGGGGTCTTCACACTTGGCCCTTTTATGACTTATGTTCAACTCCCAGAATTCCTCAGCCAGGGTGCCTGGCTGAGGAATTCTGGGAGTTGAAGTACACAAGTCATAAAAGGGCCAAGTTTGAAGACCCCTGCCCTAAATCTTGGCCACTACTTTGCAGTGCAGATCAGCTTTGACGCCACAACATCCAGCTATTGAAGCAACCCATTTCCTAAGTCTGCATAATCCATCGAAACTTGAATAGGTTGGGTGCACCAAATATGCTCACCACAAGACAGCCAAACCAAGGTGAGACTTCAATAGTTGGTTGTGCGCATGGGAACACCAAATTCCTCAGTGGAAGATGACGGGGCCAAGATATGGCAGGGACAGCAAATATATTAGTAATGACTCACAGCTGAATTTCTACATGATAAATCATTAACATGTGATGGTTCACAACCAGAATTTGCAGATAAACTTCTCTGGAAAGCTGCTTTGAAGTCAGGAAGAAAATAGGTCTCTGAAAGTTATACTGGGATGACTCATTCAGATATGAAATTAACAAGCTTGAGTATCAATATGCTCCATATATGTCTGGATCATTCATAATGTTGTTGGAAAAGGATTTGCTTGAGAAGTTTAAGTTTAAGTTTATTAGATTTATATACCGCCCTTTCCCCATAGGACTCAGGGCGGTTTACAAGGTGTTTAAAAACATCAATACAATACAAAAAATAAAAAATAATAAAAAATAATTAAATTTGATCCATGAAAAAATATAAAAACCCCAATTAAAAACTCTCAGCCTGGGCCGGAGAGCTCAAAGAGCCAGGTCTTCAGGTTCCGGCGAAATGAACGAAGGTCGGGGGCAGTCCTAAGCTCCATGGGCAGCTGGTTCCAGAGGGCAGGCGCACCCACAGAGAAGGCCCTCCCCCTGGGTGTTATCCAGCGGCAATCTTTTACCGGCGG
This sequence comes from Vipera berus, assembly GCF_964194415.1. Taxonomy (NCBI): domain Eukaryota; kingdom Metazoa; phylum Chordata; class Lepidosauria; order Squamata; family Viperidae; genus Vipera; species Vipera berus. The sequence goes on from NC_138214.1 coordinate 16,302,437, forward strand.
CACCCTGAGAAGACCCTCCCTGTGGGAGCACACAGGATGAAGGGAGCTTGATGCCGGCAGCAGGAGTTTCCTCAAATATCCCGGACCCAAGCCATTTAGGGCTTTATAGGTCATCACCAGCACCTTGAATCTCACCCGGAAGGCAACCAGAAGCCAATGCAGCTCGCGGAGTAGAGGTGTTACATGGGAGTATCGGGAAACCCCCATCACAACCCGCGCGGCTGCATTCTGCACCAGCTGAAGCCTCCGAGTGGTCCTCAAGGGCAGCCCCATGTAGAGAGCGTTGCAGTAGTCTAACCGGGAGGTCACGAGCGCATGAGTGACTGTGTGTAGGGCATCTCAGTCCAGGTAGGGTCGCAACTGGTGCACCAGGCGAACCTGGGCAAAAGCCCCTCTGGTCACGGCTCCTATGTGATCTTCAAAATTGAGCCGTGAATCCAGGAGGACGCCCAAGGATGATATTTGTCAAGCTTGACATCTTTGTGTCCACACATCTTACAGTTGTCAAGCTTGAAAAAAGTGCTGAAGGGGAGCCTTCTCTGGTTCATGAGCTCCTGGAAAGAACTTCTCCGCATCAAAAACGTGGAGTAAGACACAAGCGAGACCACATTTAAGTGGGCTGGTAACAATCTGCCTAACCGTTTTGGATCGCAGTCTGTGGACATGCATGTTGCCTTTTAAGGTGGAAAGTTGGATGAATCCAGAGCAGAAAAGCTGCTTCCTTTGGCTGGGATGGGGTGAGGGTCTAGATGCAGCCTATAGTTGAACTGCTCCAGAGTTCAGTCTGGTTTCCTTTAGAGACAGAACTATTTAAAAAATGCTGTCAACTTAATTGGCTGGGATTTCTATAGGGATGGTTCCAATTAGAATCCTCCCCCCCCCCCACCACCACCCCGTCCATTTTTGGATGCCAAGGGGAATAGAGCGGGCCGTGTACAAGGCAATGCCTTGAGATACCACTAGATGGCAATTCCTCCTAGAAACATTTTTCCAGATGTTGCGTTGAGGAGAGTTGGAGGGGAAACCCTAAGGAGACCAGCATCTCCTCAATCAGGCTGTGGTTTGTTCACCATTAATGTCTGCAGGACAAAGCTCAAATTTATTTTCTTCCCAGTCCCTGATCAGATCAGAAGCATTGAAATGTTTGTTTCTTCTAAGGAATTTTGGTTGATGTGCTCTGATTTTAACGAACTAATTAACCATTCATTCAATCATTCATTCAATGATTAACTCAAGGCACTGAACACACATATTTCTTCCTCTTCCTGTTTTCTTCATAACAACAACCCTTTGAGATAGGTTGGGCTGAGAGAAAGTGAATGGCCCAAAGTCACCCAGATGGTTTTCATGCCTAAGGTGGGACTAGAACTCACCGTCTCCTGGTGATTGGCCCAAAGTCACCCAGATGGTTTTCATGCCTAAGGTGGGACTAGAACTCACCATCTCCTGGTGATTGGCCCAAAGTCACCCAGATGGTTTTCATGCCTAAGGTGGGACTAGATCTCACCATCTCCTGGTGAATGGCCCAAAGTCACCCAGATGGTTTTCACGCCTAAGGTGGGACTAGATCTCACCATCTCCTAGTGATTGGCCCAAAGTCACCCAGATGGTTTTCATGCCTAAGACGGGACTAGAACTCACCGTCTCCTGGTGATTGGCCCAAAGTCACCCAGATGGTTTTCACACCTAAGGTGGGACTAGATCTCACCATCTCCTAGTGATTGGCCCAAAGTCACCCAGATGGTTTTCATGCCTAAGACGGGACTAGAATTCACTGTCTCCTGGTGATCGACCCAAAGTCACTCAGATGGTTTTCATGTCTAAGGCAGGAGTAGAATCCACCTCCTCCTTGCATTTTAACCATTGGTTTGTGGTTAGCTTTAACAATGGTTGTCTGAGCAAACCAGCTTGGAATCACAGTTATTTCTTTTTCCTGAAGTGAGTTTCTTTGACTCACATACTGGTGTATGTGTGGAACTGAGCACTAGCCCTTCATAACAGCAAAAGCTTTCCAGGATTTCAGGTGGAAGAAAAACCATTTTTTTTCCCCCTGTAGCCTGATTAACTCCCCATTGCATTCAGCTTGGATTCAGTGAGATGGCTATTTAAAGTTTTATTATGATTTAGTCCATTTATATCCCATATTTCTGTCCAGAGGGCATTTGAGGATGGAGAACAGATAGCCTTGGCTGGGCTTTTCTTCATTTGGAAATAAGGCAATAAAGTCTGTTCGTTTGAAGATCAGCCATAACCTCTTTCCAACTTGTGTGGTCAATTCACACAACCGCTATGTTCAGTTTGTCCATCTGGCATTTAATTGTGCAATTCATTAGAGGGGGGGGGGGGGAAGGAATTTGCAAAAAAATAAAATAAATAAAAATCTGCCTCAGACCATACAAAAGCAACCCATCCTCAATAACCAGAAGCCATGGAAGAGCTTTGTTTATATAAAGATGGTTTGTGGGCTTCAGTTCAATCAAAGAAAAATGATTTTGCCAAAGGTTTGATCTGCTGTGCTGTAACTAAAAAGGTTTCCTTGCAAACAGATTCTTTAGTCATAACACGAACATTTTATGCATCATAACCATTAACAGAGTCTGCCCACAGCAGTTGTAGGTTGTGACGGTCATAAAACAGGTCAGTCAACAAACCCAATTTTATAAGCTTAAGGGGACCAATCCTTCACTATGGGCGCGGTTTTGCTGAAAACTGGAAGGAATTGCCAGTTTTTGGCAAAACTGTCCTAAAACACACTCGGGTGATTGCATGTATGGTAAATAGGTACTCCATGTCTGGAAATGTTATGAATAGGAAGGATAGGCAGCCTTCAAAAGTAGTTTAATCAGGTTTCCCACTTTGCAAAGGATTGCACCAAATTAATGTTTCTCAAGCTTGGCAACTTTTACGATGTGTGGACTTCAACTCCCAGAATTCCCCAGCTAGTTGTGCACAGGGGGCAGGGATGAAAAACATGTAATGGGGCCACAGCATTAGAAAAGCAAAGTGTATTATATCACAAATACTGTCTTGTGGGCATGAGCAAACCCACCAGTTACTGTTTCATATCCATATCTAGTAAGGGGCCATTTTGGTCTAGCGGTTAAGTCACCAGGTAAAAAACAAGAGGCAGTGAGTTCTAGTCCTGCTTTAGCCAGGAACACCAGCTGGGTGATTTTGGGCCAATCACCAGGAGACAGTGAGTTCTAGTTCTGCCTTAGACACAAAAGAAAAGGTGGGTGACTTTGGACCAATCACCAGGAGATGGTGAGTTCTAGTCCTGCCTTAGGCACAAAAGGTGGCTGGGTGACTTTGGACCAATCACCAGGAGACGGTGAGTTCTAGTCCTGCCCTAGGCACAAAAGGTCGCTGGGTGACTTTGGACCAATCACCGGGCGGCGATGAGTTCTAGTCCTGCCTTAGACAGAAAAGCCAGCTGGGTGACCTTCGACTAGTCACTCTGTCTCAACCCAACTCACCCCCCAGGATTGTTGTAGGGAAAATAGGAGGAGGAAGGTGTGTTGGTTGGATATTTTTGCCACCTTGAGTTATTTATAAGCCTTGGTGGAGCAGTGGGCTAATGCCTCCTTAAGTAACACCAGCTGCCTGCAATTAGTGCAGGTTCGCATCCCACCAGGCTCAAGGTTGACTCAGCCTTCCATCCTTCTGAGGTAGGAAAAATGAGGACCCAGATTGTTGGGGGCAATTAAGCTGACTTTGTAATAATGCCGCTTGGGGTGTGTGTGAAAGCCCTAATAAGCAGGCATATACATAGAATGAAGGCTACTGCTAAGCTTGTAAGCCACCCTGAGTCTTCGGAGAAGGGCGGGATATAAATGGAATTAAAATAAAAAAATAAATAAAAAAATAATAAAGGTAGGTTACCATCAAATAAACCAATAAATAAATGGGACGTGGATGGGGGGGCGCACCAGGAGAGAAACCATATGAAACCCCACTTAGACTAACGTGTTTTTTAATGTTTTTGCACAACCCATTTGTATTCTCCTTACTTATTTATTCATCTGCTAGGCAAAGAGAGAGAGAGAGGGAGAGAGAGAGAGAGAGAGAGAGAGAAGTAGCCATTTGCCAGCTCATATTATGATCTGCAAATGCCACTTCGCATAAGCACATGTTGACTGAGAAAGCCTTTGCTGAAACAGGAGACTGAGCCAACGAGAACAGGATTAGGCAGCGGCAGGATGAATCACCCAAAGATATTTTCATATGGGACCAGATCTCCGATCCAGCTTTTCCTCTTTTTTCCCTTTTTTTTTACTACAACGAAAAGACAAGATATCAAAGTCATGTCAGACGGGCTGGATGATTCAAAGCCCATAAGATATTTTTATCCCTACTCTTAGCCCAAAGGCACACACAATAACATACGTATAAGCTGTGAAACCGAGGCAGGCTTACAGTGTGAAATACACACGGCGTGAAATGAAGAAGGAACTCGGGGGAAGAAAGGGAGGAAAAACAAACAAATGGAGGTGCCTGTTGTTGAAAGTTAAATAGGCAGCTGAAAAACTACATTCAGTAAAAGGAAGACCCCAGCAGTGCTGGATGTATCAAGTTATTGGAGATAAAATCAGTGTTTGCTTCGGAAATATTCATTAAAGAGCTTTTTATAGGCATGGGTCTTCTAGGAACGGCTCTATCATGTTTGCCTTTGTGGCGAAGTCATTGTGCAGCATGACTATTTTTGTAATTCAGTGCTGAGAGAGATACTTGTAAGGTAGAGGGGTGAGATTCAGAGAGTTCCCTAAACCTGCACTTAGATTTTATTGAACGGTGTTGCCGACAACTGGTGTAGGTTGAACTGCTGAGGTTTGAAATTATGGAAAGGGACCGTTTTCGAATTCACTCTCATCTTGGGCAATTTACGAAATGGCTCTGAACCTGCCACTTTTAGCTCAGCCTAAATTGCTAGATTGCTGTTGCAGGGAAAATATAGTAACTCTCTCCTTGTGGTCCTTCAGAAGATGTAGGTTAGAAGTCGATGGATGGATGGATGGATGGATGGATGGATGGATGGATGGATGGATGGGTTGGACCGTATTGGATTGTATTGGATTATATAAACCTTTACATTCCCACCCCTTTCCCAAACCATCTTAATTCTGTTTATCTGTTTGCTGCTCCAGAATGTTTTACTTCAGACATTTTTATAAGAGTTAAGGGTCCATATGAGAACTGCAGAGGCATCCAGAATAGCTTCACTGAGGACATTTCCAAATGGAAATGTCGCCTTAAAGATTGTGAAGCACAAATGTCATTTTCCAGGCTGCAGTCTTGAGTCTAATATGCCTTTCAAAAATGGCAGTTTTTTTTAACACGAGAGAAACATGCAGCGGTTAATCGTCTTAACTGTCCTGGATTAAAGCAGTGTTATTTTGATGAAGTTTAAGAGTCATAAAACAGGTCTGATTTTACGCGTGTCCCGTGTTCCTTTTGAGAGTATAATTGCTAATGGATCAGTCCAAGCCTCAAGGGAATGGCTCTGAATGGCTCTCAGCACAGAGTGGGGTGGAAACCAGGCACATTGTTCAGAACAATGGGAAGTGGGAAGTCAAAATGGTGGCTGGCTCAGAATTTCTTATTTTTTTTTCCCTGCAGTGGATACAGCCCATCCGTTTCTTCCTCCGCAAAACTTTAGGCAATCCAGTTGTACGTTTTGTTTTTCTTTTAATTCCTCTGCTGCCCCTCATGCTGGGCCGAACAACACCCAATTCCCTGATGGAACAAAAGGGACGTGGTTGTGTAGCTAAAGCGGCAAAGCTTTCAGTTGTGCAAATGGGGCTTTGTAATTTCCAAAGCATTTTGTTAAGGGGGAAAAACAACAAGAGAGTTGAAGCTCTTTGCTGATAATGAAACAATCCCAGGTTCCATTTCCTCTTTTTCTTCTTCTTCTTCTTCTTCTTTTGGTGTATAGGGAATGGAGAAAGCATATGGCCCTGAAGTTTTTGCAGCAATCTGGAGCCAGCTGCCATATGTATGGGCTTCACTTCTATTTTCAGATCCTGTGCTTTGTCTTCTCCGTTTCCCCATACGTTTCCTTAGATCTTCCTGTGTTTTTCTTAAATGTGGGAATAACCTTGCTGAGGAAGTGGGGAGTAGGATTTGCAGGATAACGGGAATTGTTCTAGATTGAAAGGTCAAGGTAAATCTGACCCAGGGCTACCTGTTGAGTTTATTTGGTCTCAGATGACTAAGGGTTGCCTTGCATTCCTAGTCTGTATTTGGACCTCCTTCTCCTCCTCCTCCTCCTCCTCCTCCTCCTCCTCCTCCTCCTCCTCCTCCTCCTCCTCCTCCTCCTCCTCCTCCTCCTCCTCCTCCTCCTCCTCCTCCTTCTTCTTCTTCTTCTTCTTCTTCTTCTTCTTCTTCTTCTTCTTCTTCTTCTTCTTCTTCTTCTTCTTCTTCTTCTTCTTTTGCTAATGTTGTTGCTTAAAATAATTTGCTTTCTTGAGTGGAGAAAGAAAAGGAACAGATTTAAAACCAACAGGAAACAATGCTGGATTAAAAAAGGCATTTTCGGTTAAGAGTCATTGCTCAGTTTTGCTTGAAATCCTCTTTCCTTGATTATAAGAGTTGCTTTATGTGTTGTTTGTTAGTTAATTTGTTTATTAGGAGACCCATAGCCCTTTTCCACTCACAAAGAAAATGTGCTCCAGGCAGTTTATAAGCAGTGAGAACAACAATCAAGCCACCCATGTAAATAGGATCCCTTTATAAATTTGCGTCAGAAATTTAATAAATTGCACACGCACGGTCTGCCTCAACCAAGGTAACACTTTCCAGGTGTGTGGGATTGCTGCCTACAAAAGTTCCATTGGCCAGAGTGACCAGCAACTTTTGGGGTGGGGTCTTATTTCTGGACAGAGACAAGCCGGGGAAGGTTGCCTGAGATCGGTTGAAAGCTCATCAAAAAAGAAGAACTGAAAGAGTCAAGCCAAAATTTTGGTAAAAGTAAAGATCAATGAATTACCCACCATGGATTGCCCCAATCTGGATCCCACAAGAGAATAGGGTTCTTCTCCAAAGCGCAATCCATGTTATTTGGACTCCTACTCAATCTCTGTTCAGAATTGTCTGCAGTAAACCTCTGTTGGACTTCAACTCTCAAGGGTTATAGTCAGTATTCCAGATGTGGTCTGACTAAGGCTTTGTAAAGTGGTACTAATACTTCATCTGATCTGATTCTATCCCTCTATTAAAGCAGCTTAGGATTGCATTGGCATTTTTGGCTGCTGCCGCACACTGTTGGTTCATATTTAAGTGATTGTCCACTAGGACTCCAAGATCCCTCTCCAAGATCCCTCTCCCTATTGAGCCTGGTACCACCTATTCTATACCTGTGTATTTGGTTTTTGAGTGCTGTGAACACCACCTGGGGCCCATTCTGGCTGACGTGTTCTCTGCCATGCCCATATCTGAGCTTCTTGCTTCTTCCAAAAGGGCATCAAGAAATCTGCAATTCATTCTATGCTCCTTGACTTAGGATGAAAGTGTTAAGCTTAGAATCTACAAGGAGCTGAGATCTGCAACCCATTAGCCAGAAGAAAAGAAAGTCATTTTTTTAAAAAAATAAAGTACAGTGCACAGATTTTCCTTTATAAAACTTTACATTGATTAGTTTGCATTTCTTTGAACAAGGTATTGTACATGGACCAGCCTATCATCCATTTCCAGCTATAAACTTAAACAATTCTTAAAATATTGGTGGTTCATTCCAGTGAAACTAAAATGTTTTAAGAAGGGAACTATAGCTGCATCTAGTTTTGGTCGCCACATTACAAAAAAGATGTTGAAAAAGTGCAGAGAAGAGCAACTAAGATGATTAAAGGCCTGGAGACTAAAACATATGAAGAACAGTTGCAGGATTTGGGAATGGCCAGTCTAGAAAAAAGAAGGGCTGGGGGGGACATGATAGCAGTATTCTAGTATTTAAGGGGCTGCCACAAAGAAGAGGGGGTCAACCTCCTGTTCTGTTCCAGCCTATGACCCGCCCTGTTTGAATGTCAGGGACAAGCCCTTTTTATAATCAACAGGCTAGAACTAACCCAACCAAATTTATTTACAAAAGTTAAACGAAAAGTTCAAACAAGACTTAAACCAAAAAGGTTAAACAAGAGTTAAACAATAACGGCAGCGAGACTTTTAGTAGGGCAATATTGGAAGGAGGAGGAACTGCCTACGATAGACGAGTGGACTTTAAAAGTTTCAAACTTGGCAGAAATGGCAAAAAGTTCGGCACATTTGAAAGAACAATCGCAACAGAGATATATTGTGGAGTGGAGAAGATGGATTGATTATATCCATAATAAATATGGGACTAAAAAGTTTCACCTAGCATTTGAATAAGTATTGATGTGATATTTATATTGCTTGTAGTTAGTTTATAAGAGTTAAAGTGCGATAGATTTAATAGTTTATTGTTGTTTGCATAAGGTAGACTATGATTGTTTGTATTTTTATACCCTGTATTGAGCTCTGGGAAGTCAGGGAGGGGGGAGGGGGAAGGGAGGGAGGTGTTGGGGAGGGTTGGGGAGAGGGGAGGGGGTGGGGAGGGGTTTTGCTTTGTTAAAAAATGTATTGTAAAACTTTTCAATAAAAACAAAGAGTTAAACAATAACACACCAGGACTCTCACAGAAGTCTTCAAACGGTTGCCTTCAGCAACCAGCACCTCCCACACATTCCCCTTTTAACAGCAGTCCCAAGGCGTGGCTTCTCATTGCCTTCTCCCGAGTTGCCTCATTGCTTTCCTCTGCTCAGTTCTGCTAGATTGCCTCCTGCTCCTAGCGTCCCTGAACAGAGCCAGCTGTGGATCGTCTTCTTCCAATCCTTCATGCTCACACAGCTGGGTCTGAGGAGGAACAAGATAGGAGGGGCCAGGCTGAGAGTTCTGCGGTGCATCAGAACCTTCCTCTGACACCAAAGGCTCTCCAAACCCCTCCTCCTCCTCCTCCTCTTCAGAATCGTCCGACTCAGCTGCCGAAACCACAGGCTGACGCTGAATCACAACATCTCCAAAACATCAGAAGGCAAGACAAGAAACAATGGATGGAAACTGATCAAAGAGAGAAGCAACCTGGAATTAAGGAGAAACTTCTTGACAGTGAGGACAATCAACCAGTGGAACAGCTTTGCCTTCAGAAATCGTGGGTGCTTCAACACTGGAGGTTTTTAAGAAGAGACTGGACAGCCACATGTCTGAAATGATATAAGGTCTCCTGCTTGAGCAGGGGGCTGGACTAGAAGACCTCCAGGATCCCCTCCCGCTCAATTCTGATTCTGATTCTGAAATGCACTCATCATTACTTGTTGCTGACAATGAACTCCCATGTCTGTTTGGAAGTGAGATACAGGTAGTCCTCAATTTATAACCACAACTGAGCTCAAAATTTCTGTTGTTAAGCAAGACATTTGTTAAGTGAATTTTGCCCCATTTTTGACCTTTCTTGCCTCAGTTATTAAGTGAATCACTCCAGTTGTTACATGAATCTGGCTTCCCCATTGACTTTGACTGTCAAAAGGTCGCAAAGGGGGATCACATGACCCCTGTACATTGCAACTGTCAAATACATGCCAGTTGCCAAATGTCTGTGTTCTGATCATGTGACCATGGGGATGCTGCTATGGTCATAAGTGTGAAAACTGGTCATAAGTCACATTTCTCTGTGCCATTGAAACTTTGAACTTTCACTAAACAAGTGGTCATAAGTTGTGGACTAACTGTATTAGCCGAGTTTACTACCAGATACATGGTGTAAAGTTGCCGCTCGCTTAAAAGTCAAAGAACCATAGCAATGAAGCTAGTCCCAACTAATTCCCCCCCTTATTTAATAATTTTATTAAACCTCTCAACGAATAAAGTACAAGTGAAAATGTTGGGAAAGTGGGGGAGTCAGGTCTGAAGTTGTTTATTGCAACGACGTATTATGCATTATGCAATCTTTGGAAGTCAACCCCAACTTGGGGGAGAAGGAAAGCTTTGCCAAAGCTGCTGTCCTTGCAATTTCTCAAAAGTTTTCTTCTCCACCAAAAGATTTGCTGTTCTTAAATCTTCTTCTCCAGAGGCTTGAGAATTTTGCTCAGATTTTTCATGGTGGCTTTGGGAGCTGTTCTCACTGAGGGAGAATGTGCTGAAGCTCCCGCTGGTGGAAAGACATTCTAGAGCAGGGGTGTCAAACTCAATTTCATTGAGGGCCGCATCAGCATTGCGGTTGCCCTCAGGGGGCCGGGTGGGTATGGCCAGGGTGGGCGTGGCCTACTGGGTGGGCGTGGCTAGAGTGTGTATGGCCTATTGGGTGGCCATGGACATCATTTGCATCAAGGGTGCCTATGGGGGCCTGGGCAGGAGTGGGACAGATCTAAGGGTCTCTGTCAGAAGGAGGGTCTCTGGGCCAGGGCCAAGGCAGTGGGGGCTGTTCCCTCACTGTTTCCAGGATGGTTTCATGGGCCACATGAAACCACTTTGCGGGCCGGATCCGGCCCCTGGGCCTTGTGTTTGACATGTCTGTTCTAGAGTCTCCATCACTCTGAAGCCTCCCTGATAACCCACATTTCCCAACTTGACTTTGTCTTTCTCAACCTGGACATTCTCTTGGGATTGAATGGAATGGGAGAAAGGCGGGGAGGGTTTGCGGTAGGTGCAGGGAAGAGTATTACAAATGAGAGAGACCTCTTCCCTCAATCAGTGCAAGAACATCCATGGTCTTCCCGTGAGGATTTGACCAAAATGCTTCTCCTTTGAAGTAATCTTTGGAAGCAAAATTCCCTTTCGTGCAAGTAAATGAGAACAGCAACGGGAATATTTGGTCCGACTTAGAATCATCTTCCAAAAACCCAGCTTTCAGTTGGCCTCTCGCCTCTCGCCTTCCAGTCTTGTTGCTTCACTAAGTTTGATGAATGGAAGACTGGGACTCATTCTCATCCATTTCCTCTATGGAGAGTGCAGGACCCAATCCAAAGTAGACTGAAATGGACCTTATGGACTCTTTAATTCAGTCTTTCTCAACCTCTGGAATTTTAAGATGGGTGGACTTCAACTCCCAGAATCCCCCAGCCAGCAAGGGGAAGTTGAAGTCCACCCATCTTAAAACTCCAGAGGTTGAGAAACAGGGCTCTAGTTATACATATCCAACCTCAAGGGAATCTGTGGTGCTCAAAATATCAAGACAGTGGCTAGAAACGGATGATTGAAGCTCCACCCTTTTTTGACACGTAGCTCACATGCAAAGTTACAAAAGGTTAGGTGGATCTTCAGTTGTGTGGTTATACATGACTTACAACCATTCATTTAGCGACCGTTCAAAGTACAACAGCACTGGAAAAAACTAGACTTAAGACCATTTTTCACACGACAGTTTGCAGCATCCCCATGGTCGCCTATGTTGTGATTCAGGGTCAGCCTGTGGGTTCGGCAGTTGGGTTGGACGACTCAGAGGAGGAGGAGGAGGGGGGTGTTGAAGAGCTTGCTGAGGGGGTTGGACAGCTTGATGAGAGCCCTCAGCCAGGCCCCTCTCACCTGGTCACGACGCAGACCCAGCTGTGTGAGCCTGACAGCGTGGATGAAGATGACCCACAGCTGGCCCTGTTCAAGGACGCCCGACGCAGGAGGCAGTCAATGAGGAGTAAACAGAGGAAGGCAATGGGGCTCCTCGGAAGGAGGCAGAGAGAAGCCACGCCCTGACCTCTTTATAAAGGACTTGTGTGGGGAGGGCTGGTTTGCTGAAGGCAACCGCTTGAAAAGCTCCTGTTTCTTGGTTCGTGTCTTGTTCTATTTGTTTTTGTAGCAATAAATTTGGCAGGCGTAATTCCACCCTCTTGCCTTCTTGTAAAAGGGGTTGTCCCTGCCTTTTCTGCAGGGCCGGTAGCAGGCTGGTACAGAACAGCCTAATCAAAATTCAGATGTTTGGCAACTGGCTCATATTTATGATGGTTGCAGTGTCCCGGGATCACACGATCATCTTTTATGACCTTCTGACAAGCATAGTCAGTGAGGAAGTTAGATTCATTTAATGACCGCGTTACTAACTAATCTAATAACCGTGGCAAGAAACCTTGTAAAACAGGGCAAAATTCACTTAGCAATGTCTTCCTTAGCAATAGAAATTTGTGGTCATAAGTTGAGGGCTATGTGTAGCTGCCATCTTAATGTTTTTGACACACACACACACACACACACACAGAGAGAGAGAGAGAGAGAGAGAGAAAGAGAGAGAAAGAGAGAGAGAGAGAGAATTCCCTGTCATATTCCATACCATTGCTCATTAGCACTGATCAGTGGTAGGATGAGCATTTTTAACTCAAGCAGAATTTGGAAGGACAGTATTCTGCAGTCTAGAACCATTGTGTAGTGTTGTGACCACATTTTGGTAATATCCAATACATCTAGAGTAGATTTATAGATTACTGCATTTGCAATGTACACTGCACCACTAATAGACTGATTTCTTCCAAATGATGTATCTTATGAGTTGACTGTTGGCTCTTGAGCAGAAGAAGATATGCGTGTAATTTCACATGGGTCAGAAATGCGTCAAGAATGTTACTTTTCAGGATGATTAGAAAGCCTAACATTCTGGATTTCAGCCTAGGCTTGGTGCTGGAGGAATAGCTTTGAAATGAATCACTTTTGCAGATCGTTTTATTTTTATTTTGCATGCTCTGCAGCCTCAGGAGATACGCGATCAGCATGTTGGGACTATCAAAACATTTCACATATCTTTTTCAGTGAAAAGAAGAATGAGGAGGAATCTTGTAAAATAATTACTCATCAGGATTCTGCCATAGCACTTCGACAAATCTGGGTGGCCAACAAAGAATGGTACATAAGGGTTGTTGTTAAAGGATGTTAAAAGATGCTGGCTTGGTGATTGTTGCCACTGACCAAAAACTGGCCAGTTTGGATGTCCTACATTCTTCTAGGTTGAAAAAATGGTTAGGACTATCTGATGTTTAAGATGGTTAAAGGCCTGGAGACTAAAACATATGAAGAATAGTTGCAGGAATTGGGTATGGCTAGTCTAGAGAAAAGAAGGACCAGGGCTGACATGATAGCAGTGTTCTAATATTTGAGGAGCCGCCACAAAGAAGAGGGGGTCAACCTATTCTCCAAAGCACCAGAAGGCAAGACAAGAAACAATGGATAAAAACTAATCAAGGAGAGAAGCAACCTGGAACTAAGGAGAAATTTCCTAACAGTGAGGACAATTAACCAGTGGAACAACTTGCCTTCAAAAGTTGTGGGTGCTCCATCACTGGAGGCTTTCAAAAAGAAACTGGACAACCATTTGTCTGAAATGGTATAGAGTTTCCTGCTTGAGCAGGGAGTTTGACTAGAAGACCTCCAAGGTCCCTTCCAGCTCTATTCTATTCTAAATACATAGAAGTTGCGGGTGCTCCATCACTGGAGGTTTTTAAGAAGAGACCAGACAGCCATTTTTCTGGAATGGTATAGGTTCTCCAGCTTGAGCAGGAGGCTGGACTAGAAGACCTTCAAGGTCCCTTCCAGCTCTATTCTATTCTATTCTATTCCATATTATTCTATTCCATTCCATTCCATTCCATATTTTCTATTCTATTCCATTCCATTCCATATTTTCTATTCTATTCCATTCCATTCCATTCCATATTTTCTATTCTATTCTATTCTATTCTATTCTATTCTATTCTATTCTATTCTATTCTATTCTATTCTATTCTATTCTATTCCATTCCATTCCATTCCATTCCATTCCATTCCATTCCATTCCATTCCATTCTATTCTATTCTATTCTATTCTATTCTATTCTATTCTATTCTATTCTATTCTATTCTATTCTATTCTATTCTATTCCATTCCATTCCATTCCATTCCATTCCATTCCATTCCATTCCAATGATGTTGCCTAGACTAAGTTGTAATTGTGCACTGAAACTTTTTCAACATTGAGATTCAGTAAGTGGAAAAAGCAGCTGTAGCCTTGTTTTAGCTCAAGTCTGAAAAAGGATAATGCTTATCTTTCAGACTAATGAGGAGGAGGAAAAAGTAACCACGTCATTATCAATATGGTAGGGGCAGTCATCACTTACCACCTATCTCAATTTTTTTTAGCAGGTTAAAGAAATCCATAAATCTGAACTTCTACCCCAGGCACATTTCAAATGAGGCTTTGGCTCGCAAACTGGAGAGGTTTGCAGATTGTGGAATTATTTCAGAGCAGAGAATATCTATCAGCCAACAAACCTTTAATTACATGCCCGCAGAGCAATAAACTGATCTCAGGCAGATTTATTTCTGTGTGAATTTGCACAGAAGCTGACTGAAAGGATTAAGTAGGGCAACCACTTGGCCCCAGGCAGAAGCATAGGCCAAATGACAAAGGGAACGTGATAACTTGGGGGCATTAGCTGCCAGGCCATGTTTTTCTAACACATCACTTTAAGACTTGTGGACTTCTGCTCCCAGAATTCCCTGGCCAGCATGAACAGCAGGGTTGATTTCCTTTAGGATGGACCAGTGGTGGGATTAAAATATGTGAACAACCGGTTCTCTGTGTGGATGCCATTTCCGGAAGTCCATTCTGGGTTTGGGCAACAAAAAATTAGCTACCGGGTCTGCCGAAGTGGGATGGACTGGTTTGAACTCCTTGCAATCCAAGGGGCTCTCAAGAGTCTTTCCCCAATGCCACAGTGTGAAAGCACTGATTCTTCAGCATTCAGACTTCCTTGTGATCCAACGGTGCCTGCTCAGAAATAAACTTTGCTGAGTTCAATAAGGCTTCCTTCCAGCAAAGTTGGAAACAAAGTTGAACCCTTTTCTTAGAGTTTTGGTGTTTTTTTTCCCCCAGGAGGAGGACTTGTGAGCTTCAGTCCACTCCCTGTGGCTGATCTCTCTCAACTACTGTACAAAGGAGCCAAGGGTAGAATTATAGCAACCACGGGAGTCACGAAGTTGAGGACCAAAATGCCCTTTAAACCAAAAGGCTGGCTTCTGAACGCTGTCTTGTTTGCAAGTCAAGGACGGTGACCACAGTCATGACTTCATAATCATAATCAATCATAATAGTAAAGTTGGAAGGTACCTTGGAGGTCATCTAGTCCAACCCCCTGCTCAGGCAAGAAACCCTATACCATTTCAGACAAATGGCTGTCCAGTATCCTCTTAAAAACTTCCAGTGTTGGAGCATTCACCACTTCTGGAGGCAGGTGGTTCCACTGGTTAATTGTTCTAACTGTCAGGAAGTTTCTCCTTAGTTCTAGGTTGCTTCTCTCCTTGATTAGTTTCCATCCGTTGCTTCTTGTCCTGCCTTCGGGCGCTTTGGAGAATAGCTTGACTCCCTCTTCTTTGTGGCAGCCCCTGAGATATTCGAACGCTGCTATCATGTTCCCCATTGTCCTTCTCTTCATCAAACTAGACATACCAAATTCCAGCAACTGTTCTTTATATGTTTTAGCCTCTAGTCCCCTAATCATCTTGGTTGCTCATCTCTGCACTTTCTAGAGTCTCCATGTCTTTTTTACATCATGGTGACCAAAACTGGATGCAGTATTCCAGATGTGGTCTTACCAAGGTATTGTAAAGTGGTATTAACACTTCACATGATCTTGATTCTATCCCTCTGTTAATGTAGCCTAGCACTGTGTTGGCTTTTTTTGGCAGCTGCAGCACACTGCTGGCTCATATTTAAGGGATTGTCCACTAGGACTCCGAGATCCCTCTCACAGAATCTGCTGACAGAATCTGTAATGAATCCCTGTTTCCTTCCCAGCCCTTTTAACAGCCAGATCATTGCTTGTGTCCCGAGAGCTTGAAGAATGGCTCTTGATCCCCAAAGTCCACCTCAATTGAAGGGCGCCAGATTGAGGAAGATGGATGCACATGTACTGTACGCACAATTCAGTGCTATCCCATCTAGCTGCATAAATGTTAACTCTTAACTCTTAAATGGCACAAACCATTTTCTGAATCTCCTGGTGCTGTCTCAAGGTTTGTGCCCTACCAGTTCAGATAGGGTGGGCATGCTTGTAGCCCCTTCCCCTAAATATTGCTATCTGATGAGAGCTAGGAAGTGTGCCTTTTTTATGCCCTATAGACCCAGCCTCCGCCTGTGTAGACTTCTGTGAATACAATGTGCGGACTGAGATGTGCTTGTAGCTTGTTCGGCTGGCCAAGCATATTGTGTGAACCAACCACTGTAGTTTGTAATTGACTGATAACAGTTCATTTAGTGACCATTCAAAGTTAAAACAGCATTGAAAAAGTGACTTATTACCGTTTTTTCAGTTAGGACTTTTGCAGCATCCCCGTGGTCACGTGATCAAAAATTCAGACGCTTGGTAACCATCGCAGCGTCCCAGGGTCAAGGGATCCCCTTTTGAGACTTTTTGAAAAGCAAAGTCCATGGGGAAGCCAGATTCACTTAGCAATCAGGTTCCTAACTTATCAGCTGTAGTGATTCACTTAACAACTGTGGCAAGAAATGCCATAAAATGAAGCAAAGCTCATTGAACAGATGTTTCACTTAACAACATAAAGTTTGGGCTCAATTGTGGTCATAAGCTGTTATGGCTTTTGTTAACCTATTTTTGTTAACAGAACAGAATAACAGAGCTGAAAAGGATCTTGGAGGTCTTCTAGTCCAGAGGTCCCCAACCATTTGGGCACCAGGGATCGGTTCCGTGGAGAGAGGTTTTTCCACAGGGTGTGTGGTTTTGTGTGCTGCCTGCATCCCATGGATGGGGCTTTGCTTGTTTGTGTGGACTAGTTGCTGGCATGGCGTGGCCCGGTACTGGTCCAAGGACCGGGGTTTGGGGATCCCTGTTCTAGTCCAACCCCCTGCTCAGGCAGGAAACCCTATACCATTTCAGACAAATGGCTGTCCAGTCTCTTCTTAAAAATCTCCAGTGTTGGAGCACTATATCATTTAACCAGTAGAACACCACAGTATTCTACTGGTTAATTGTTTTCACTGTTAGGAAATTTCAGTTCTGTGTTGCTTCTCTCCTTGATTGTTTTCCATCCATTATTTCTTGTCCTGTTTTCAGGTGCTTTGGACACAAGGTTGTCCCCCTCTTCTTTGTGGCAGCCCCTTCAAATAGTGGAAGACTGTCATGTCAGCCCTGCTCCTTCTTTTCATTAAATTGAACATATCCAATTCCTGCAATCATTCTTCATACGTTTTAGCCTCCAGGCCCCTAATCCTCTTTCTTGCTCTTCTCTGCACTCCTTCCCAAGTCTCAACATCTTTTTTATATTATGGTGACCAAAACTGAATGAAATATACCAAGTGTGGCCTTATCAAGGGATTATAAAATGGCACTAACACTTCATGTTAACCCAGTTAGCCTTGAGGTGCATGGATTTCAACTGCCAGAATTATCCAGTCAAAGATGGCCGCTGCTCTGAATTCTTGGACTTGAAACCTATGCATCCAGAAGGTGTCCAGCTGATTTATTATGATTTAGTTGTAAGGTGGCTTATTCAACTCTCCTAAGCAAAGCATAGCTTCATGTAATGTATGAATCCTCTGTGATGTGTGTCTTCTACCTAAAACTTGGGTTGTAATCAGAGCTAGAATACACTCACTGAAATCAAAGGGACTTATAAGGTGCATTCCAAACATGATGCCTTGTCTCCATTGATCTGCTCTTTACCGTATGTTACTAGTCAACTAAACTTCATTTGGTCATGAAGCTGAAAGGGTTGGACCCAACTGAATGGCTGACGGTGATGACGAAGGATGTTATACTTTGATACGTGCTCTTGAGATTGATCCGGTTATCTTGGTTATAGAATTCACCCCCTTTTGGGGTTCCTCAATTCAGGAATCCTAAGCTAACCAGATGGCCTGGATGCAAATCCCTGCCTGCTAAGCCAGCGATGTTCTTAGCAAAAGAAATATTAAAGAAATTTGCTGAGGCTTTCCCTGATCCTCCTGCGCGCGTCGTATGAATACAGCCATGCTGTGTAGAAGTAAATCCACTCTTTTTCACTGAAAGAGGACTGCGTATCTCCAGGAAGAGATTGTTCTGTTCTCCACCTACTATTTTCCTACTACATCATCCCCTTTTACAGGAAA
This sequence comes from Vipera berus, assembly GCF_964194415.1. NCBI lineage: Eukaryota > Metazoa > Chordata > Lepidosauria > Squamata > Viperidae > Vipera > Vipera berus. The sequence continues at coordinate 16,320,505 of NC_138214.1, forward strand.
AATAATCTTTCCAAGTCTGAATTTCCCATCACGCTCAACTAGGTTCATGCTCAGAGGCGTGGAAGGAGGAAAGTTGGAAGCCGTTTCTTAATTGATTCATTAGTTCTACTTGTATACTGCTGAATCAATGCCAATTTCCAGGGGTTTATTAAAGGGTTAAAATAAAACCCATCAATTATTAAAACATCCATACTGAGTAAATTTAAATTCAAAATAACCCATCTTTGTGAATAAGAGTTATAAAGCTGAGAAGTAGATGTTGTTGTTAGCTGCGAAGTCGTGTCCGACCCATCGCGACCCTATGGACAAGAGAAGTAGATAGGTAGAACAAAAGCGTAAGAAAACCAATTGCAAACCTAAACATAAACAATTAAATGTATTGAGGTAATTCAAAGTCAAGTAAAAAAAATGCCAAGGATTAGATTATTCATCAAACAGTTATTGGGGGAGTCTGATTTCAGAGGTTTTGGAGCTGTTAGAAAGAACAGAGGGAGTCCGAATTCTAAGGGGACTTATTTTACCAAAACCGCAGCAGCAACTTGAAAATAGCACCTCACGGCCTTCGTTCCCCTTCACAAAAGTAAAGATTTCTTTTGAGGGTCTCTTCAAAGACTGCTTTCTCACTGTGGATATTTCAGGAAGGAGAAGATACCGTTAAAAGAAGAAGAAAGAGGATCTTCAGATGCAACAGATATTTGAAGTAGGGTGGATTATTATTTTTTTTCTTCCCCAATGGAGTTTCCGAATTATTTTACCTCTCGCGTTTTGCATGCAAAACTGTACCTCCAGAACGTGGGTGTAGTAGGCAGTAGCTTGAGGGCATCTCATAATAACACGAGCTTGTGATACTTGCAGAAAATAAGCAAGGGAGCAGAACCCAGGCAGAGAGAAGAAAGGTGGAGGATGGTGGTATCACAGTACCATGAGGAGGACCAGCTGCTGGTTGAGGCCATAGTGAAACAGAAGGTGTGTCTCTAGTCAAAAGCTTTGAAGCCTTGCTCTTTTTGTGATGCTGGCTGAAGCAAAACATCCCGTACAAGCTGCTGCACGCCCTCACATCCACACACACACACACACACACACACACACACACACACACAAAGTGCCTTCCATTTCCAGACGTGAAAGAAAGCTTTCATCTTGCTTTACCATTTAATTTTTATTTTAACTTGTATATATTGTATTGTTTTAATCTGCCCTGCAAACCACCCTGAGTCCTTCGGGAAAAGGGCGGTATATAAATCGAATTAAATAAATAAATAATAAATAAATGTCCCTTCTGCGGGTTCAGTAGTCAGAATTTAGAATAGAATAGAGCCGGAAGGGACCCTGGAGGTCTTCTAGTCCAGCCCCCTGCTCAAGCAGGAGAACCTACATCACCTCGGGCAGATGATTGTCTAGCCTCTTCTTTAAAATCTCCAGTGATGGAGCGCCCATGATTTCTGGAGGCAAGCTGTTCCACTGGTTGAGTGTCCTCACTGTCAGGAAGTTTCTCCTTAATTCCAGGTTGCTTCTCTGTTTGGTCAGTTTCCAACCATTGTTTCTTGTCTTGCCTTCTAGTGCTTTGGAGAATAACGTGACCCCCTCTTCCTTGTGGCAGCCCCTCAGATACTGGAAGACTGCTATCGTGTCTCCCTTATTCTTCTTCTCTTTAGATTAGCCAAACCCAAGTCCTGCAGCCGTTCTTCGTATGTTTTAGTCTCCAGGCCTTTGTTCATCTTAGTTGCTCTTCTCTGAATTTTTTCCAGACTCTCCACATCTTTTTTGTGACATGGTGACCAAACTTGGCTGCAGTATTCAAGGTTACTAGGGCTTTATAAAATGGTATAAGTACTTCACATGATCTTGATTCTATGCCTCTGTTTATACAACCCAGGATTGTGTTAGCTTTTTTGGCTGCTGCTGCACACGGCTGGCTCGTAGTCAAATGATCGTCCACTAGGACTCCGAGGTCCCTCTCACAGTTAATGTTTTTAAGCCAGGACTCGCCCAATCTGTACTTGTACCTTTGGTAGAAATAAGGACTTCTGCAAAGGCCTTTCTTGCTTATTTATTTATTTTTAATAATCAGACATTCAGGTACACAGATTAGCCTTAGTGTGTTCCATGTTCATGTACAGGAGGGGTCTCCAAACTTGGCAACTTTAAGACTTATGGATTTCAACTCCCAGAATTCTCCAGCCAGCACGGTACTGGCTGGGGATTTCTGGGAGTTGAGGTCCACAAATCTCAAAGTTGCTGTGTTTGGAGACCCCTGATCTACCGTATTTTCCGGCGTATAAGATGACTTTTTAACCCATAAAAATCTTCTCAAAAGCTGGGTGTCGTCTTATACGCCCAATTGTCTTATACGCCGGAAAATAGTACATAAATCAATTGAGCGCCCCCATTCTTGCAAAGCAACTTCAAGCCTCCTTAGTCCAGTCCCCCCTCCAACGCGACCCTCCCTTCCCACCCCCAAGAGCCTCTAAGCCCCTTCCCCTCCCCCTTGCAAATGCCAGACCCCGGGAGCGGCAGGAAGCCCCTCCCCCTCGCCCAAGTGGCATCTGAGCATAAGCAGAGCACGCTCTGCTACCCACTATCTCTCCTGGCAGCCTGGACAGCAGTACTTGGAGGCCTGGCGCCCCTCTCATCCACAGAACACGCAGTGGCCCTCACCAGCCGGCCTCGGCATGGCCGCCCCAAGCCCGGCTCTCCAGCGCGTCTTCCGGGCCCGCCTGGCCGACCGCCTCCCGGGCGGGGATTGACTCCAGACGTGGCGGCTGCTCTGTCTGCAAATGCGCTCTCAAAGCCGGATCACGCTCGGCCGTGCAGGCTGCCGAAAGGTGGGGACTCGGAGTTCCCACAGTGGTTGCGGTTTCTGGCGTACCGTTTGCAGAGTCTGGCCTGGAAGAGCATGTCGTGTGAACGCAGCTCTTGCGTGTATTCCAAAGGGCGGGTGGAAGGAAAAGCCCCTTTGGGCTTCAAAAGGGAGGCTTTGAACCATCTGCATCAGATGGGGCTGAATCGGGCTTGTGTCGGACACTTGGCAACTGGCATGTAAGTATTTTCCGGCATATAAGACGAAAAATCTTGAAAATCTTCTCAAAAGTCGGGGGTCGTCTTATACGCCCAGTCGTCTTATACGCTGGAAAATACGGTATGTTTAGGTAATGAGAAAATATAAACTTCCTCTTGTATCGTCTTGTATTCTAACTATCTCATTTTAGGTGACTGTGGAGCCATTTGCCTTTACTAAAACCTGTCTGTTCATCTGGAATTTCTGTATTCACATTTGGATCAGTTTTCCTTTATCAATCAAAATAGAGCTGGAAGGGACCTTGGAGGCCATCCAGTCCAACCCCCTGCTCAATCAGGAGACCCTATTCCCTTTCAGATAAGTGGCTGTCCAGTCTCTTCTTAAAAGCCCCCAGTGATGGAACACCCACAACATCTGAAGGCAAGCCCTAGTTCCCCTGTTGTTCTCAGGGTCAGGAAATTTCTCCTTAGTTCCAGGTTGTTTCTCTCCTTGATGAGTCTCCATCTATTGCTTCTTGTCTTGCCCTCAGGTGCTTTGGAGAATAGGTTGACCCCCTCTTCTTTGTGGCCACCCCTCAAATATTGGAATGCTGCTATCATGTCAGCCCTAGTCCTTCTTTTCACTAGACTAAAAGGTAAAGGTAAAGGTTCCCCCGCACATGCGTGCTAGTCGTTTCCGACTCTAGGGGCCGGTGCTCATCTCCGTTTCAAAGCCGAAGAGCCAGCACTTGTCCGAGGACGTCTCCGTGGTCATGTGGCCGGCATGACTAGACGCCAAAGGCGCACGGAACGCTGTTACCTTCCCACCGGAGTGGTCCCTATTTTTCTACTTGCATTTTTACGTGCTTTCAAACTGCTAGGTTGGCAGAAGCTGGGACGAGTAACAGGCGCTCACTCTGTTACGTGGCACTCGGGATTCGACCCCCAAACTGCCAACCTTCTGATCGACAAGCTCAGCGTCCTAACCCACTGAGCCACCACGTCCCTTCAAGACTACTATACAAGACCACAATTGAGCCCAACACCTATGTTGTTATTTAGTAAGTGAGTTTTGTCCCATTTTATGACTTTTCTTGCCACAGGTGGTAAATGAATCACTGCAGTTGTTAAGTTAGTAACACAGTTGTTAAGTTAGTCGGTTTTCCTCACTGAATTTGCTTGTTAGAATGTCGCAAATGGGGATCTCAGGACTGCCACAAGGCAGAGGGGGCCAGGTTGTTCTCCAAAGCACCAGAGGGAAGAATGAAAAACAACGGACGGAAACCGATCAAGGAGAGAAGCAACCTGGAATTAAGGAGAAACTTCCTAACAGTGAGAACAATCAACCAGTGGAACAGCTTTGCCTTCAGAAATCGTGGGTGCTCCATCACTGGAGGTTTGTAAGAAGAGGCTAGACAGTCAATTGTCTGAGATGGTATAGGTTCTCCTGCTTAAGCGGGGGGCTGGACTAGAAGACCTCCAAGGTCCCTTCCAGCTCTATTCTATTCTAAATACATGCCAGTTGGCAAGCGTCTGAATTTTGATCACATGACCCTGGGGATGCTGCAACTGTTGCAAGAGTGAAAAATGGTCATAAGTCACTTTTTCAGTGCTGTTGTAACTTCAAATGGTCACTACATGAACTGTTGCAAGCTGAGGACTAGCTGAAATTTGTCAAAGGTAGTTCTGAAAAACAAGAGGCAACGATTCCTGATTTGGGAATATCAAAACACATGCCAGAATGGCTCCTGGTGATTTCTGCAATTTATTGACCATCCCGATTTAGGGATGGCCACACTAGTTATCCTTGGCTGGACTTGGAAATTGCATCGGTTCAGGCATGGTTAATATTTCGATGGGACGCAACTAGAGAATATTAGGCCTAAAGGCTAGAACGGAGACATCACAGCCCAAAGGTGGAATTTGCCTTGATAGATCATGAAGAAATTAAAGTTATGCATACTACTTTTATTATGAGATTGGAGTAGCAAGATCGTGCAAGTCTGAATGTGCTTCCCCCTCCCTCTTTTTATCTTCATTGTGGAGGTGCCAGTCTGAGGCGCGTTCCCAGGTCCAGACTCCGATACTTTTTATCTCACTGTTGTCTTAGTGGCGGCTCTTCCTCCTGTTCCTCAAGTCATACCACCTGCCCATTACACCCTTGCTGCCACTTACTGTCTCCAGACAGTCTGTGATTGGATTGAAAGCCAAGGGCAGCTACGTCTGGTCCTCTCTCCTGAGCATGTAGGAAAGATCGGGCTCAAGAACATAGAATAATAGAGTTGTTGGGAGGGACATTGGATGTCTTCTAGTCCAACTCCCTCCCTGTGGCAGGAGATTCTATAGCATTCCGAACTTTCTTTGGGCTTTATGGGATGGATACATCGATCATTGAAAGAATTACAGAGCAGAATATCACAGTTGGAAAGAACCTTGGACACCTTCTAATCCAAGCAGAAGACCTTATACAGTTCTGAACAAATGGCTGTCCAGTCTCTTCTTAAAAGCCTCCAGTGATGGAGCACCCACAGCTTCTGAAGGCAAAGCGGTTCCACTGGTTAATTGTCCTCACTGTCAGGAAATTTGTCCTTGGTACTAAGTTGAACCTTTCCAACTGTAGATCAGTCAGCAGAAGATCTACTTCCATTCAGGGCTTTTCTTCAAAGCCCAGTAGAAACGCTGCCCAGATGTCCTTCAGCCAAGAGAAAACTCCCATCGGCATATCATTTGCTGGCAATCTTGCTACCAAAAGTGCCCTTGTCCTTATTTACGGCATTGATACTATGTTAAGAGAGCGATTCTCCTGCTTTTATTTCTCTCCCTTCCCTCCAAGAATTACCAGTCAGGAAAGATTTAGTTATCGTGACTTAGATTTACATTCTACCTTTCCTTAAGAAACTCAAGGCCAATATATATATATATATATATATATTAATAATTCTTCTTCCTCATTCTATTTCACGAGGAAGAATGTCATTATTAAGTAGGTAAGGCAGGGAGTGGTGGGTTCAAAGTCACTAAAGGAGTTTCCACAATCGGGAGGCAATGGAGTAGAATGAGTCTAGAATCCAATTTCCCTCATGTTTGTCCAATGTCTTCATTATAGAATTTGGAAGGATGGTGAGGCTGACTATAAGCTGATCTCAGCTAATAGCCAGGCTCCGAGTCGGAATGGGACAATTCGCTGCAGCCAACTCACCATGTTCTATCAAAGTGCTTCCAAACTGGGCATCAGCAAACCTCTTCTGTTTTCCATGCTATATCTATAAAAAAAGGTAAAGGTTCCCCTGCACATGCGTGCTAGTCGTTTCTGACTCTAGGGGCCGGTGCTCATCTCCGTTTCAAAGCCAAAGAGCCAGCGCTTGTCCGAGGATGTCTCCGTGGTCATGTGGCCGGCATGACTAGATGCCAAAAGCGCATGGAACGCTGTTACCTTCCCACCGGAGTGGTCCCTATTTTTCTACTTGCATTTTTATGTGCTTTCGAACTGCTAGGTTGGCAGAAGCTGGGACGAGTAACAGGCGCTCACTCTGTTATGCGGCACTCGGGATTCGACCCGCCAAACTGTCGACCTTCTGATTGACAAGCTCAGCGTCCTAACCCACTGAGCCACTGCGTCCCTTTTATATATATATCTATCTATATCTATATCTATATCTATATCATCTATATCTATATCTATATCTATATCTATATCTATATCTATATCTATATCTATATCTATATCTATATCTATATCTATATCTATATCTATATCTATCTATCTATCTATCTATCTATCTATCTATCTATCTATATATATATATATATATATATATATATATATATATATAAACAGCCACTACCACACACTTCTCCCAGAAGAACGAAGCTGAGGCCACCAGCCTGAGGATGACGGACGAGATTTCGTCGAAACGTTGCTCTTATACCTTCAATTCTACGTGGGGAAAAACCCGAATGACCAAAGATCCACATATATATATATAAACACCTACTTTGGACCGGACTGCAAATTAGTCTCCATGCTGTTGTTATCGCTCCTCATCTCAGAATGTTTTTGAGTATTGACTCATTTGTTTTTGAAAGGAACCGTCTGCCTTATCGTTGTGATTGTTCCTCCCGAACTTTCTTCCCAGGATGGCCTGCCAGAACACATACAAAATGTCTTACTTCCCTCTCCATGTCTATGGAGAGTCTCGGTCATCCAGGTCATGGTTGTCGCAAAGGTGCTTTTTTTTCTCTCCTCCAAGTGGCAACTGGACTTCCTTTGTTTTTCCTTGAAGACGTTTCGCTTTTCATCCGAGAAGCTTCTTCCGTTCTGACTGAAGGGTGGAGAATCCTTCCATCCACCACCATTCAGTCAGAACCGAAGAAGCTTCTCGGATGAGAAGCGAAAGGTCTTCAAGGAAAAAGAAAGTCCAGCTGCCTCTTGAAAAAGCACCTTAGGAAGATCTCCAATGGGAAAAAAATCTCATTTCAGGGGCAAGTGGCCGGTTTATGGGCAGGCTGAGGGTCAGCGCCTGCTTGCAATTATGAGCGCCATTGTCAATATCCCACAAGGCCTTGTACTGATGCTGGACCTTAACCTTCTGGAAATTCAAAATGGTGGCTCAGCATTGCTAGTCAGGTAGATCTCTGTAGAAGATGTCCTTAAAATGCCAGCTCTTCTTTCAGGTGCTTTTCCATAGTGGTCCTGATAGCATCTACACTGCAACAAGAGCCTTGGTGGAGCAGCGGGCTAATGCCTCCTTAAGGAACACCAGCTGCCTGCAATTAGTGCAGGTTCGAGTCCCACCAGGCTCAAGGTTGACTCAGCCTTCCATCCTTCCGAGGTAGGTAAAATGAGGACCCAGATTGTTGGGGGCAATTAAGCTGACTTTGTAATAATGCCGCTTGGTGTGTGTGTGAAAGCCCTAATAAGCAGGCATATACATAGAATGAAGGCTACTGCTAAGCTTGTAAGCCGCCCTGAGTCTTCGGAGAAGGGCGGGATATAAATGGAATTAAAATAAAAAAATAAATAAACAAAGATGTCTTAACCGCCTCTTGAAAAATTAAGCCATCCTGATAAGGCTTCATTATATTTCTCTCTGTCAGCAAATGAGAGTATGGATTTGTCTGACTAGAAATTGTGTTGACTCCAAGGATTAGAAGGTTCTTGGCCAAGAGCACTTCACTGTCCCACCCTCTTTCCTTGCTCGATCTTCTTCCTCATACCCATTTCTGCCAGCTGTTCTTGTGCCAAGGAGGAAATCAGTGCATAAGCTGATTCCTCACCCTTAGCACCAACAGTTACTGGAGGTTAGATGAGCAAAGTGTTGGAAACAATGAGGAGGAGGAACAGGAGTACTAGAAAATTAGCTCTTCTTGACTGTGGGCTCTCTGCCAGCTTTTGGTGCCTAATTTTCAGGATATTGAAAAAATTAATAATAATAGAACAACCCAGCTGTTACCCAAAGGAAGCCAGTCCACTTTCTGGAAGCTGATAAAGAGCGTGTAAATCTTGGCATGTGAGTTTGACTGTAAGAGAGAAGTGACTTAGAGAAGACAAAGCTGCAATTACATGGGGTGTGGAAACCACTTTGTTAGAAGCCCTCAGGTAAAGATATGGGGGAGTTTCAATAATCTGGGGTAAAATTATTCCTTCATGCTCCTTGGGTTCCCCTCAATCTGCCTGCTTTTCCTTTCTTGAAAGCATCTACCCATGATTATTGTTTTGCGCAGTGCTTTTTTTGTAAAAGAAAAAGGTGCCGGAACTCACACATGTCATACAACCCGCCTTGCCTACCCTACAAGGTTCCATCCAAAAAAGGTGCCGGAACTCCATTCTGAGCATTCTATGACAAAAAAAGCCCTGGTTTTGCAGATATTATTTTGGATCGTTTGGGAATATCAAACCCGTCATCAGCTATAGGGCTCCCTTTGGCTCTAGAGCAGGGCTCCTCAACCTTGGCAACTTTAAGACTTGGCTGAGGAATTCTGGGAATTGAAGTCCACAAGTCTTAAAGTTGCCAAGGTTGAGGAGCCCTGCACTAGACCCTTGCTTTGATGTTTGATAGGTGTTCTGTACCAGCCTGCTACCGGCCCTGCAGAAAAGGCAGGGACAACCCCTTTTTCAAGAAGGCAAGAGGCTGGAATTACGCCTGCCAAATTTATTACCACAAAAACAAACAAGACACGAACCAAGAAACAGGAGCTTTAAGAAACACTATCCGAGCGGTTGCCTTCAGCAAACCAGCCCTCCCACACTTTCCCCTTATATAGAGTTCAGGGCGTGGCTTCTCTCTTCCTCCTTCCGAGGAGCCCCATTGCCTTCCTCTGTTTACTCCTAATTGACTGCCTCCTGCGTCGGGCATCCTTGAACAGGGCCAGCTGTGGGTCATCTTCATCCACGCTGTCAGGCTCACACAGCTGGGTCTCCATGGTGACCAAGTGGGAGGGGCCTGGCTGAGGACTCTCATCAGCAAGATCTTCAACCCCCTCAGCAAGGTCTTCAACACCCCCCTCCTCCTCTGAGTCATCCGACCCAACTGCCGAACCCACAGGCTGACCCTGAATCACAACAATAGGATATGAAAAATACAAGCCACTGGCGTTTCAAAATTTCAGTGCCACTGAACCTGAAAGAATAGCTTTGAGGAGGCGGGTTTCATCATGCCAGACTCATCTCCACTTCTTCAGCAACTAAAATTTGAATGGAGAATGAAAAATTCACTCCCCATCCATCCATCCATCCATCTTTTTCCTTCTTACTGGGATGGTGACCTCCTGCTAGGAGCAACCGGAGAGAAGACTCTTTCAGTGTTCCCAAGTGTCAAGCTACACGTAGCCCAAATCTTGCGGTTTTATCTATCACGCCAAAACTTGCATCCTGCCAAGAAGAAATTGAACATTTCTTATTTTTAAATCTTCTTTCTTTCTTTCTTTCTTTCTTTCTTTCTTTCTTTCTTTCTTTCTTTCTTTCTTTCTTTCTTTCTTTCTTTCGGGAGAAAGGCAGTATACAAATATAATAAACTTAAACTTTCTTTCTTTCTTTCTTTCTTTCTTTCTTTCTTCCTTACTTACTTACTTACTTACTTACTTCCTCCCTCCCTCCCTCCCTCCCTCTTTCCTTTCCTTTCCTTTCCTTTCCTTTCCTTTCCTTTCCTTTCCTTTCCTTTCCTTTCCTTTCCTTTCCTTTCCTTTCCTTTCCTTTTCTTTTCTTTTCTTTTCTTTTCTTTTCTTTCCTCTAAAGAAAGGAAGGAAAATGAAGCCAGGCAGCATGAAAATAGTATCCATTAGATTAACCTCAGAGGAATAATCAACTCATTGATGCACTTCCCTTCTTAGATTAGAAAATTGAGTTTTGTTTGTTTTTGTTTTTTTTAAAAAAACAACAACCATGGAGGTCAAATTTACTATGTAGGGCAAGGACCAGTGATTCATTTTCCTTATTCTTTATTGTTAATTTTCCTCCTTGACTGCCAAAGAATTGGAAAGAAAAGGGGGAGAAAGGGAAGGTTGACTTGCATCCTGTTGGGGCAAGATCTTAAATAAATTCTGCTTCTTTAAAGGCTGGATCGCTGCTTCCACGAAAGGAAAGGGAGGCTCAGATTGAACATGATGAGATGGGAAGGACCCAGAGCTCAGGAGGAGTCCCTGATAGAGGAATTCCGGCCATTATTCCTTTTGATTCCAAACTTCCTTTGTAAAGGAGGCAATAAGGCCTGCTGTTGTTAATGCAAAAAGTGATCTTGGGGCCCAGGGCAGATGCAATCCTGCTTCCGCTAAAAAAAAACCCCCTTAACCCCACCGCTTGATAAGGCCTTGGAGCGGTTTATAAAGACCATACTTGGAGTTTTGCATCCAGTTTTGGTTCACCAAACTATAAAAAAAGATGTTGAGACTCTAGAAAGTGTGCAGAGAAAAGCAACGAGGATGAATAACAGTTTCAGGAACTGGGTGTGTTTAGTACTACTTGAAAAGGAGCAGGGCTGACATGATAGCAGTGGTCCTATATTTGAGGGGCTGCCACAAAGAAGAGGGGTTTAACCTATTCTCCAAAGCACCAGAAGGCAAGACAGCAAGCAACGGTTGGAAATTAATGAAAGAGAGAAGCAACCTAGAAATAAGGACAAATTTCCTGACAATGGGAACAATTGACCAGTGGAACAGCTTGCCTCCAGAAGTTCTGGGTACTCCAACACTGGAGATTTTCAAGAAAAGATTGGACAACTATTTGTCCAGGATGGTATAAGGACTCTTGCCTTGGTCAGGGGATTGGATTAAAAGATCTCCAGTGACCCTTCCAACTATGTTATTCTGTTAATCTAATTTTTTAACACAAAATTGTTACCTTCGTCCCCCCCCCAAAAAAAATACTCCCTCTCCTTTGCAAACTTTGGTTACAAATCCTTCCAGATTAAGCAAATGCTCAGGGAGGATTAGATGTGCCTCAACCGTAATGGTATCTCCAGCGGTATTTTTCCAGAAGTAACTGCCCGCTTTTTGCAGCAAAGCCAATAAGAGACCTTAAAGCTGAACCAATGAATTATCACGAGGTACCTCTATGAGTTCCTTTGCTTCTCACATCTAGCCAACTTTGGCTAACCTCAAAAAACTAAGCAGAGACAGATGTAGTTAATAAGGTGAGGAGAGATCATGAGGAAACAGAATAACAGAGTTGGAAGGGACTTTGGAGGTCTTCTAGTCCAACCCCTTGCTCAAGCAGGAAACTCTATACCACTTCGGACAAATGGTTGTCCCATCTCTTCTTAAAAACCTCTGATATTGGAGCACCCACGACTTCTGAAGGCAAGCCGTTCCACTGATTCATTGCTTCCACTGTTAGGAAATTTCTCCTTAATTCTAGGTTGGTTCTCTCCTTGATTATTGTAGTTCCCATCCATTGCTTCTTGTCCTACCTTCTGGTGCTTTGGAAAATAGCTTGACCCCCCTCTTCTTTGTGGCAGCCCCTCAAATATTGGAAGACTGCTGCCATGCCCCCCCCCAGTCCTTCTTTTCATTAGATATACCCAATTCCTGCAACCGTTCTTGGTATGTTTTAGCCTCCAGTCCCCAAATCATCTTTGTTTCTCTTCTCTGGACTCTTTCTAGAATCTCAATATCTTTTTTTATATTGTGGCAACCAACACTGAATGCAATATTCTATGTGTGGTCTTACCAAGGCTTCATAAAGCGATATTAACACCTCAGGTGATCTTGATTCTTTCCCTCTGTTAATACAGCCAAGGACTGTGTTGGCTTTTTTTTTTGGCAGCTGCAGTAAACTGCTGGCTCATATTTAAGTGATTGTCCACTAGGAAGTCTAGGGCTACAGCTTAGATTTGGAAGTTGGAAAAATAAATATTCCAAAAGAAGGCAACATCAAATCATTTCTATACTGTAGGTCAGAAAGTGAAATTATTCTCTCTGAAATTATCCCAGGTAGATGGCAACACCAAGAGAAACTCAGCCATTTTTTTTTTAAAAAGTGGAGTGGGCTGTAAAGCACTGTGAAGCGGTATATAAGTTTAAGGCAGGGGTCTTCAAACTTGGCCCTTTGATGACTTGTGGACTTCAACTCCCAGCGTGCCTGGCTGAGGAATTCTGGGAGTTGAAGTCCACAAGTCATCAAAGGGCCAAGTTTGAAGACCCCTGGTCTAAAGGCTAGTGCTATTTCTGTTCCAGTTGTATTTTACTCTGTATCTATACCCCTGGGTGTTATGAAATCCATCACTCTAAAAAGTCTGGCCTCACCAGAATGACTCTCATGTCAAATTAGCAGGAAGAGGTGATCTAAAGTTACGTCAGAATCATGCAGGGTTACTGTAGCTGACTCTTGCATCCCAGGCTTCTTGCATTCAGGTTGTGTATGAGAAAAAATTCGCAGCCATAAGAGGTTTTTGCAGTTTACAAGCATGGCCTGCATGAGGAAATTATCAGGAAAGCTGTTGAAATGAGGAAAAGAGAATGACCTTTTAAACAAGATTTCAGAGCTGGTGGGTGGGCAGAACCTGTACAGAATACTTTTATTTTCTTGCCTTCAGGAATGTCTTTCAAGGAACCACTTTCCCGTTTCAAAATAATGAGACTGGCAGTTGCATTTATTTTGGCAATACTGACTCAATGCAGATTAAAGTCTGGCCGGCATCTAATCTTGGTTTTCTGAAGGAAAACCCTTTAACAGCTCACTGAACAACAACACAGCAGATATCGCAACTCACAATCGGACCCATAAGGTTGCCAACTGTCAAGGGACAGTCCTCAGGGTAGGAATTTGCTTGCCTGGTATCGGTAAATCTCCCTCGTGCAATTCTGGGAATCGAATCTCATTTTCTTTATCTGTGCTGAAAAGGCTTTGGGGTTTGGAAATTCCATTTTAGGATATTCTTGTCAAAGAATGACAGTAAAATACAGAATGCTTTAGGACAGTGCTTCTTCACCCTCTGCAACTTAAAGTCGTGTGGAACTTCAACTCCCAGAATTCCCCCAGCCAGCCAGGTGGCTGGCTGGCTGGCTGGGAGGAATTCTGGGAGTTGAAGTTCCACATGACTTAAAGTTGCATAGGGTAAATAAGCACTGCTTCAGATTTATAGATTGGTGACAGACCTGCTTCAACTCGAACCTTTAAGCAATAACGATCCTTGACTCCATATGCTGAGAAAGGCATGGTATACACAAGGTCAAGTGAAATACAGTGGAGCAAAGCCAGAACTGAAATTTGCGTGCCAAATTCCCCAAGTGTAACATTCTGTCAAGGTATTGATTTAACAGCTAACCAACTTATGTAATGTAAGATGTAAGGTGTAATGTAATGATGAGAATGACTCAGCAGGGTCTGTGTCTCTTTAAGAGCCTTTGTATAAAGGGAAGACTCTGCTGATGTGTTCTCTCTCTTCCGTTTCCTGCTGTAATTGTGGTTTGTTGGATCCTGCTTTATTAGCATGTGTATGTATATTGTTCCTGGTGTATGATAGTGCAGATAGTGTAAGATAAACCACCATTTAATAGAAATCACTGTTTACCATGTTTACTCCTGGATTATCTCAGCGCAATAAGACTGTGCATGCTCTGACATGTTCCCCCCCCTAGTTACTTCCATTGCTTGTCCCTCTCCCAATTGTCCAATCATATTCAATGAACATGTTTTTGGAAGGGTTACTTCAAGTGGGCAGGGTGGCAGGCAGCTGCGTTCCATTCCCAACCATCTGACCTTGAAGCCATTTCTCACAGGGAACAGTGAAATATAAGTAATTAAGTAAATAATGAACTTGACTACAGGTAGTCCTCAATTTATGAGCATTTGTGACCATTCATTTAATGACTGTCCCAACCTCCAGCCCCCCCCCCCCAGTCGCATAGCTGTATTTTGAGCACCAGCCCAAAACTGATGGCCTTTTACAGTTTATTTCCAGTTTCTGGCAAAAACCACCCCATATTGCCAAGCACGTTGTGCTTTAGATTGTAAGCCGCCCTGAGTCTTTGGAGAAGGGCGGGATATTTTTTATTTATTTTTTATTTTAATCCCATTTATATCCCGCCCTTCTCCGAAGACTCAGGGCGGCTTACAATTTAAGCACAATCCAATTTGCTTAGCAATAGCCTTCATTCTATGTATATGCCTGCTTATTAGGGCTTTCGCCCCCCCCAAGCGGCATTATTACAAAGTCAGCTTATTGCCCCCAACAATCTGGGTCCTCATTTTACCTACCTCGGAAGGATGGAAGGCTGAGTCAACCTTGAGCCTGGTGGGACTCGAACCTTGCACTAATTGCAGGCAGCTGGTGTTACTTAAGGAGGCATTAGCCCACTGCTCCACCAAGGCTCTAAATGGGATTAAAAAAAAAGACGCAATATGTTGCGACATGTCATGTGACATTTTTAGTTTGACACCCCTGCTCTATAACATTATGGACAAATGCCTGTCCAGTTTCTTCTTAAAAGCCTCCAATGATGGAGCACCCACAACTTCTGAAGGCAAGCCGTTCCACTGGTTGATTGTTGTCACTGTCAGGAAATTTCCCCCAAGTTCCAGGTTGCTTCTCTCCTTGATAAGTTTCCATCCATTGCTCCTTGTCTTGCCTTCTGGTGCTTTGAAAAATAGGTTGACCCTTTATTTTTATTAATCAAACACTAAGCAAAACCATGGGGATTTTTGTTGGGATAAACTCAAGAGCCTTGTGTATTATTTCCCTTGCTTGCCATGTGTTTTGATTACTGTGAGAATTATTTCTCAATTCTGGATTTGGTTATCAGGATTAGACCTTCAAATGATTCTTGCCACCATTCATGGATATTTGAGGAGGAGGACTAGATGCTTCTTTAAACGTCTGTGTGTCTCTGAATCTCTCTGCCCATCCCAAAGCAAAGCTAACACACTGCTTTGGTAAGCAGTTAGAGCATTTCTTCAAACCACACATAAATTTTCTACCACAAACTTGCTTCTAAAAATAAAACAAGCAGTTTTAAAGAATTAGATAATAGGACTGCCTAAAACAGAGAAGATAAGTGTGAAGAAATATCTCCTCCCTTTTTCTTTTTGGGGTCTGGTGCTGCAATCACTCAACAGTTCAGATTGCTATTAGAATACAGAATACAGAAGTTGGAAGGGGCCTTGGAGGTCTTCCAGTCCAACCCGCTGCTCAAACAGGAGACCTTATACGATTCTGAACAAATGGTTGTTCAGTCTCTTCTCAAAAACCTCCAGTGTTGGAGTATCCACAACTCCTGAAGGCAGGCCGTTCCACTGGTAGTTTGTTCTCACTGTCAGGACATTTCTCCTTAGTTATAGGTTGCTTCTCTCTTCTATGATCTTCCACCTGTTACTTCTTGTCCTGTCCTCAGTTGCTTTAGAGCAGGGGTGTCAAACTCAATTTCATTGAGGGCCGCATCAGCATTGCGGTTGCCCTCAGGGGGGCGGGTGGGTGTGGCCTGGGTGGGCGTGGCCTACTGGGTGGGCGTGGCTAAAGTGTGTATGGCCTGCTGGGTGGGTGTGGCCAGCTCTACATCGTTCGCATCAAGGGTGCCTATGGGGGCCTGGGCAGGAGTGGGACAGATCTGAGGGTCTCTGGCAGAAGGAGGGTCTCTGGGCCAGGGCCAAGGCAGCGGGGGCCGTTCCCTCACTGTTTCCAGGATGGCTTCGCGGGCCACATGAAACCACTTCGCGGGCCGAATCCGGCCCCCGGGCCTTGTGTTTGACATGTCTGCTTTAGAGAATAGGTCGACACCCCCACCCTCACCCCGCTTCTCTGTGACAGCCCCTCAAAGTGCTTGAAGGCACTGTTTCCAAATCATTCTTCAATACATTCCTATT
Source organism: Vipera berus (assembly GCF_964194415.1). NCBI lineage: Eukaryota > Metazoa > Chordata > Lepidosauria > Squamata > Viperidae > Vipera > Vipera berus. The sequence goes on from NC_138214.1 coordinate 16,336,796, forward strand.
GCAGGAATCTGAAAGGACTCTGATGGAATCTTTATATATTATTCTTTACTTCCCTCTTTCACTTTAAAAAATGCGATTTGAGACTCATCTTTGGAATTCACGTGCTACATAATTAGATGCTTGGTAAAAACATCCTTTGTTTGTCCCATTCCCTACTGCGCAAAGTCCTTCAGGGTCGGGGTAGATAATAAGTTCTTTTCTAATACAAAGCTGTGGTTTGCAAAACTATGTTTTTTCGAATAAATTGCAGGCTGCGCGCAACCCCTTAAACCGCAAGTTGTAATTTGCAAACTGCCAATGGTTGGATTTGCACACTAAGCCCCAAAGAAGCAAACCAGAGAAGCTTCTACTGTGGTCTTTTATTCTAGGTCAGGGGTAGGCAATCTCGGCTCTTTTATGACTCATGGACTTCAACTCCAGCTGGCTCAGGAATTCTAGGAGTTGAAGTCCATGATTCATAAAAGAGCCGAGGTTGCCTACCCCTGTTCTAGGTTGTCCAAGGATGTTTCTGCTACATGGAGTCGTTGTAACGGTTATACATGTCATCCTGCGCTTTTCAAACTGATGTCCTACAGATTTGCTGCTCTAAGACCAGGGGTGTCCCTAAGGAAGGGGTCAAACTATGAAAATTGTAGCCATAGCTTTGCAATCAAAGGCCCACCCCTTTTTAATATGCATAAATACACAAAGGGGTATAGCTTTGATATCATGGTTGTGGCTGATCTCTGTTCTAAGGTGGGGCACATAGAATAGAATAGAATAGAATAGAATAGAATAGAATAGAATAGAATAGAATAGAATAGAATAGAATAGAATAGAATAGAATAGAATAGAATAGAATAGAATAGAATAGAATAGAATAGAATAGAATAGAATAGAACAGAACAGAACAGAATAGAATAGAATAGAATAGAATAGAATAGAATAGAATAGAAATTGGAAGGGAATTGGAAGTTGGAAGGGACCTTGGAGGTCATCTATTCCAACCCATTGCTCATGCAGGTAAACCCAGGGCTTTTTTTCTCATAGAACGCTCAGAACGGAGTTCCGGCACCTTTTTTGGATGGAACCTTGTAGGGTAGGCAAGGTGGGTTGTATGACACTTGTGAGTTCCGGCACCTTTTTGTTTTACAAAAAAAGCACTGGGTAAACCCTTTACCATTTCAGACAAATAGTTGTCCAATCTCTTCTTAAAAACTTCCAGTGTTGGAGCATTCACAACTTCTGGAGGCAGGTTGTTCCACTGGTTAATTGTTCTAACTGTGAGGAAATTCCTCCTTAGTTCTAGGTGGCTTCTCTCCTTGATTAGTTTTCATCCGTTGGTTCTTCTCCTGCCTTCAGGCGCTTTGGAGAATAGCTTGACTCCCTCTTCTTTGGGGCAGCCCCTGAGATATTGGAAGACTGCCATCATGTCCCCCCTAGTCCTTCTCTTCATTAAACTACACATACCCAATTCCAGCAACCACATTCCTTCTATGTTTTAGCCTCCAGTCCCCTAATCATCTTTGTTGCTCTTCTCTGCACTCTTTCTAGAGTCTCAGCGTCTTTTTTACATTGTGGTGATCAATTAGTTGGGGATGTGAATAACTTTTTTTTTAGAAAATTTTATTAAATGTACATTTAAGAACAAAAGTGGACATAATTCAACTTCCCTGGCTGCAACACTACTATTAGTATTACCTTATGTTAGAGAAAGAAATAACAAAAACTTAAAATACATTTTATGACAGGACAGAGTATAACAAACTGTACATATAACATCTGTAATTTTTTGGGTAAACTGTCTTTCAGTCGTCAGCGTTATGTTTACATATCTTTCAGTTGTGTCCTGCTACAGGTGCTAATAAGAAATCCTTACATCATCAACCAATCAAACAATCGTCATCTCAGCGATCCTCCTTATCTCTAACCAATCGTACAAATTTTGCCAAATTTCGTAATAATCCGTTTCAGTCTTATTTTTGATCTCTAGGGGTTAACCTGTCCATTTCGGCGCAGGATAAAATTTTATCTATTATTTCTTCTTCAGTGGGTGTTTCCTTTCTTTTCCATTTTTGGGCATCTGCCAATCTTGCTGCGGTTAAAATATGTGAATAACTTGAAGTCATTCCTTCATACCCCTCTACAATATTGCAAGGAGGGAGAGGATAAAGGATGCCCCTCCAGGCAGAAATATTTGCTTTTCTTCCCATCAGGCGTTCCCTTATCTTTTGGGGTCCTTGGTGCTCTCTGAGCGTGGTTGTTTTTGTTGTGATTCAGGGTCAGCCTGTGGGTTCGGCAGTTGGGTCGGACGATTCAGAGGAGGAGGAGGGGGGTGTTGGAGAGCTTGCTGAGGATAGCCTTGAGGCTCCGCAGAGCCCTCAGCCAGGCCCCTCCCATCTGGTTACGACACAGACCCAGCTGTGTGAGCCTGACAGCGTGGATGAAGATGACCCACAGCTGGCCCTGTTCAAGGATGCCCGACGCAGGAGGCAGTCAATCAGGAGTAAACAGAGGAAGGCAATGGGGCTCCTCGGAAGGAGGCAGAGAGAAGCCACGCCCTGAACTGTATTTAAGGGGGAATGCGTGGGAGGGCTGGTTTGCTGAAGGCAACCGCTTGAATAGCTCCTGTTTCATGGTTCGTGTCTTGTTTGCTTTCGTATCCATAAATTTGGTAGGCTTAGTTCCAGCCTCTTGCCTTCTTGTAAAAGGGGTTGTCCCTGCCTTTTCTGCAGGGCCGGTAGCAGGCTGGTACAGAACAGTTTTCTTGCAGACATTTCATTACCCAACTAGGTAATGACATCAGTGCTGCAAGAGAGTGTGCTTTATTCTCTGTTAGTATACTTAAAAAACAGCTTAATAAAGAACAATTCCACCAACCCCACAGGGCAAAGTTGGGTAATGAAGCGTCTGAAAGGAAATTATCTTGGAGCACACAAAGAACCCCAAAGTTCAACCCTGAGCTACAAACATTGTCTTCTATTGGTACCTTACCTTTCAAACGTCATAGTTGGAGAATCTACAGGTATTCCTTGACTTATAGCAGTTCATTTATTGACCATTCAAAGTTGCAACAGCATTGGAAAAAAAGGGACTTACGACCATTTTTCACACTTACAACCATTGTAGTGTGGTCACGTGATCAAAATTCAGATGTTTGGCAACTGACTCATATTTATGACAGTTGCAGTGTCCCCGGGGTCGTGTCATCACCTTCTGACATACAAAGTCAATGGGAAAATCAGATTCACTTAACGACCATTTTACTAACTTAACACCTGCAGTGATTCACTTAACGACTGTGGCAAGAAAAGTCGTAAAATGGAGCAAAATTCACTTAACAAATGTTTCATTTAGCCACAGAAGTTTTGGGCTCAGTTGTCACCATAAGTTGAGGACTGTCCATAATGCAGAGCTCCAAAAGCAGTCAGAGTCCCACACGAACCCCCTGCCTGTTTATCACATGTTTCATGCATGGCACTGTATGTACAGTTGTTAGATCATGAAGTCATGTCTGCCACTTTCTTTTTTGACCACCCCTTCCCCCTCTTGGATGCCCTTGCATCATGGGAGAGAAAAGTAGAGCCATTTTTCATACGCTCCTGCTAAACTCTGCATCAGCAACCAAATTCAATTTAAAAGCCACAAGTTTGCCAGAATAAAAACATTCCATCCCTGATTGGCCACCTATTAGGATGGAGTATGGCTTCTTGGGGCAGGAAATTTCTAGAAGCTTTTGCTCAGCATTTTCCAGCACTCGAAAAACCCCAAAGACTCTTTGGGGTATCGCCAAGTGGTTTGTCAAGGCAAACTGTATGGCCTCTTTGCTTGGTAGAAGAGAATATTAAGACATTAAACATTAAACAATTAAACCAGTCAGTTTGAGCCAGTCTGGTCTAGTGGTTAAGGAACCAGGCTAGAAAGCAGGAGACCATGAGTTCAAGTCCTGCCATAGCTATGAAAGTCAGTAAAGTGACTTTGGACCGGTCCCTCTCTCTCGGCTCAACCCACCTCACAGGGTTGTTGTGGAGAAAATAGCAATAGAATAGAATAACAGAGTTGGAAGGAACCTTGTAGGTCATCTAGTCCAACCCCCTGCTTAAGCAGGAGACCCAACACCATTTCTGACCGATGGCAGTCTAGTCGCTTCTTGAAAGCCTCCAGTGATGAAGCTCCCACAACCTCTGAAGGCAAATTGTTCCATCGGTTGACTGTTCTCACGGTCAGAAAATTTATCCTTATTTCCAGGTTGAATCTCTCCTTGATCAGTTTCCATCTGTTATTCCTTGCCTGGCCTTCTGATGGAAAATAGGTTGACCCCCATCATCTCTGTGAAAGCCCTCAAATATTGGATATGTTCGCTGCCTTGAGATATTTGTAAAAGTAATAAAGGTAGGATATAGTGAGTAAATAAATAAATAAAAATCCCAAACATGTTTTTTCCCCCAAAAGACATTTGGATTTTCTTGGATTTTTTTTTTTCTTTCAGAACGTTTTGCTTCTCATCCAAGAAGTTTCTTTAGTTCTGATGAAGCTTCTTGGATGAGAAGTGAAATTTTTTCAAAGAAAAAACAAAACCATCCAGTTGTCTTTTTGGAAAAAGCACCTTTGGGACAATTATGACCTGGATGATTGAAAAGATAGAGAGATGATAGATAGATAGAAGATAGATAGATAGATAGATAGATAGATAGATAGATAGATAGATAGATAGATAGATAGATAGATAGATAGATAGACAGACAGACAGACAGACAGACAGACAGACAGACAGACAGACAGATAGATGATAGAAATAGATAGATAGATGATAGATATAGATTGATGATAGAGAGAGAGAGATAGACAGACAGATAGATAATAGAAATAGATAGATAGATAGATGATAGATATAGATTAATGATAGATGAGAGAGAGAGAGAGAGATAGACAGATAGATGATAGAAATAGATAGATGATAGATAGATATAGATTGATGAGAGAGAGAGAGAGAGAGAGAGAGAGAGAGAGAGAGAGAGAGAGAGAGAGAGAGAGAGAGAGAGAGAGAGAGAGAGAGAGAGAGATGGATGGATGGATGGATGGATGGATGGATGGATGGATGGATGGATGGATGGACGGACAGACAGACAAGTAAAAAGACTTCTAACGAAGCCCTTCCAACCTGCTTCCTTCAGGGGAATCCTTATTATTATGAAGGACAGTCCTTTATTTCAACAAGCTGCCCTTTAGATTTATGGATTTTTCCAAAGCTCACTTTGGCACTTCATTTTGGCAATTTAAATTTTACCATACAAATGGTACCACTTCATGTCCAGTCTCTCACATAGAAGATAGAACATAGAATCACAATGTTGGAAGGGACCTCAGAGGTCTTCTAGTCCAGTCCCGGCTCATGCCAGGACTAGAATACAATTTGGCTGTCCAGTCTCTTTTTAAAAGCCCCCACAACCTCTGAAGGCAAAGCTGCTCCATTGGTTAATTGTTCTCACTGTTAGGAACTTTCTCCTTAATTCCAGGTTGCTTCTCTCTTTGAATAGTTGCCATCCATTGTTTCTTGCCTTGCCTTCTGGTGCTTTGGTGAATAAGGTGACCCCCTCATCTTCTTTGTGGCAGCCCCTCAAATACTGGAACGCTGCTATCGTGTCCCCCCTAGTCCTTCTTTTTTCTAGACTAGCCATACCATAAATCATATACCATACATAAATCCAGTTATTCCACAAAAAGAACATGAAAGGACCCCCACTCCCCACCAACTGGACATCCCCCAAGCAACAGTGATGTCACCTGCAAATCTTTTCACCATGGAAGCACTTTGACACAGTGCTTCTGACACAGAAGTAATAGTAGTAATTATTCCACTGTTTCCAGCTCCTAGTATCCTGAACATCAGAACTGCCTTCATGTGAACATTAATATTTTGCAACAGGCAGTCTACCTTCCCCTTACAACTGCTCTCTGTTACACACTCATTCACAGGTAGACTCCTAGTTGGAGAAAGGACCACTCTGAAGCCTGCTAACGTGTGTGCTGCCGCTGGACTTCTAAACAAGAAAAAAAATTGTAACTGTTGGGAGTTAATGAGCAAAAGACTGCCTCTCACGTTGCAGGTTGCTTCAATGCTCTGTCCTCAGAATGCCTCCCAACCGCGATAGTTGGACGCGCATGCAAAGCAAATACTTTAGGAAATTGGATTTGGTAGCAATTTCCATCCCACCGTTTCCCCCCACACACACACAGACACACTTGCAAAATTAGCTTTTCTGCAGTCTCCTTACACAACCCCACTTTCTGCCCTGTTTGTTCAGCTCCTCTGCAGCTGTGACATAATGTTTTTGATAACTGGCGCGGGAAGAATTTCGCTGGTGGCCATGCTGGGGAGGAAAATCTGTTTTGCGTTAACCACACACGCCACTTATTTATGGAGCAATCATTAGCCCATGTGCAGCAAAAAAATAAAATCCTTTCTTTTCCACGGCTGGCTCTCTTCCAGTTGGGGTCCACCGCTCAAGTCCTTTGCTGAAAGCACCAGGGGAATCCACAAAGCGTGGAGCTGAATTCAGCACCCTGAACCCCAAGCTGGACAACATCCTTGGCACAAAATGCATCCTGGCATTCCCAAAGAACATTTGGAAGGCAGCTTCGGCCCAGAGGGCTGAAGAGTGCCTGCCAGTTGTCAGCATTTCAAGCCTTAGAAACTGAGTGTTAAGGAATTTAGTGTGCAGGGTCTCCTTGTGCTACCAAAGAGTTGCACAGACAAGGAAGGGTACTGAGAGCAGTAAAAATCACACACAGAAATACACTGAGTTCTAAAAGCAAAAAGTATTTTACTTTGAGGTGGTGTAAAAACAAAAATGCACAGTCAAAAATAAACAGTCCAAGTCATACACAATAGCAACAGTCCAAGGAGTAATCCAAACTACAAAGTCTTCTTACCGGTCCAGAGGTCAATACACAGTTCAGGTTACAACAGTAGTAAACCAACAGCAGAGCAAAAACAGTAATAGTAGAGATCAGTGAATTCAGAGAGAGAGAGAAGCTACGTTCCTAGCTTCCTCTTATGGCCATGAGAACACTTACACACCCATTGGCCAATTAACAACTTAAAGCCATAGCATTATGGTTAATATATTTTCAACCCAACATTGTAGGCTAACACCATATGCCTAACATTCTCCCCTTTGGGTAGAATAATATATAACTCTTACAATCTTATGCACATTCTTTCACAATTAGCATTGTGTTTCACAGCACTTTGTACCTTCGTAAAATGGTCTGCAATATTTACATCAGATGAACAATACTCTAGCTGTATTAATTTATCTTTGACACATTGTCTAACATTTAAATAACGAAGATCAGTATGTTTAGATCTTGTTCTTACTGCAGCATTATAAGCCATCTTTATTGCAGCTTGATTGTCCTCATACACAATGAATGGATCATTTACATTTAAACCCATATCTAACAATAATTGTTTGTACACTAGCAGTTCTGTACATAACACTGATAGACATGAAAATTCAGCCTCCATTGTAGATAAGCTTATGTGTTTTTGTCTAATAGACTTCCATCCAATTAAAGAATCACCCAACATTATAGCCAACCCTGAGGTAGATTTACGACTGTTTGAATCACAGGCAAAACTCGCATCTGCATATGCAGTAAGGATTAACTCATGATTTGGCTCTAGATATAACGAGTAGTGAATAGTCTGCTTCAAATATCTTAATACTCGTTTAGCTGATTGCCAGTGTCTAACAGTAGGATTATTGTTGTACCTGGCTAATTGATTTACACAGTAAGATATATCAGGTCTAGACCAATTACTCAGATACATAAGACTTCCTATCAAAGATTGGTACATAGTCTTATCAAATACAGGACTCTCAACATTAGTGTCCTTAATATCCATAGCCATCGGAGTTTTAGCTGGTTTACACATTTCCATATTGTATCTCTTTAATAACTGAGATATTTTACTGGCTTGTGAAATCTTAAAACCCCTATTTGTTTTCACAATATCTAACCCCAAATAGTGGCTAATTTCTCCAAGATTTCTAATTGTGAATTTAGTTTGCAATCTTGAAATGATAGTTTGTGCTTCTAACTCAGTTTTTGTTATTATTGCAATATCATCTGTGAATAATAAAAGAAAAGATGATGCTCCGTTGTGATCCCTTCTAAACAAACAAGGATCAGCATTACTGGCTACAAAACCTAATGCACTTAACTCATTAACTATACATTTATTCCACTCATAGCCTGATTGTTTCAATCCATAGAGGCTTTTCTTTAATTCCCAACAATCATGGTTTCTATCACTGGTCAATCCTGGTGGTATTCTTAAATAAATAGTATGTTGCAATGGAGCATGTAGATATGCAGTTTCAACATCTACATGGTTAACCATATATTGGTTTTTAGCCGCCCATACTAAAGCTGCTCTTAAAGTAGTTGCCCTTAGACTGGGTGCAAACACCTCGTCATAATCCTCAGTAGTTGGGGCAAAACCTTGTGCAACCAAACGTGCCTTATGGGTTACAGTCCCGTCTACACCCTTCTTTAACTTATATATCCATTTACAACCTATAGCTTGCTCACCAGGTGGCAGTTTAGCTTTCTGATAAACCTTAAGATTCTGCAAAGACTTCAACTCCCTGTTCATTGCAGCTTTCCATGATGCTTGTTCCTTTTCAGGATACATCCTGATCTCATCATAGTTAGAAGGCTCTACATTAACTTGACATATTATACTAGCTTCATAGCGATCAGGTGGATGTCTGATACGCGTTGAACGCCAAGGAATTACAGGGCTTTGAATTTCTGTCTCCTTTTCTTCCTCTGATTCATCTTTTATCTCCCCTATCTCCTCTTCATCTTTTATATTTACAGGAGATGCATTATCATTACTAGTTACGTTATCAGAGGAGTCCTCAAACACTAGAGGATCAGTATTAACAGTTTCTTGCTCTAACCTATCCCAACCAACATGCTCAAGGAATTTTGCACTAGCACTGTTATATACATTAGTTGTGCCCTGTTCCCAGAAACGATAGGATCTGTGGTTAGCTTCGTAACCTACGAAGTATAATTGCCTAGCCCTATGTTGGCCTTTACTCCTGAGTTGTGCAGGAATGTGGACCCAAGCTGGGGTGCCAAACGTGTGCAGGTAATCAAGGTTTGGTCTTCTACCATGCCATATAGTATATGGTATTTTACCAGTAGAAGTATTAACAACTATATTCAGAACATGGTTTGCACATTTTGCTGCCTCCCCCCACAGTCTATCTGTTAAGCCAGAATCTTGTAACATGGTTCTCATCATGGCTTGTAACGTTTGCCCACGTCTCTCAACAAATGCATTATGTTGAGGTCTATAAGGGGCTGAACGTTTATGCTCAATGCCAGCTGATTGTAGCATATCAACAAAATGCTTATTTGTAAATTCAGTGCCATTATCAGTAATTATGCACTGAACCTTTCTCTTTGTTTTTCTCTCCACGAACTTCAGCCAGTTTGCAAATTGTTGGAAAGTATCTGCCTTTGACTTAAGCAGATAACAAAAACCATATCTAGAGTAGTGGTCCAATATACTTAACATATAACATGACCCTCCTAAACTTGGTTTCATGGGTCCAATTAAATCAGCAAACACAACTTCCAAAGGTACAGTTGTTTTGAAGCTGTTTATCCTGTTTGCCGGACTTGCCTTACTCTTTTCCTGATTACAGGCATTGCAATTCAAATACTTACTACATGGCTTCAGTTTAAGTCCGTCTACTAATTCAACTGTTTTACGTAGTGAGTTAAAGTTTACATGCCCTAACCGCCTATGCAATAAATGTATACATTCATCATGTGGCTTCTTGTTCTCACATATTGAGTTAGCTTTAACTGTACTAATCTGGTTACTTGTGAGAACGAATAAACCATTTTTCAAATTAGCAGTTACACAGGTTCCATTCCTCTCAATAGTGCATTGCTCCCCTCTGAATGTTACCACAAACCCAACCTTAACCAATTCCCTTACAGATAACAGGTTGAATCTTAGCTTAGGTATATATAACATAGGTAACTGTTCCTTAATGCATGGACAATAGGAATTACCTTCACCAGAGGCCTTCATCCTCCAACCGTTTGCCAGTGAAACATATTGGTTGCTGTTTTTCATATTAATAAACCTCTTTTTCACTTTAGTAATGCATTGTGAAGCCCCACTATCAACAACCCACAATTCATTATTTCTGGATGTTGATTCACCAGAAACAGCCAAACCAACGCCCTTCTTAGCCTTCCCACTGCTATTCACATTCTGTTTTTTACCCTTTCTACAGAATTTGGCTATATGCCCTCTAGCCCCACAAGAATAACATTTCTTGATGTTGTAAGCAGTGGAGAATGGCTGCTCCTCTTGTGGCTGTGTCTCTCTCAGCTGGTCTCTGTCACGCCTTCTTCTGGACTCTTCCAGCAGTCTCCCAGTAATGTTAGTCAATGTCAGTTCCTCTCTGGTCAGGACTTCCAAAGAAGAAACATACCCATCATAACTCTCATCCAAAGATGACAGAATAATGTAGACCTGATGCAACTCTGAAAAAATCAGCTCCTTTTCATGAAGCTCTTGAAAAGTTGCCTTCATATAATTTAAATGGGTCAGCATATCTCCATTCTTCTGCAGACGAGTCCTAAACAGCTTACGTGTAAGGTGTATATGTGCACCCACACTGTCTCGAACATAAAGCCTTCGCAAAACGCCCCAACACCTAGCAGCAGACTCCTCACCACGAATATGGACAAGCTGCTGGTCATTCAGTGTTAGTCCAATAATGCAAAGAGCTTTCTCGTTGCTTCGTTTAAAGTTGTCTAACTTCTTTACATCCTCTTCGTCATCTGGATCCCAAGCAGTAGTATCTGGTGGGTTATTTACAACAGCCCATAGTCCTTCCTTGCACAAAAGCAAGCAGCATTTTGTGGACCAGGAAACATAGTTTGTCCCATCCAACTGGGTTATCCAGGAGATGCCTGACAACAGTTCCTGTGCCATTTTACACCAAATACAAACTCAGCTAGGAATACTGTGTGTACTAACTCTCAGTACAGGCCTGGGCCCATAACCAGTGTTAAGGAATTTAGTGTGCAGGGTCTCCTTGTGCTACCAAAGAGTTGCACAGACAAGGAAGGGTACTGAGAGCAGTAAAAATCACACACAGAAATACACTGAGTTCTAAAAGCAAAAAGTATTTTACTTTGAGGTGGTGTAAAAACAAAAATGCACAGTCAAAAATAAACAGTCCAAGTCATACACAATAGCAACAGTCCAAGGAGTAATCCAAACTACAAAGTCTTCTTACCGGTCCAGAGGTCAATACACAGTTCAGGTTACAACAGTAGTAAACCAACAGCAGAGCAAAAACAGTAATAGTAGAGATCAGTGAATTCAGAGAGAGAGAGAAGCTACGTTCCTAGCTTCCTCTTATGGCCATGAGAACACTTACACACCCATTGGCCAATTAACAACTTAAAGCCATAGCATTATGGTTAATATATTTTCAACCCAACATTGTAGGCTAACACCATATGCCTAACACTGAGCCTGTTGAATATCGGCCTGAACATTAGGTCTGCTTAGCAGGCTAAGTGGGGTAAAACTTTGCAGACGGTGCAAAGCCCGGTGGCTGAACTTGAGCTAGGCACTGCATCAGAACCCAGCAGAACACAGTACCTCTTAACACTTAATCTAATTGTCACCAATACGCTTCGAAGGCTTGCCTCTGTTTTCCCAAATGGACCTATGCCACCATAGCACTGTTGTGGTTTACATTTCTGCATTGTTAGTATGTCTTGAGGCATTTTTATGGACAATTCTTGCAAACGGATTTATTTATTTTGCATATGGCGTATCATACAAGGACTAGCAATATATATTAACGTTTCACCCAGATTAGTAAAACACAATAAAAACATATATGTCAAAAAGATCTATGTTCAAATATCAATTTCTAGGCTAGTGGACCCCAACCTTTCTGGCTTTATGGGCCAACCTGGGGGGGGAGAGAGAGAGAGAGAGAGAGAGAGAGAGAGAGAGAGAGAGAGAGAGAGAGAGAGAGAGAGAGAGAGAGAGAGAGAGAGAGAGAGAGAGAGGAAATTGTTCCATGCAAGTGGCAGGTGAGTGCACACATGCAGCTCCATTTGCGTAAGTGGTGCAGACACACACACGCGAGTCCCCATCATTTGTGCAAATAGAGCTGCGCACACACGCTCGCCTGCCATGTGTGGCCCCATTCTGAACAGACTGCAGTCCAGTACTGGGTCACGGCCTGGGGGTTGGAGACCCCTGGTCTAGGCCATCTAACCATTGAAGCACATCATTGTTTATATTAAAAAAATCAGATACTGGGCCCATTATATGCCTTTAGCTTACAGCCGGTCACCATGTGATCTACAGTTTGATGTGGGACCCCACAGTCACACTGAGGGGAGGGTGCTGTCCCCCATTTATACAAAGGGTCCCGGCAGACACCATCTGAAGTGTAAAACCTCTTGTCCATTTCTGATGTGGTAGTTCAAAGCCTGGCAGCTTTTTTGTAGGGCCATTTATATGTCTTCTCATGTCTGGGCAAAATGTAGAGGACAAATGAGAAACTAGTTTAACCTCCTTTTGCAAATCCCAAGTGAACCCAATGTTTGGGCTGTTGGCCTGAGCTCCAAGCTTGGCAATTTGTCTGCAAACGTTTTGTCGCCAATTGGGGGGAACATCTTCAGTGGACTTTGAATTGTGCTCATCTGTCAGAGCACTGGCCTTTAAATACCTTTTTGTGTGATGTAAATTAGTGTGGGTGTTATTTGTCCAGATGTTTCTGAGTCATGGTCTGGTTTCAGGCTGTTGGATTGGCTGGTTATTGTTGCTGGGCCAAAGTCTTTGGTACCCAACTTTGATGCTTGAGATTCTTGGTGAATCTGGGGAAAGATTCACATGACCAAAGAGAGGGATAGGAAGTACTGCAGGCAGTGAGTGCTTTGCCAGTGGTCTTTAAGCTAGGTTGAGTGAGATTGTTTTAGTTTTCCACACTGAAGAGTGCCACGGCAGTGCATTTCTCTTTTTTTAAAGCAAAAACATAAACACAGAGACGAAACAAAAAACAAAAAACGGAATTTGTCTTGACAAATCACTTGGGCATCATCTCAAATCTTCTCTGTGTCTCTTAACCTCTCCAGCCTTCATAAGCCTCTTCCAGCCTTTTTTAGGGCTTGAAGATTCTGGGTAGATTCTACGAAGCAAACCAACATGGTTGTCTTTGCTGTTAAAAACCCGAGGTCCACAAAGTGTCTGACAACCAATTCTTGTGTTTACATCTGTGGCAGCTTCCCTGCGGTCAAGAGGTCAAAATTCAGACACTTGGCAACCGGTATGTATTTAAGATGGCTGCAGCATCGTGACGGGGTGTACGTCATATGACACACGCGCCCCCCCCCCATTTACAACCTTCCAGCCAGCTTCTGACAAAGTCAATAGGGGAAGCCAGATTCTCTTAACAACTGTGTGAATTCACATAAGAACTGCAGTGATTCCCTTAACAATCATGACAAAAAGGTCATAAAAAGCAAATCCCGGTCCCAATTGTAGTTATAAGTTGAGGACTATCTGTCATCAGAGAAGGTGCTACCACATTCTTGATTTTTTTTTTTAAAAAAAGTGTATTTAAGAGAAAGAGAAGGCAGGGTGAGAGAATATTCTATAGGGAAGCTTTTGGAAATGAAAAGGACAGAATACAGAATCATAGATTGGAAGGGACCTTGGAGGTCTTCTAGTCCATCCTCCTCTTCAAGCAGGAGACCCTTCAGAGACAAGTGGCTGTCCAGTTTCTTCTCATAAACCTCCTGTAATGGAGCACCCACAACATCTGGAGGCAAGTTGTTCCACTGGTTAATTGTCCTCAATGTTAGGAAGTTTCTCCTTAGTTCCAGGTTGCTTCTCTCCTTCAATAGTTTCCACTCGTTGCTTCTTGTTCTGCCTTCAGGTGCTTTGGTGAATAGGCTGACCCCCTCTTCTTTATGGCAGCCTCTCAAGTATTGGACCACTATCATGTCACACACACCCCTAGTCCTGATAGTATTCAAAATATTTGAAGAGATAATAAAAAAGGCATACTACACGCATCAGTCCCGGTCTACCAACAGTGACTTCTGCTTGTCTGATTTACCTGCTCGAGCAGAAGCTAACAAGTCTAGTAAGAACCTCAATTCCCCATGCAAAAAACTACACAGGCTCCCCTCTCCTATCATTCCAGTTGGGAATCGTTGCTTTATTTTTCCTGGCATCTGGTTTCTCGCTTGACTCAAGGCAAAGTTGGAAAAAACAAAGCTTTCCATAAACATGCCTTTCTTAATCCATATTGGCTTCCGCATTACTGGATTTGAACTCTTATCATCCCCTGAATCCTTGGCTGGAGATGATGAAGTTTTGAACTCCAGCACATCTGGAGAGCCCGGGGTTGAGGAAAATGTTGGTTCTGAGTGCTATTCAGCAGAGAAAATGTTTTTATTTTCTTTGTAGCCGTGGCTGTTCTTTATCCTGCCGAAAGCCATGGCTCTGTTTAATGTGAAAAATCCAATAGATTTTTTTTAAAAAAAAAGAAGATTTGGGAAATAGGTTACAAATCATCTTGTAAGCAGATGGAGCACCACTGTATTTTCTGCTGCCTAGGAGGCCCCAAACCTACCAGGATCCTGCAGAAGCTTGACTGGATCAGAAGCAAAGATGGTTCCTTTTGTCCCCAACAGCACAAAGCAAATGGGTGCACAAAAAAGTGGAGGAGACCAAATCTAATCCTCGAGATGCGTTAGCAAATTATGGTGCCTGGGCTGAGGGCTGGGGACAGTTGACATAAATTTTCCAGCATGAAGTTTCTGCTTTCCATGCCAACTCCCGATGAAAGCGCGAGGGGTTTGCCAGATGACAACTTTCAAGTTCAAGTGCCTTGGAATAACCGAATAAAGGTTCCCCCGCACATGCGTGTTAGTCGTTTCCGACTCTAGGGGCCGGTGCTCATCTCCGTTTCAAAGCCGAAGAGCCAGCGCTTGTTGAAAGGGACCTTGGAGGTCTTCTAGTCCAACCCCCTGCTGAAGGTAGGAGACCTTAAAGGTAAAGGTAAAGGTTCCCCCGCACATGCGTGCTAGTCGTTTCCGACTCTAGGGGCCGGTGCTCATCTCCGTTTCAAAGCCGAAGAGCCAGCGCTTGTCCGAGGACGTCTCCGTGGTCATGTGGCCGGCATGACTAGATGCCAAAGGCGCATGGAACGCTGTTACCTTCCCACCGGTGTGGTCCCTATTTTTCTACTTGCATTTTTACGTGCTTTCGAACTGCTAGGTAGGCAGAAGCTGGGACGAGTAACGGGCGCTCAACTCTGCTACGCGGCACTCGGGATTCAACCCGCCAAACTGCCGACCTTCTGATCGACAAGCTCAGCGTCATAACCCACTGAGCCACCGCGTCCCTTATAGGAGACCTTAGACCATTCCAAATAAATGGCTGCCCAGTCTCTTCTTAGAAGCTTCCAGTGATGGAGCACCCACAGCTTCTGGTGGCAGGCCATTCCACTGATTACTTGTTCACATTGATGGGAATCTTCTCCTTAGTTCTAGGTTGGATGTCTCTTTAACGATCTTCTACCCTTTGTTTCTTATCCTGCCCTCAGGTGCTTTGGAGAATAGCTTGACCCTCTCTTCTCTGTGACAGCTCTTGAAGTATGGGAATGCGGCGATCAGATCTCCCCTAAGCCTTTTTTTTTTTAGACTAGCTATACCTAGTTCCCTCAATTCTCCATCATATGGTTTGGTCCCCTAATCATCTTTATTGCTCTCCTCTGCACTTTTTCTGTCTTGCCTTGCACACTTCTCTGCCTATCCATTTGGAATGGAGTTTTGAAAGACCACCTGAGTCCAGTTCTATATATAGGATCCAAGACACGTTGGTTGTTGTTTTTTTTTTAACCTGGCCATCGGTCTTACGTGGTATAGCACAGGCCCCTTAGACGAAAGGCAGTCAGGTTTCAATATTGTAAGCCAGGCAGTGCAGAATTAGAAAAAGTTCCCTTTTTAGTCCTCCGAAGCCACTGGGGCTATTTGGAGCCAAGCAAAATCCTCACAGACAATTAAGTCTTGCAAACGCAGCGAAGAAAAGTCCAGAGTAATGAGAAACAAATGTTTTCTAAAAGCAGCCGAGCTAGTCAACTTAGTGGTTTGGATGCCTTTGCCTTCACCACTTTCTTTGGAATGGAACAGGTGGAAAAGAAGAGGGTGTAGAACTGCCTTGGCAAGCCTATCTTTTCCTAATTGCAGAATGCAAATTACCGGGCTCTAATATGTTTAGACATAAATATTTAAACGTGGTGCTTCATATTTACAAGTGCCTGGCTGTCTCCAGCTTCAAATTTATAATGGATAACAAGATGTACACAGCATTTTCCAAAGGAGCAGAGGGCACGCCGGATTCCAGTTGAGTGCAGAGAAAAATAACACGCAGTAGGGAAGATAGTCTAACAAAAACTAGCCTTGTTCCTCCCTTCCCGCCCCCCCCCCCCGAACCCTCCCATATAGCTGTTGACCTCTAAATCAAGGTTTTTCAAACTTGGCAACTTGGAGATGGGGGGAGACTTCAACTCCCAGCATTCCTCATTGAGTGTTGATGGGCTGCGGTTTTTCCTCTTTGGTAGGATTAGGATAGTGTTTCCTCCTTGTTTGTCTGCTGTTAATCCCTGCTCACTTGTGCACTGATGAGGATGTGTTGTGGTCTTTTTGTTTTCTTCTTAGCTTTTTGTTGGTGTGAAGATGTGGTTTAGATTTATGGGTCTGCTGATGACTGATTTGTCTGAGTGTCAAGCTTCCAAGAAGTCTCTAGCCTCCTTGAGTTTGCTTACCCTCACCAGTGCTGGCAGGACAAGGTCCCGAATCTAAACAGGGGGGCAAATCCCACATTGCCTTCCACTGTTGATGTCACTAGAGTCCCGGTGGTGCAGTGGTTAGAATGCAGTACTTCAGGCTACATCTGCTGACTGCCAGCTGCCGGCAGTTTGGCAGTTCGAGTCTCACCAGCTCAAGGTTGACTCAGCTTTCCATCCTTCCGAGGTCGGTGAAATTGGGGACAATGTGCTGACTCGGTAAACTGCGGAGAGAGGGCTGCAAAACACCACGAAGCGGTATATAAGTCTTAAGTGTGATTGCTGTTGTCATCATCATTCTAGCCATTGTCTATCCACTGCAGGATGAAGGCCTTTTCCGCATGTTTCCAACCAATAAAAGTCTTGGGCTTTCTTTTGCCAATTGGGATGACAAGACTTGCTGATGTCGTCGCTCCATCTTGTTTTAGCTCTCTTGCGTGGACACTTTTTATCAAGTGATCAAGTTACCCAGTACACTAATGTCTGCAAGCAAACCAATAAGCTCAGAGAGTACCAAAGACTCGAAGATGCAACTTTTATTATTTATACCAGCCCTAGCCAATCCAGAAGCCAGATACTCACCACCAAAAACGCCAGTGGTCAATGTCCCGGGACCCTTTCTAATCTCCTGTTGTCATTGACCACCAAGCCTGAATGTCGATGGTCATTCGCCATCAACAAGCCTCAGCTGAGGTGAGGTTCCCAGCTGAGCCACCGTTGCCATGTCTCTGTTGCATGCGTTCCTGGGTTGCTTTCTCCACGAGATACTTTTTTGAAACCCGGCAATTTTGGGAGGAGGCATAAACATCTGCCTTGCTTGTGTTGTGCTTGGCACCAGGCAGCTGTTTAAGGTTTCTGAGGAGCACATGTGCTGGACTGATGGCTTGGGTGGCTGGCTCAAAAAGGCTCTCGGAGGAGCCGTCTTCTTTTAATTATCATGTCAATGTGAATGTCCTCTCTCTCTCTCTCTCTCTCTCTCTCTCTCTCTCTCTCTCTCTCTCTCTCTCTCTCTCTCTCTCTCTCTCTCTCTCTCTCTCTCTCTCTCTCTCTCTCTCTCTCTCTCTCTCTCTCTCTTTCTCTCTCTCTCTCTCTTAACATGCTTGGATAAAGTCTACAAGACAGAGCTCAGTTTGCAAGGGGGAAATTAACTTTGGTGAAGACAGCTCCAAAGCAATTGTCAGGCTGCAGAAAATTTATAGCGGGATTTGTTCATGCAGACCGATCCTGTCTTCACACATTGCTGGTACATCACAAGAGCCCCACAGTGATGAATCTGTTGGCCGAGGCTTTCTGGAAGGCATCACCACAGTGTTCTCACTCGCTAGGATTGGTCCGGTAGGGGCTGTGAAGCCCAAGTGCCTTTGGATGACATACAGGAAGGGAGATTGAGGTCTCCACAGGCACCGGCCGCTCGCTGGCCTCAGGTGGGCAAGCAAGCTGAGCAGGCCAGGCTTGGTTAGTGCTTGGATGCAGAACCACTTGGATGTTCCTGAGAGAGTCAGGAGGCCCACACATCTCAGTCTCAGACCTTAGACCAGGCTGGGAAGTTACAGCCATCCATGGAGTAAGAGCAGTGTCAGAGCCTGTATTGTGAGGTTGTGATACAAACACCCCCACACACACTTTTGTCCTTGCTTCAGAGAGTTGATGGAGAGCCTGGGTTGCAATGGTGCATTGCTCATTTTGTCAGTCAGTCAACTGTGGACACCCTGCTGCCAAGAACACTTCTAAGCCATCCAGAGTTATTACTTGAGATGGGTGGCTATAGAAATTGAACAAACAAACACAACTCAGAACAACTCAGGGTCCTCCCTCCCTCCCTCCGTTCCTTCCTTCCTTCCTTCCTTCCTTCCTTCCTTCCTTCCTTCCTTCCTTCCTTCCTTCCTTCCTTCCTTCCTTCCTTCCTTCCTTCCCATGGTGGCGCAATGGTTAGAATGCAGTATTGCAGACTAACTCTGCCCATAGCCAGGAGTTTGATCCTGACCGGTTCAAGGTTGACTCAGCCTTCCCTCCTTCTGAGGTTGGTAAATTGAGGAGGCAACATGCTGACCCTGTAAACCACTCACAAAGTGCTTAAAGCACTATTAAGCAGTATATGTCTAAGTGTAATAATAATAATAATAATAATAATAATAATAATAATAATAATAATAATAATAATAATAATAATAATACAGGAAACCCTGTTGGAGCATTCACATTGGTCTTCTATTCCAACCCCCTGCCCAAGCAGGAGACCCCATACCTTACGGACAAATGGCTGGCCAATCTCTTCTTTGAAATCTCCAGTGAGGGAGCACCCACAGCTTCTGGAGGCAAGTTGTTCCACTGATTAGTCCTTCTCACTGTCAGGAAGTTTCTTCTTGGTTCTAGGTTGCTTCTCTCCTTGGATTAATTCCCATCCTTTGTGTTCTGGACCAGCCCTCTTCTCGCAACCCCTAATTAAAAGAAGAGTCTGGAAAGCGTCCAAGGCTAAAAGGCTTCTGCCAAGATTTAATTACGCAGTTAACAAAAACACGCAGTTAACAAAAACACAAGAGCTTGTCTTCTCAAGCGGAAAAGTTGCTTTCAGCAACCAGCCCCTCCCCAAACACTTCTTTTATAGAGAGCTCAGGGCGTGGTCTCCCTGTGCCTCCTCCCGAGGAGTCCCATAGTCTTTCTTTGTTTGTCCCTGCTCGTCTGCCTCCTGCGTCGGGCGTCCTTGAACAGGGCCAGCTGTGGGTCATCATCCTCCGCACTCTCGGGCTCACACAGCTGAGAAGAGGTCCCCGGCTGAGGACTCTGCAAAGCCTCCAAATCATCATCAGCCGGTTCGTTTCCCTCCTCCCCCACATCTGAGTCCTCCGATACATCGGACCCGGCTGTCGGACCCACAGGCTGGCCCTGAGTCACAACACTTTGCTTCTTGCCCTGCCTGTTGCTATTGCTATTGCTATTCTGAGGCCAAATTTCCAGTCGATGAACAATAATGCTATAAGACCAGATCAAAGGAGATTCTTACCAAGGGCTGGATGACTTCAATGTGATATACATCATCATCTGCTTTGTGAAGCACAGCCAGCAGATCTGCTTTCTGGTATTGTGAAATGAGAACAGGCAAATCAGTCCACTTCATTTTTTTTCCCTTCCCCCCCCCCCCAGTTTTTGAGGATTTACTGTATCCAGTATGGCTTTGTTCAACTTTTTGGCAGGGTGGGGTAGAGAATAAGAAAAAAAACACATTGAAATCTGGTTGTAGTTTGGTTCATGTTTCTCCAAGGTCACAGATCTTTGTTTACGGCTCTACTCTATGGATACTCTTTGGGCCAGCAACTTCCATCTCTTACGAGTGACCTTATGATCTCATCTTATAATCTCATGATTATAAGCTTTTGTGTGGAAGCTTTTCTCTAGACTTTTAATATCTGGTCCTGGGAGGGCCTGCTAAAGTTTCCTCCCTGATGGCGTTCATGAGTTTTGGTTATTACTTATTTATTTAGTGTATTAGGATGAGAACATGACAGGAGAAAAGTAAAGGTATATACACAATCCACATAATTATAAGTTAAAGTTCTATGGGGGTGTGGCAGTGGCCTCCTAACTGGGTGTCCAGTTCAGCTATTCAAGTGATCTCCTCTGCCGTTGCTTCATGCAGATCTTCTAAGGAACCAGAGAATGTATATCGTGAGCAGTCTTGCACAATATGTTTAATAGTTTGCATGTCAACAGCGCAGTCAAAACAAGGGGAATCTTTCCAGTCTCACAGATAAAGGGCAGAGGCATGTCTTCCAGTCATCATTTGAGTGTTGTATCTTATGATCTATGATGATTGTATTTTATGATTATGATCAGGATTTATCACTTGTTGCTTGTATGTACGCTGAGAGCTTATGCACCGGAGACAAATTCCTTGTGTGTCCAATCACATTTGGCCAATAAAGAATTCTGTTCTATTCTATTCTATTCTATTCTATTCTATTCTATTCTATTCTATTCTATTCTATTCTATTCTATTCTATTCTATTCTATTCTATTCTATTCTATTCTATTCTATTCTATTCTATTCTATTCTACAATCATTCTATTCTATTCTATTCTATTCTATTCTATTCTATTCTATTCTATTCTATTCTATTCTATGCTATTCTATGCTATGCTATGCTATGCTATGCTATGCTATGCTATGCTATGCTATGCTATGCTATGCTATGCCATGCCATGCCATGCCATGCCATGCCATGCCATACCATTCTCTATTCTACTCTACTCATCATCATCATCATCATCCTAGTCATTGTGTATCCACTTGCAGGGTGAAGGCCTCTTCTGCATGTTTCCAACCAATGCGCTCCTGGGCTTTCTTTTGCCAATTGGGTGCACAATACTTGCTGATGTCATCAATCCATCTTGTTTTAGGTCTCTTTCATGGATGCTTTTGATCAAGTGGAATCCATTTTATTGCTGCCTTGATCCACCTGTCCTCCGTTCTTCTTGCTCTGTGACCAGCCCATTCCCTTTTCAATGCTTTTACTCTTCCGATGGCCTCGTATACTTTTGTTTGTTCTCTAATCCACGCGCAGGTCTTTCTGTCTTCTCCTGTGATGCCGAGCATCTATCTTTGCGCCACTCATAGCTTTGGTATCAGTTGTGAGGTTATTTCTTCCAGGATCACACCTAATTCTGTTTGATTTCATCCCCACAGATCAGGGCAGTTCAAAACCACGTGATTTGATAGAGGGATCACTAATGGTCAGGCCACAGGAAGTTACCTCAGACTCAGGTGTTCTTGGGGTTAAACTGGCTAGATGTTAACCAAATGGCTGTTCTCCAAATTGGCCTATGTGCGATTTCAGTCTTGTGATGGACCATGAGTTGTGGTGAAGATGAGAAACCTGATCCATAATAGGCATCTTCTCATGGATTTATTTTTCTCCCAGGTACATGTTGCCCCAAATGTCGCGGCAAACACAAATTCCATCTATTTGATTTCAAAGTGTTCCCAGCTGACCCATTATGGTTACCTCTTTGGGTTTTGATCCTTGTTTTTCTTCATGTTTTAATTTGTTCTTATAATGTTATGATTTCTTTGGTGCTAAACAAGTAGTCCTTGACTTATGACTGCAGTTGGGATTGGCATTTCCATCATAGGTCAGTGCACTCATAAAGCGAGTCATTGCATCACCACACCCAATTTTATGGCTATTCTTACCATGGTTGTTAAGTGAATCAGATGTTCATTAAGCGAGTCTTGATTTTCCAATTAACTTTGCTTGTTGGAAGTTGAATAGGAAGGTGATAAATGACTGCAACCATCCTGAATTGCAAGCCGGTTGCCCAGTAGCTGAATTGTAATCACATGACCACAGGAGTGGTGCAATGGTCATAGTTTTGAGGACGGGTCATAAATCACTTTTTCTCAGTCTGTCATAACTTTGAAACATTGTTAAACAAACAGTCATAAATCAAGGATTACCTGCATGCCGGTCCATCTTTGGGATTAGGGGAGATTATCAGTACAAGGAGTCCTTGATTTATGACCACAATTGAGTTTAATGTTTCTGTTGCTAAGTGAGACATTTGTTAAATAGGTTTTGCTCCATTTTACAGCCTGGCTTGCCATAATCGTTAAGTGAATCACTGCATTTGCTCAGTTAGTGACACAGTTGTTAAGTGAATCTGGCTTCACCATTGACTCTGCTTGTTCAGAGAGTTGCAAAAGGTGATCATATGATTCTGGGACACTGTGACCATCATAAATATGAGTCAGTTGACAAGTGCCGAGTTTTCAATTAGTGGATTCGTTTGAACATGTGAAAATAGATCAGTTTGCCTTCACTCCAGAGGCAGAGCTGTGTTCGCTGGAGTTTTAATTGCCAACGAAGCCATGGAAAACAATTTCTGCAGATAGGAAAAGAGAGGAAGTTTTAAGGTTTTGTTTTCTGCTTAAAAGGAGGGGGAGGGAAGAAGGATGGGAAGTCAGATGAAGAAAGTCTAGTGTGGGTCAACACTCTAATGTCCAGCCTGGAGTTTTACAGCTGCAAAACAGCTTCAGAATAACAGAATAACAGAGTTGGAAGGGACCTTGAAGGTCTTCCAGTCCAACCCCCTGCTCAGGCAAGAGACCCTATATATACCATTTCAGACAAATGGTTGCCCAGTCTCTTTTTAAGAGCCTCCAGTGATGGAGCACTCACAACTTCTGGAGGCAAGCAGTTCCTCTGGTTGATTATTCTCACTGTTAGGACATTTCTCCTTAATTCCAGGTTGCTTCTCTCTTCAATTAGTTTCCATCCACGGTTTCTTGTCTCTCCTTCTGGTGCTTTGGAAAATAGTTTTGACACACACACACCCTCTTCTTTGTTGCAGCCCTTCAAATACTGGAAGACTGCTATGGTGTCACCCCTAGTCCTTCTTTTCTCTAGACTAGCCAGAGTCTTAGTTTAATCATCTGCAGTTTTTCCAAAGTCTCAGCCTCTTTTTTTGTGTAATGTGGTGACCAAAACTGGATGCAGTAGTGTGGTCCTCCTAAGGCTTTATAAAGCGGCACTAATACAGCATACTCCTTCCACGTCTCCTGCTGGGGAAAAACTCAGTCATGTTCCCTTCCTTTTTCGATTCTCTGCTGGAGTCTTTTAAAAGCATTTCTGATCATGTGGCAAAGGCGTGTGTGTGTGCGTGCGCGCATGGAGACATAGAAGCGCTGCTCTGGGCTGCTGGTGTTTTTCTTGCATGCCCACAGAATTATGACTTGAGTTTGTACAGCTGAGTCTTTATTACTGGTCATAATTATCCTGGCTGAGATAGAACAGGTACAATAATTTTTACAGCCCCGATAAAGGCTCTTTCAAAGCCACTGGGGGAAACGCAGCATATTTCTGATCCACCCTGGCCTCATTTAAATAGGGCCATTAGTTTGTTAGGACCACAAAGAGAGGACCGTATGGGATGCCCAGGCACTGCCGTGTAATAATTCTACTAAAAGCAAATATTTTGAAAGTGGCGCTCCCATCCCCATCGCAGGGGACTCTGCGGAGCAAATCTAATTGGAGAAGGACAAGGCACACAAGAGGAGCATTCCCCTTTCAGGAGTGCATGAAACAGGATATGTTTTTATAGCCTGAACGTAAATAAGTTTAGATGGAAATAAATTGAGGATCTCAGATAAGGTAGAGAAAGTCTGCTGGCTTACACATAGGAGGAAATCCATTTGGAGTCTTTGATGCACTCTGATCTTGGCTGTTTTCTTGCAGATGTTTCATGACCCAACTAGAGAACATCGTCAGTGTTAGAAGGGACTAGGGTTTGTGGAGAGGAGGAGGAAGAGGAGGAGGACTCTATGATCTTGATGGAAACCATAGACAAGAGTCTTCCATAATCCAAATTATGCTGTCACCCTACTTATTGTTCTTCTGAATGACTAGTTTTATTGGAAAATAAGTATGGATTTGCATCACAGGTATCTCGATTGAGCTAGCACACAGGAGCTTACTGTATTTTTCCAATTTGTTTCATGTTCATTAAAAAAACACCTTTCCAGATTATATATTTGGACAGCAGTTTAATGCCAGCCTAAATTTGCATTTTCTTCAGTGCTATCTGATAGGCATTCAGCCAGTCATTATTTCACACCTGTCAGGACATCATGACATTATTGGCAACCAATGCAAATCAGAACGTTGGCACCCAATGAAGTCATGGTGCACATGGTTGGCAATGCATTGCAAAGAGTTTGAGATAAATTTACAACTGGGTCTTTAACCCATTAGTTCTGTTTCAATATATCTATTTCTTCAAGCGTTCTTTTTGGAGGTGTGGGGTTCATGTATAGCCCTAAACTACAAGTTCCTTAGTTGTGTAGTGGACTCTATAACTAAAGTGGGAGTGGAGTTAAGAGATTAGCCATGCTGGAATTCTTACAAGAGAGGAAGTGATGGAGACCTGACCCCCTCTTAAATCTCCAGAGTCCTTATCTGATTGTTCTCGAGAAAGCATGGTTAATCTGGTGAGATTCTTGTAAATAGGCGAGTAGCAATGAAGATACTTCTCTGATCAATTCACAGTGTCCTTGTGGTGCCTTGTACCTGACATTTGTGATTCAGTGAATAAGCGAATGTGGCCGCATTTTCACATAATGCCTAACCATTCATCATGGTTTTACAAATGTAGAGAACCACAGAAATAACTTTGGAGAAGAATGCAACAGTTAGCAAAACATAAATTATGATTCCCCCCTCTCTCACCCCCTCTCTCTGTCTCTCTCCCTCTCTCTCTCTCCACAATGCCCAATGCAAGGTTCCTTGTGACACTATAGGAGAAGGTAGCATTATATGTGTGTTTGTGTGTGTGTGTGCATGTGCATGTGCGTGTGCATGTGCATGTGTGTGTGTGTGTGTGTGCAAGCTTGGGCTTCTGAAGTTAATGGAGGGGTAGACGTTGAATACCTAAATAAATAAGATCTAATTCATGCTAGTTCACAGATTTATTTGGCTGGACAATTCACCACCTGAAAGCAGTGGATGAGAACAGTTTACAGTGTTCGTTACTGTTCCCCTGTCAAGGACATGTGTCTCTGCATATTCAGTTGTCATGTTTTTCCATTTTGTATTCCTCTTGCTGTAATTCTTTAGCTTTTAAATCTTAGCCCATGTGAATGTTCTATAAATGGAAAGTTAGTGTCAAGTTTGACTGATAAAGAATAGATTGTTTTATTTCTTTTGTTTTTAATTTTTTTTTAAAAAAAAATGGTTATACACCTAGTATTTTTATCTGGAGATGTGAAATGACATTTAATACATCTGATGAATGATTGCCTAAAATGTATCCATAGTTACAAACTAATAAGAGTATTGCCAACCTCAAATTTACATAAAATTTTTTATTCCAATGCTAGGACTGGACATTTTAGAAAATGGGAGTGTGTGAAGAGGTTACTCTTTTGATTTCATTCTTTCAAATGTGTATTTTAGATAAATGCACTGTAAACTAGGATGGAATGACTAAGGAATGTTAAAAGTTACTTCTGTTTTCATAAACAAGCAATAAAGTAGAATAACTTTCTATTTTATAATCTTTGAAGAAAACCACCAAGCCATGGGACTATACAATTACTATTATTTATCATGAAAAATAAGGGGAAAAAATAATTGAAATTGCTCTCCTCTAATCCCTCTCTCTCTTTTCTCTCTCTCTCCCTCTCTCCATCTGTCTCAGCTCTGGCGAAGCAAGAAAGGCTTATGAAACCTGAACTGAACATCAAACGTGATTATATTATAGTGGAAGCTGGAGATTCGTTCAGCATAACTTGCAGGTAAATTCCTAGCCTCCTTGGAATTCCAAACTAAGTGGGAATTTAGATTCCCAGGGGATGTTGTCCTGAAATATTGTGGGAATTGAGTATGGCTAATCTAGAGAAAATAAGGACTAGGGGTGGAATAATAGCAGTCTTCCAATATTTGAGGGGCTGCCACAAAGAAGGGGGGGTCAAGCTATTCTCCAAAGCACCAGAAGGCAGGATGAGAAACAATGGATAGAAACTAATCAAGGAGAGAATCCAACCTAGAACTAAGGAGAAATTTCTTGACAGTGAGAACAATTAACCAGTGGAACAGCTTGCCTTCAAAAATTGTGGGTGCTCCATCACTGGAGGCTTTTAAGAAGAGATTAGACAATCTCTTGTCTAAAAATGGTATAGGGTTTCCTGCCTGAGCAGGGAGTTGGACTAGAAGACCTCCAAGGCCCCTTCCAACTCTGTTATTCTGAAATACCTTCTAGAATCTGACACACAAGGAAGCAGCCTAAAAATCACAACTTGGGCCAGAGAGAAAAATAAACATAGTTCCAGGCAGAGATGCTAAAACAGTCCATGAAGAATGTCTACACAGGGTAAGCGATTTGCAAGAACTTCAGAAACAGACTTTGGAATAGGATAGTTACAACATTGTGAAAACCAGCTTGGTATGGAGATTGTAGAAATCGTAAGCCATGAGTTCTAGTCCTATCTTAGCCAAAGCTGGCAGGGTGATCATGGGCCAGTCATTCTCTCTCAGCCCTGGGAAGAAGCCTTGGGCAAACCACTTTCGAAAATCTGCCAAGAAAACTGTAGGGACTAGTCCAGGTGACTTACAGTGACTTACACCTGGTCTTCATATTGACGATTGTCACAGCATCCCCATAGCCAAGTGATCAAAATTTGGTGACTTGGCAACCATCATGCATTTATGGCATGATCGCCATTTGCAACTTTGCCGGGTGGCTTCTTGTCAGTAAAAATCAATGAAGGAAGCCAGATTCACTTAACAACTGCATAATTCATTGAACAGTTGCAGTGATACACTTAACCACTCTGGAGAGAAGAGGTTGTAAAATCAGATGTGATTCACTAACAACTTCCTTGCTTAACCATAGAAATTCTAGTCCCACTTGTTGTCCCAAGTCAGGGATCTGCAACCTTGACAACTTTAAGACTTGTGGAATTTTGGGAACTGAGGTCCACAAGTCTTAAAGTTGTCAAGGTTGCAGACCCCTGTCCTAAGTCCAGAACTACCTGTATTTCTTTTCCTGTAGTGTCATCCAGTATTGTATAGCAACATTGCTGGCAACGTCAAACAAGCCAACTTGTTGCAATACAATGGAAAGTAATAATAATTTCTCTCTAGAGTTAACAGTGCAGAGGGGTGTCCAAGGTAGGGACAGTAAAAAAAAAGGTCAGGATGGCAGGCTCCTACAATTCAAGCCTTGCGATGCATGTAGAAACTGGACATGGCTTTGCAAGGGGTGTAGGACAACTTGCCACGGACAATTTTGGTCATGATATCACAAAAAAGATGATGAGAGTTTAGAAAAAAAAATTCAGAGAAGAGCAACTCAGATGATCCAAAGCCTGGAGACTAAAACATACGAAGAATGGCTATGGGACTTGGCTTTGGCTAGTAGTCTAAAAAAAAGAGAAATAGGGGAGACATGATAGCAGTCTTCCAGTACTTGAGGGGCTGCCACAAAGAAGAGGGGGGTCAAACTACTCCAAAGCACCAAAAGGCAAGACAAGAAACAATGGTTGGAAACTGACCAAAGAGAGAAGCAACCTGGAATTAAGGAGAAACTTCCTAACAGTGAGAACGATTAACCAGTGGTACAGCTTGCCTCCAGAAATCATGGGCACTCCATCACTGGAGATTTTTAAGAAGAGACTGGACAGTCACTTGTCTGAGATGGCATAGGTTCTCCTGCTTGAGCAGGGGGCTGGACTAGAAGACCTCCAAGCTCCCTTCCAGCTGTATTCTATTCTAACTCGCTGCGGGACAAGAGTTACACTAATTTCAAAGAAACAGTAGGATACAATCATTAAAGAAAGGATGCCAAAAGAGGAAGAACATGAAATGGGAATGAGAAAACTGAAATAATGTTTTAATTATTTGAAATAAATTGTTGAATTGTCCTGTGACGAATTCTCCCACGGCAAGTCGGCTGTGGCGAGTTGTCCTGCAGCAAATTGACTATGGCAAAATGGTCGTGGCAAATTGTCCCATTCTGTTCTGCATGGTGATAGCCACCATCCTGGCTTTTATGACACACACAGAGAGACACACATACCCCAACACCATACAAGTGCATTGTTATTACTGTGGTTATCTTTCCCAACGGCCAGTTGCATTTCAGAAAAGAAATACAGCACTTGCCCACTTTAATCTCCCAACACCTTTGAACAAGTTAATTTATCTCCCAAAGCAGCTTCAGAAGTTGCTGACCTGTGACAGCCTTGCTGAAAGAAGACAAGATTGTAGGATTTAGTGGCAGCAAAAGAGTTGGTTTACAGGATCTTCTTCAACATGGAAGAACTTACTTACAGTTAAGCAACTGGGTGCCAGATAAATCAATGTTGCAATCAGTGTGAGTCACACGTGTTTTGTGAACTCTTTATGTTGAAAATTCAGTGAAAGAGCATCAGCAGGTAGTATCCAGCCCAATCTTGGCCAATTGTTGTTGTTGTTGGAGGGAGGAGGGAGGAGGGAAAAAGGAAGAAGAAGAAGAAGAAGAAGAAGAAGAAGAAGAAGAAGAAGAAGAAGAAGAAGAAGAAGAAGAAGAAGAAGAAGAAGAAGAAGAAGAAGAAGAAGAAGAAGAAGAAGAAGAAGAAGAAGAAGAAGCAAGATAGAAAAAGACATGCTCTCAAGGACAATAACTCCTCTTAAATTCAAAGTATGGAATGAATTGAACTTTTGCACTTGTATGGTCAGAACTAACACGATTGGATAATTTAGTGATTAGAATTACAAAGTCAGAGGAGGATAGCCAGGGGAGACTAAAAATGGCTCCTAGCAG
Organism: Vipera berus; assembly: GCF_964194415.1. Classification (NCBI taxonomy): domain Eukaryota; kingdom Metazoa; phylum Chordata; class Lepidosauria; order Squamata; family Viperidae; genus Vipera; species Vipera berus. The sequence goes on from NC_138214.1 coordinate 16,366,003, forward strand.
AAGAGCTCCTAGTTCCAATATTACTTGATGGACCACAGAAGAGGGATAGGTGGAAGGGGAGAACTAAAGTATTCTCTAGGGCAGGGTTCCCCAACCATGCTGGCTGGGGAATTCTGGGAGTTGAAGTCCACAAGTCTTAAAGTTGCCAAGGTTGGGGACCCCTGCTCTAGGGATGTTCAGATTTCATTTCCCCAAAGAGCTTCAAAGCAGGCAGGTGTGCAAATAAGGGTACTTGTGCTCAACTTCTGGAAGTAACCATGTCTTTTCCAGGGACCAAATGACAGGAATAGAAGACAGGAAGATGATCCGGGGAAAGATTCTAGAATCATATGAGGGGGTAGCACTTAAATATTGGCCCAAAACAAAGCAAATGCTTTAAAGACACATACAAGACTGATACTCTGAATTACTTTCTCCTAATGTTTTCCAAAAGGTTGCCTAATAGCCTGCCTCCTTGCCTTATAATCTCTTATTTTTCTTTGATTCCTGGGGGCTTCAAGAAGAAGCGGTAATAATAAAACAATTCCTTGCAGTTTTATTTCTGGCAGCATATGCTCCATTGTGGCCAATAAACCTCCACTGGGCATAGAAAACACACCATTCTACTGTAAAGCAAGGGTGTCCAAACTTGGCAACTTTAAGGCCTGTGGACCTCAACTCCCCGAAACGCCCAGCCTGGCTGGGGAATTCTGGAAGTTAAAGTCCACAGGTCTTAAAGTTGCCAAGGTTGGAGACCCCTGCTGTGAAGTTTCACAAACTTTACTTCACTGCTCAATCAGATTTTCTTTGACGTGGAATTTCAACATATACTACACCTGCTTTATTATTTTTGTTATATTTCAAATCCCAGCTTTATTATGTACAATTCAAGGTGGCATACACAATTCTCCCTCATGTAGAACATAGAATAACAGAGCCGGAGACCCTATACCAGGGGTGTCAAACTGCCGGCCCACGAGCCAGATGCGTCATCTGGAAGCCGCATCCACCCCATTGCCAGCAATGGCAAAACCATCCCGATGTGTTGCACAACGTCATGTGATGTCACGAGTTTGACATCAGACAAGTGGCTGTCCAATCTCTTCTTAAAACCTCCAGTGATTGAGCCATCACAACTTTTGAAGACAATTGTTCTCACTGTCAGGAAATTTCTCCTTAGTTCTAGGCTGCTTCTGTCCTTGATTAGTTTCCATTCCTTGCTTCTTGTCCTGCCTTCAGGGGCTTTGGAAAATAGGTTAACCTCCCTCTTCTTGGAGGTAGCCTCTTAGATATTGGAACACTGCTATCATGTTGCCCGTAGTCCTTCTTTTCACTAAACTAGTAAAAGTAAAGTTTCCCCCGCACTTGCGTGCTACTCGTTTCCAACTCTAGGGGCCGGTGCTCATCTCCGTTTCAAAGCCGAAGAGCCAGCGCTTGTCCAAGGACGTCTCCGTGGTCATGTGGCCGGCATGACTAGACGCCAAAGGCGCACGGAACGCTGTTACCTTCCCACCGTAGTGGTCCCTATTTTTCTACTTGCATTTTTACGTGCTTTCGAACTGCTAGGTTGGCAGAAGCTGGGACGAGTAACAGGCACTCACTCTGCTACGCGGCACTTGGGATTCGACCCGCCAAACTGCCGACCTTCTGATCGACAAGCTCAGCATCCTAACCCACTGAGCCACCGCGTCCCTCTTTCACTGAACTAGACATATCCAATTCCTGCAACCGTTCTTCATATGTCTTAGTCACCAGCCCTCTAATCATCTTTGTTGCTCTTTTCTGCACACTTTATGTGTATGACACCTATTCCTGTTTTGACCACCACATCAACCCTGTGAGGTAGTTTGGACTGAGAGAAGGTGGGGGGGACGGGCCCAAGGTCACCCAGCCAGTTTCTGCAAGTAAGGGAGGTATGGAACTTATGGTTTCCTGATTCTTAGTCTTCACCAAACTAGGCTTCCATGTTATGCCTTTCTTCATTCATGTCAGAAGCACCTACAAATTATAGCCATATAACATTCCACACTGGGCAAATAAAATAGGTATAAAATAAGTCATAGAAAATGTAGCACTTGCACAAGTATGTAGAATAAATTGGATTAAAGCTCAATGACATCTCCCCAGTATCAGGCCATGTTGACAGCAGTCTCTTTCCCAGCATGAGGTCTTCCTCCGTGCATGTTGAGGGACATAGTATGCACCATAGCATGGGTGAGATGGGTTGTTCTTCTCCATATTCACAGGGTATTTTCTATAGGGATGTCACATTTTCTTAGATTGTAGTCTACTCAATGATTTCCATATAGGCCAAGGATGTTCTTGACCAGATGACGTGGTTGTGCCCAGCTGCCTGGCAGCATCTTACATTATGCCTGAATCTGATGGAATGGTACTTTCTCTTGCCAGGGGCTCAGCGCATGGATTGACCTGGCAAGCTGGAGATGAACAGATCACCCACAGCAAGCGGTGGCATGTTCACAAGCAGAGGTGTTCAGACAAGCCATGGCATTCCTGCAGCACCATTGGGGTTAACCGAGCTGTAGCCAACGACACCGGCTATTTCACCTGCTTTTATGACCAACCCCCCTTCACGGAGGAACTGAAAGCCAAGATATATGTCTTCGTTAAAGGTAAGGCTGATTAATTCATCAATTCTGGCACTATAGGAAAGATGAGAAGGAGGCAGAGGAGAAAGGGAAAAAATGAATGGGAGCCAAGGTGATTTGGAGAAATTTCCTGACAGGGAGAACAATTAATCAGTGGAATGGCTTGCCTCCAGAAGTTGTGGATGCTCCATCACTGAAGGTTTTAGAGAGCCATTTATCTAGAATGGTATAGGGTTTCCTGCTTGAGCAGGGGGTTGGACTACAAGACCTCCAAGGTCCCTTGCATCTCCGTTATTCTGTATTCTGTAATCCAGTTTGGGTGGCAATGCCATGGCAAGAACAATTTCCATGGGGCTCCTGTTGTGGGCTTCATAGTCCAGATTTTCTGTCACTTACACATTGGTGCCAAGATGTCTCTAGAAAAGCTCCAAAGTCCTTTCCAACTCTTATTCTGTGTTCCACGAAAGAAAGAAAAATCAGAAGAGGTATGGAACTTGGTGTGATGTATTATCACTAGGTACCTATGGAGACCACACTGAGGATCAAAGCAGATACCCACTTCCAATTAATCCTATCAATAGCAAAGTCAAGGGCAGAGACATCTGCGTGGGGAAAAAAAACACGAATATGGCAGCTGCATAGAAGCCCCATGCCTTTTTGATATGCATCTCATGTAAAGAAGAGATCAGGGCTTCAATTATACCATTGTCACTTGAATGCTTGTGTCCCCCCCCCTCCATTCCCTTGGTCAATGGCAAAGGCTGTGAAAGTTGAAATCTGAAGTATCAGAGTTCCAAACCACAAAGAACAAACAACCTCACTCTAGCACTAGCAAAAGCACTTAGACTTGTATACCGCTTCATAGTGCTTTACACTCCTCTCTAAGTGGTTTACACCAGAGGTCCCCAACCTTTCGGGCACCAGGGACCGGTTCCGTGTGGAGAGGTTTTTCCAGGGACCAGAGGTGGGCTGATTTTATATGCTGTCTGTATCCTGCAGATGGGGCTTTGCTTGTTTGTGTGGACCGGTTGCTGGCATGCCACGGCCCAGTACTGGTCCACGGACTGGGGGTTGGGGACCCCTGGTCTACAGAGTCAGCATATTGCCCCCAACAATCTCAGTCCTCATTTTATCAACCTTGGAAGGATGGAAGGCCGAATCAACATTGAGCTGGTCTGGATCGAACTCCTGGCAGAGGGCAGAGTTAGCCTGCAAGGCTGTATTCTGACCATTGCGTCACCATGGCTTTTTAGGAACACCAACATGCATTGAGGAGCCATGGTTATTGAAAACATCTACAGTTGGGGTTGATAATATTCTTGTTCTATCGCAGCCTCTTTACTTCCAACTTTATTGTGGTCAGCCCACACACCCAGCATCTAGAGCTGTGTTTCTCAATCTTGTCAACATGAAAATCTGTGGACTTCAGCATCCAGAACACATGTGAACCTGTCATATTCTGGACAGACAGAATGGCTGGTTTGAAAGAGGGGTCAAAGAGGCCATCTACGTTAAGATTGAACAATCCTCTCTCAACAGAGGGGGAGGTGCTTACAACTCCACGTTCCTAAATCCCCATCTGTAAATTCTAACTTCATTCTCAAGCTGTGTTTGCATAGCCCACAAGAGCTTTGATGCTCTTAGATTGAAATCTAAAGAGCACTGAGGCAATGAAGCAGGAAGTTACATGGAGAGGTGCCATTAAAGGACGCCCTCCTCAGGAATAGCCATTACTCTTGAGTAATTTGGCTCCTGCAGTCAGAGCTGGCCAGTGCTAGCAGTTTGGGAATAAATCTAGGCAGATCCAGTGGGAAGGACTCAACCATTTAGAACACTCCTGTGATAGTCCAAACTCAGCTTAATGATGGTAAGTCGTAGCTATGTCCTTATTTATAGTCAAAGAACAAAGAAACCAAGTGAAGACCAGAAATCAAACAACAGAGGAGAAGGAGAAGGAGAAGAAATTCACATCCAGTGCTTCCTAGTGGCAACCACATTTTTAACAGAATTTAGCAGCATTTAATGGATTGGTCAATAGATCAATTCTCTAATAGGTTTTCTTCTCCTTGGTTTGAGAATCAGGAATTTGGCTTTTCTGTTTGCCCGTCTCTCAGCTTTTCTGCCTGAATTTCAACATTTCAACAGCCAGTATACTTTTTTAAAAAAAATGGGGCTTGAATTTTTGAGTTGACATTTTCTTTCATTTTTCTTTGCAAGGAAAATAAAGCATTGCTGTCAGGTGATGGGCTGGGATAGTAAGAGTGAAGCTGGAAAAGGTGGGAGGGCTGTTTTGGGGAGGGCTCCTCCTGCTCCTCCTCATTTAGCCTACAAAAGTCTTAACTAAATATATTTTCTATTAGTTCAGTATATTTAAAATAAATTTAAGGAGCACATTTATAAAAGCTAAGGGTTTTATAGGGGTCTACAAAGACCGAGAAACCCAAGCAAGCCTTGGGGTTGCCAGTCCCTGTTTTGAGACAACATTGCCTCAAGTAAATCCAACTTCCTTCAGTTCTGCCACCCTAACGAAGGGTTAAACTGTGCCTTGCCCGATTGGCATGATGGTTGATGAGGGATAATGGAAATTGTAGTACAGCCTGTCAGTACAGCAGGAAATTCCAGGCTCGTAGGCTAGTCTGGGATATCAAAACATTCCAGAAGCCAATCTCTTCGGGAAACTACATGGCCTTGTCTTTGAAGTCCTCAGGAGCCGAGGGAAAGTATCAACATGGCTATTTAACTGGGGAGGGAGCACTTCCAATTCAAACCCCATCAGGTCACAAGGAGTCACACAAGGAACTCCCAGTTCCTGAATCCAAGTACAGTCTCCCCGCCCCCACACCCATCCCAGAATCACTCAACATCTGCAAAGGACAGCCATGCAAACCCAAGAAAGAGCTCGCCAGCTTGAAGGAAGTTCACATTTATTTACTTTATCAAGAGTATTTGCAGACTGCTCCAAATCCATTGGGACAGTGAACAACAAAGTGAGCGTAAGCAAGAGAAAAGTAGCAAACACTCCAAAACCTGATTCTGGCGCTCCCAGGTGCAAACAGATGCCACTTTAAATGCTTCAGACACCCCTCCTTCCCCCCGCCCAGTCTTTGAATCTGAAAAGGTAAAGGAGTTCCCTGCGGATTTTGCTCCGCTAGTCAATGCCAGCTTTTGATATCTGAAGCCCTGATGAATTCCCTCCTTGAAATATTCTCCACCTGATGATCTGCCCGGTTATCAAACCCCGCACGGCGGCAGATCGAGAGGTCAGCTGGAGACACGGCAACCTGGAGACAGGCCCGTTCATTACCCTCAGCTTGTAAAATGGGAGATTGCCATGGCAGGGTGGGACATTGGAGCTCTGCAGGCAAGCTGCTTCCTCCCCTTTCCAGCCTCCTTCAAGCCACCCACAGCCCCTCCAAGGAAAGAAGGCCACGGCAAAACGCACGGCAGGTCCAACGCAGGGACCAAGCAGGCACTGTGGAATGTTAGTGGCTTATCAGCTGTCAGGAAAGTCCAAGGAGATGGAGAATGGCTTCTTTCTCGTAGCCTTTGCAGACAGACTGTCTGGCTCTGCAGGTCAAGGGGAGTTTCCAGGAAGGCAGGCAGGGTGGAGCGTCTCTACTTGAAAACCCAGCATGGATCAAGAAGGTTAGTTCACTTGGAAGTGCTGAAGGAGCAGAAATTGGGATCCGTGTTTGTGTGTGAGGGAAGCAAGGCCATCCTTGTCATCATTCAGTAGAGCAAAGTTGGAGAAATAAGAGCAACCTGCAGCTCAAAGGCAAACGAAACAAGAATTCAGCACAGGACGGCGGAGGTTTGTGTGTCGTCCCAGTTGAAACTTGTGTAGATAACAACAGAATAAACAGAGTTGGAAGGGACCTTGGAGGTCTTTCTAGTCCAGCCCCCTGCTCAAGCAGGAGACCCAAGGCCTAGACCATTTCGGACAAGTGGTTGTCCAGTATCTTCTTAAACGCCTCCATTGTTGGAGCAGCCACAACTTCTGAAGGCACAGTGTCATTGCTCAAATGGCATAATTTGTGTGAGTTGCACAATGGGATCAGGGCCACGTGTGGAGCCACTCTGCTCTTTGCTGTCCTGCAGATGCTTGGGGTGTGTTGTGCAAACATATTCCATTTTCCTGCACGGTGCAAAAGTGTGTTCACTCAAGTCCAAAGCGAGAAGTGATGCAGAATCCCATCCTCTTGGTTGTGTATCCACGTACATAGATTGTCCTTCCTTTGGGTGACCTGTGATGCCTTCGGTCCCAGTTTGCTTTCAGAACATACCATCAAAACAATGACTTACTTACTGGATTCCAGTGACCGCCCTTGAAAATGTGGACAGGCTTGCAACAAAACCTGAAATTGATTTAATTTATTCCAAATTAACCTAATTATGTAGAGGCCTTGCGATTATGCCTTAAATAAAATTTTTTTAAAATGCAGCTTTTGGAAGAAAAATTGCCATGTTAGGAGTTGCAACATGGAAAATAAAATTCCCTATTCTGGGCGGATTCTCGATTCCGTATTCCCCCCTGGGGGAGGAATCAAGAAAACATCTCTGGGGGGGAGGGGGGGCTGATGAAACAAAAGCCATGCAGGGCATTGCAACGGAGCAATGCAGCTTCCTTCTGAAGCCTGCCCATCTAGGGACTTCAGTATCAGGCTAAAAAACGAAAGAGGGGATGAGATACAGCTTGTTATTGTTCTCACACGCTGCCGCCGGGGCGGGAAGAATAGCATGGGAGTCTCGTGGGAAAACATTTTTTTTTCCCACCCCACCTGTGTGAGGCCCATAAAGAAGCAGATTTCTCCAGTGAAGCCAGTCCTGAAACAGGAATGCCAGATAGACTTGAATTCCTTTAGGAGGGCTGATAAAAGCCGGCTGCAGAGAGAGAGAGAGCAACAGTAACATGATAAAATTCCAGTGAGCAGAATTTCCATTGATTTAAGGCGTTGGGGTAGGGGGGTAGGGCAGGAAAGCTGCAAGACAAAACTGCTCGAGGAATTTCAAAAAGTCAAGATGATGGCCGTAGGGGCATCCTCAAAGCCCCATCCCCTTTTTTGCAAGTCTCACAACTGTGTGCAAAAGGGGCAGAGCTTCAGTTAAGAGGTGGCTGCTGCTATCCAGACTTCTTTGCTCCCAACACACACACACACACACACACACGCACACACACATCCAGGACACCTCGGTGTTCAATGACAGATATCCGTCACTATCTGCCTAGACGTGGAGAGCTTTCAAAGATGGAAAGATGAAATAATTAAACTTACTGTTGGGACGTTGCTGGTATAAACAGAGGCATCGAATCAAAAGCACTTGAAATACTAGCACCGCTTTATAAAAGTTTGGTAAGGCCACACCTGGAATGCTACATCCAGTTTTGGTCACCACATTACCAAAAAGAGGTTGAGACTTTGGGGGGAAAAAGTGCAGAGAAGAGCAACTAAGATGATCAAATGCCTGGAGACTAAAACATATAAAGAACCCATTGCAGGATTTGGGTTTGGCGAGTCTAGAGAAAAGAAGGAGTAGGAGGGACATGATAGCAGTCTTCCAATATTTGAGGGGATGCCACAAAGAAGAGGGGGGGTCAACTTATTTTCCAAAGCACCAGAAGGCAAGACAAGAAGCAACGGATGAAACCAATCAAGGAGAGAAGCAACCTGGAATTAAGGAGCAACTTCCTAATAGTGAGAACAATTAACCAATGGAACAGCATGCCACCAGAAGTTGTGGGTGCTTCATCACTGGAGGTTTTTAAGAAGAGACTGGACAGCCAATTATCTGAAATGGTATAGGGGCTCCTGCTTGATCAGGGGGCTGGACTGGAAGACCTCCAAGGTCCCTTTCAGCTCTATTCTAAATTGAATTGACATACAGTATGTAAGTCCCCATAGGCTGTACGTGCATGTCCCATTAAACCACAATGGGATTTATTTGGTTGTAGCTGAGCAGATCATATAAATCTTCCCTTCTAGCATGTTGGGGAGAGTTGTTTTAGTCCAGGCTGTTCTGTGGTTTTGAGTTGTTGTTGTTGTTGTTGCACACATTGTAAGCTGCTGAGAGTCTTTGGAGTGTTTGACAGCCTTAAGAAAGCCAACTCACCATCCCCATTTTTCATCCTAGCATCTCAGCTTGATTCTTTAGCTGAATTTGCAGCCCATCCCTTGTGGCTCCATACATGCATCACAGCTAAACATGATGCATTAACTGAGTCTCGTGATTCAATGGCACACGAAGCAGGATGTCGGTATCCTTTCCTTTATTTCTTCAGATCCTGCAAATCTCATTCATCAGTTATTCTCCCTGAGTTGCCGTTTCATCTCAGGTGGGAAATTTTGAAAGGCATGCCAGGAAAGGGACCCTTACAAGAAGGAGCACCCTTGGCTCTTTCAGAGGAAAGCGACAGAAGCAAAAGGGCCAATGAATCACAAGCTAATGGGTAGGAAGTGAGCATGAATCAGCCTGGCCTTCTGCTTCAGTGCAAGTGGCAGCTGGACAATATAGCACTTATGACTCATCAAAGATTGGGAAGCACTTAAGTTACTTCTTCAGCTTCAGGGCAAAGAAACAGACCAGAAGCAAATTTTGTTTTTCTCCATTTGCCTCCGCCAGAAGCTTTACTGCGTTTTGCATTCCTTAGGATGCATTTGCGTGTCATATGGGGTGTCCACAGAGAAAGGGTGGGGAACAGTGGCCCCTTTATGACTTGTGGACTTCAACTCCCACAATTTCTGAACCACTATGGCTGGCTCAGGAATTCTGGGAGTTGAAGTCCGCAGGTCATAAAATGGCTATCGTTGTCCATCCCTGCCACAGAGTATATTGTTAATGAAGATATTCCAAAATGGTCTAAGATCTCCTGCCTTGGTGAAGGGGTTGGACTAGAAGATCTCTAGTCCCTTCCAGCCCTATTATTCTAAGAGAAGATGATGGCCACAATGGTAGGGTTGAATGCCTGCCTGTTTTATGCATCGGGTGTCTTGACTTTTTGACTATTCCCTAAAGCCCCACCCCCACCCTGCATGACACCTTTAATTAAACTTGGCAGAGACAAGAGAGGGGAGGAGGGGAATAGGGCAATAGGGGAGGGCAAATAATGTGACAAGCATTGTGATGTCATCAGGCAAAGCCCACCCCTTTTGTATCTGAATCTTAATGTTGCTCGCATCAACTAATGGGTGGAGCAATGCTAATTTCTTCGTCCGGATGAAACTGCTAGGTGCCATGGACTCCATCACTACTGCAGCCACCATTTTACCTACTGGGAGTGGTGTGACTTGTATCCCACCAAATCTGAAATGCCTTCTCCCCCGTACCACCCTGGGGATTTTCCAAAAAGCATGATTTAGTTACAGACTTTTGCCAAGATGGCAGAGCCCAGTTGCTATAATTATATAGGCTACAACAGTTCCAAAGTGAGAACTGTGTTGTCTGAATTACAAAAAATATCACAATGGCAGTAAAGAGATACAAGAAACTTGATTGGCTGCCATCTGGCAGTCATCTGGAGTTTTGCCGTCCAAATGCTTGGGACTTCTTGGTGGCTTGGATTATATGACCAATGACAAGCCTGGCTAAAACAACCTGCTAGTTGTGGCATAGATAATGGCTTACATGATCTTCAAGAATGCTTTTTAAGGTAGCATGTCATAAACACCAAGCTAGAAGGTTAGAAAGTGTTTATACTTAAACATGAGCCAATGTTTGGGGGCAGGAGTGTGCTGCAAACAGGCAAAAAAGCCAATGAAATCCTTGGTTGCATAAACAGAGGGATAGAATCAAGATCACGAGAAGTGATACTACTGCTTTATAATGCCATGGTAAGACCACACTTGGAATACTGCATCTAATTTTGGTCACCACAATAGAAAAAGATGTTGAGACTCTGGAAAGAGTGCAGAGAAGAGAGACAAAGAAGATTAGGAGGCTGGAGGCTAAAACATACAAAGAATGGAGCTTGTCGATCAGAAGGTCGGCAGTTTGGCGGGTCGAATCCCGAGTGCCGCGTAGCAGAGTGAGCGCCTGTTACTCGTCCCAGCTTCTGCCAACCTAGCAGTTCGAAAGCACGTAAAAATGCAAGTAGAAGAATAGGGACCACTTCGGTGGGAAGGTAACAGCGTTCCGTGCGCCTTTGGCGTCTAGTCATGCTGGCCACATAACCACGGAGACGTCCTCGGACAAGCGCTGGCTCTTCGGCTTTGAAACGGAGATGAGCACCGGCCCCTAGAGTCGGAAACGACTAGCACGCGTGTGCGGGGGAACCTTTACCTTTACTTTTTAATTTAATGAAAAGAAGGACTAGGGGCAACATGATAGCAGTGTTCCAATATTTGAGGGGTTATCACAAAGAAGAGGGGGGGGTCAACTTATTTTCCAAAGCATCTGAGGGCAGGACAAGAAGCAACAGATGGAAACTAATCAAGGAGAGAAGCAACCTGGAATTAAGGACAAACTTCCTAACAGTGAGGACAATTAACCAGTGGAACAGAAGTTGCCTTCCGAAGTTGTAGGGGCGTCATCACTGGAGGTTTTCAAGAAGAGACTGGACAGGCACCTGTCTGGAATTGTATAGGGTCTCCTTCTGGAGCAGGGGGTTGGACTAGAAGACCTCCAAGGTCCCTTCCAACTCTGTTATTCTGTATTCTATTCTGTTCGGAAACCATCACAATCTTTTCAAATGCAGGAGCTGATAAACTTCCCATAGGGAAAAAACGGGGTATGAGAGAGTTATTCTGAAAAAAGACAATAAACCAGATTATTTGCTTTTCTATGTCTTGGTTTATGTAGGGTCCTGATAAACCTAGGCCATTCATCACCCACCTCCATTGCTGTGAGAAATCAGCACCAAGCGGGTAATTCTGAGCTGAAAATGTCAGGAAACCATTAAGCAGCCTCTCCTTATCTCTCCTTCTTCTTCCACTCAGATATCCTGCCCTGTTCTACCTCCAGCTAAAAACAATGACTTAAGACTTGGTTAATTTAAAGAACTGGCTACATCTGTAAAAATCAGCCTGGGCCTTCAACCTCGCAACAATGTGGACCCCTTCCTGTTAAGGTCTCTAAAGGTTGAAGGCACAAAAACAATGTTAGACCTTATTTCTCTGAAAAATCTCCCAAGTGCCCACAAAGGAAAGCAAATTATTTCACGTGCATCACAACATCAGGAAGGAAGGCATTGTGAAAACTGCATTGTTTATTCAACTTTCAAAATTCGGCTTTCTTTCATGTAGCTCTCCATGCTGTTTCTCCTCCTCCTCCTCCTCCTCCATCACCACCTTCCTTTCCTTTCCTTTCCTTTCCTTTCCTTTCCTTTCCTTTCCTTTCCTTTCCTTTCCTTTCCTTTCCTTTCCTTTCCTTTCCTTTCCTTCCCTTCCCTTCCCTTCCCTGCACATTATATACACCCACGAATTAAATGAAAAGGAGTAGGTGGGGTTGATGGCTTCACCTTTTTCCATAACGGCTGCCTTTTGATCTCCTGTTTCCCTCCCACCCCCACCCGGTGGTGGGGTTCAAATATGTGAACCACCAGTTTACGGTGTGGATGCCGCTTCCAAAAGTCCATTCTGGGCCTGGGCAATAAAAAATTAGCTACCGGTTCTGCCAAAGTGGTGCAAACTGGCTGAATCCCACCACTGCCCCCACCCCACATTTCCCCGGGGCCTGAATGTTAAAGTGAACTGACCATTAGCAAGAGAAGTACTTGGATTGCTGTGTAAAGTCACCGTAAGTGCGCCCTCAAGTGGTGAGAAGGAGATTTTTTTGTGATTGTGGACCAGCCTCAATGATTCGCCCCAGTTTGTTTGTTTGCGCTCTCTCTCTCTCTCTCTCTCTCTCTCTCTCTCTCTCTCTCTCTCTCTCTCTCTCTCTCTCTCTTCCATCATCAAGGACTAACTTTAAAAATACGAACTACAGCAAAACCACAATCACTACATGCTGCTTATAAGAGTCTCATATGGGAATGCCAGACCAAATGCCTAGGCCAGTGTTTCTCAACCTTAGGCACTCCCAGAATCCCCCGTCCAAGCATGAGTGGATGTCAACTCCCAGAATTCCCCCACCAGCATGGGGTGGACTTCGACTCCCAGAATTCCCCATCTAGTATGGAGTGGGCTCACCTCCTGAAATCCCCTTGCCAGTATAGCTAAAACTGAGAAACACTAGCCTTGAATAATTGCCATTCACCAAAAATGTTCCTGTTGTTGTTAGCTGTGAAGTTGTGTCCGACCCATCGCGACCCTATGGACTACATTCCTCCAGGCCTTCCTGTCCTCTACCATCTTCTGGAGTCCATTTAAGCTCACGCCTACTGCTTCAGTGACTCCATCCAGCCACCTCCTTCTCTGTCATCCCCTTCTTCTTCTCTTGCCCTCAACCTTTCCCACCATGAGGCTCTTCTCCAGTGAGTCCTTCCTTCTCATTAGGTGGCCAAAGTATTTGAGTCTTTACCAACTCATAATTATAGATTATCTTACTAGGCAGAAAGCCAGACTGAAGAATAGTACAACCCAGGCATGAATTCCCTTTTATTTATTTTTTAGCTCTGCAAACCCTTTTGACAGCATCACGAATTTAATTAGTGCAATTGCCCAAAATTGCTGGCGTTCTCCATTTTAAGGAGGGAGACCCTAAGACAGAGTGTAAGCCATTACATAGGCTAACCTGGTTTTAAGAGCAAAGGGGTAGAAAGATAATGGGGTGTCCTTGTCAGTCCCACCCACTGCAATTCTCACTCCTCACCCATGGGAAATGGGATTCCTGGGGTCCAAAACAATGACGACAACATATATTTCTCAGCTTGGGTGCACTGGCTGTGGCTGATGAGAGTTGTTGTCCACATATCTGGAAGGCACCAAGTTGAGGAAAGCTGGGATAGAATGTAGTTTCTAATTAAGGAGAATATTTCAGAAGAGCCCTCCTATTCTACCACCTCTTACTATGTTATACTATCTATAGCACAGTAACAGCAGTAGAAACTTTCAAGTTTTGGGGTTCTGTAATCTCCCCGGACTTGAAATTGGTGCTTAACGTTAGAACCATCATTAAAAAGGCACAACAAAAATGTTCTTCTTGTATCAACTCAGGATGCTCAGATTGGCCAAGGAGCTGCTGATAGAGTTCAAATAGGAATTGCTGAGCCTGCTATTTGTACTGCTATAACTGTCTGGTTTGGTACAGCAACCAAATTGGACTGGCATAGACAGGTACAGGTAGTTAGGCCTGCAGGAAAAACCATTGTTAGGCCTGCCTTCCATCGAGGGCTTGTATACTGCAAAGGTCAGAAAGAGGGCTGACAAAATATCTACAGATCCCTCACATTCCGGACATAAACTGTTTCGACTCATCCCCTTGGGACTTTGCTCTAGGGCATTGGATGCCAAAACAACTAGACACAGGGTCAGGTGTATTTTTTCTTCACTCATGCCATCACTCTGCTAAACACCTAATTCCCATAGAACTGTCTTGGGCTTAAGGAGATTTACCCATGTAGTAGGACTGTATTGCTATTATGCCTTCAGAAGTTGTGGGAGCTTCATCACTGAAGGCTTTCAAGAAGAGACTGGACTGCCATCTATCAGAAATGGTGTGGGGTCTCCTGTTTGGGCTGAGGGTTAGACTAAATGACCTGCAAGGTCCCTTCCAACTCTGCTATTCTATTCTATTCTATTCTATTCTATTCTATTCTATTCTATTCTATTCTATTCTATTCTATTCTATTCTATTCTATTCTATTCTATTCTATTCTATTCTATTCTATTCTATTCTATTCTACAATCTGTCTATTATGTTCTGTTCTGTTCTGTTCTATTCTATACTATTCTATTCTATTCTATTCTATGACTATGTCTATGTCTATGTCTATGTCTATGTCTGTTCTATTCTATTCTACAATCTGTTCTGTTCTGTTCTGTTCTATTCTGTTCTATTCTATTCTATTCTATGTCTATTCTATTCTACAATCTGTCTGTTCTGTTCTGTTCTGTTCTGTTCTGTTCTGTTCTATTCTACTCTATTCTATGACTATGAATATGTCTATGTCTATGTCTATTCTATTCTGTTCTACAATCTGTCTGTTCTGCTCTGTTCTGTTCTATTCTATTCTGTTCTATTCTATTCTATTCTATTCTATTCTATTCTATTCTATTCTATTCTATTCTATTCTATTCTATTCTATTCTATTCTATTCTATTCTACAGTCTGACTATTCTATTCGATTCAATTCGATTCTTGTCTACTACCCCTTCTTATTGGTATCATTACTATGATTATTATACTCTGTTGTTTTGCATGTACATTAAGGGCTTCTGCATCGGAGACAAATTCCTTGTGTATCTAATCACACTTGGCCAAATAAAGCATTCTATTTTATTTGTAGCTCAGGGTGGAAATGAGGAGTCCTCGGTGCTCTCTGACCTTGGTTGTTTTCTTGCAGATGTTTCATTGCCAAACTAGGGAATATCGTCTGATGATGTTACCTAGTTTGGGTAATGAAATATCTGCAAGAAAAAGAAAAAAAAACTAAAGCTCAAGAGCACCAAGACTCCCTCAATGTAGTTTCTTGCCCTAACAGACAAAGCTTCTCTGTAAAGTTGCATCAGGGAACTGTCCAGCAATGTGGATGCTGAAAACATGATTGTCTTTTTGCAATAACAACACCTATGTGAAAAACAAGTCTTCCTGTTGTGCTGATTTGCTGGTTCTGTGACTGCTATTATTTTTTTTCTTGGACATTGGGAAAAGGTTCCAGATGCCTGCAAAAAAGGGTCATTGTGTCCTTCTCTTCTCCAAGCATAACTGGAAGTAAGCAAGGAAAGTAACATTCCTTGGGGACCTGAGTTGCATTTATCAATTTCCTAGCATAAAATATCTCCACGGTTTCAGATACTATTTTCAGCTGAGAAAAGTTAAGTACAGTGTCATATTTGGGTTGAGAAAGGGTGAATCTGACTTTGCCAAGGTTTTCTTCCCAAAAGGACTGACTCAGCTTCAACAGCTGATCTAAGTTAGAATCAGAATCTGTTAATCTACTCTGCTTTTGGTATAAAAATTAAGGATGAATAGCAGGTTATTTCTATCAAGAAACCCAACCCTGTTGCTTCTTGGCACGCTTGTGATGTTCCATTTTTGTGTCCTGCAGATCAATCACAGCCTTTTGTGCAACCCCACCCAAAATATGCAGACCTCATCAAGGTGTACAACTATACAGATGTGATCAATGTGCCATGTCGCGTCACCTCACCAGAGATCAAACCGGAGCTGCTGGTGGTGAGCATTACATTGTCTTAGTTTATTTGTATGGAAGCTTTCAAGAAGAGACTGGACTGCCATCTGTCAGAAATGGTGTAGGGTCTCCTGCTTGGGTGAGGGGTTGGACTAGATGACCTGTAAGCTCCCTTCCCACTCTGTTATTCTGTTCTAATTCTATTCTATTCAATTTCTGAATCTTCTCCAACATTCATCAAATAGGTTAGCTTTCAAGGGTTGTTGTTGTTAGTTGCAAAGTCATGTCCGACCCACCGCGACCCTATGGACAACGTTCCTCCAGGCCTTCCTGTCCTCTACCATCTTCTAGAGTCCCTTTAAGCTCACACCTACTGCTTCAGTGATTCCATCCAGCCACCTTGTTCTCTGTTGTCCCCTTCATTTCTCGCCCTCAACCTTCCCCAGCATGAGGCTCTTCTTCAGCAAGTCCTTCCTTCTCACTTGATGGCCAAAGTATTTGAGTTTCAACTTCAGGATCTGGCCTTCTAAAGAGCAGTCAGGGTTGATCTCCTCTAGGACTGACCAGTTTAATCGCCTTGCAGACCAAGGGACTCACAGGAGTCTTCTCCAGCACCATAGTTCAAAGGCCTCAATTCTTTGGCGCTCAGCCTTGAATTGAAGCCTTTGAACTATGGTGCTGGAGAAGACTCCTGTGAGTCCCTTGGACTGCAAGGCAATCAAACCGGTCAGTCCTAGAGGAGATCAACCCTGACTTTCAAGGGTAACTATTGATGAATCATCAAAAGAGGATGAATTTGCTCAGTAATGGGCCACTTTTAGCCATAGATTTTCAAACTAGCAAATTTCAACTCTGGTTCAGACAATTTTGGAAAAGAAACCTATACTCTTTAAAGTGTCCATGTCTTCTATACAAGAATCAGGCATTTTAAACATGCTAGCAAAAGGAAGATTATATATTTTGGACATCTCTTAAAGAATTTCTTAGATAAGTACAATTCTTATTTTGTTTTTTGTTTTTTTTTTTATTCTGGGCTTTTTTTTCCCCTGAAAGAACATTTGCTGGAATTTGTTCCAGAAAGGATCCATGTCACCCAGAATCCTGGCTGAAGCAAAATCCTAAATTTGCTCCAAATTAGGATTTCCAGATGGCTTTGGTTAATTTTCTGGGTGCTCTTGAAAAGCAGCAGGTAGAATGTGGCTCTTGTTCCCTGAACTGGGCTTGCTGAAAAGCAGATGGAGAAGATGGAGAAGCAGAATTGTTTTATGGCAGTTAATACAGGGCACCACCCCTAAGAAGAGGGAGCTTTAATTTTATGCCACGTGGAAAAAATCTTCCTCTTTTTTCCTGTTGGTTCTCACTTAATTGAACCTGCTTTCAAATTTTCTTTTAAAGGAGGATAGAACTTGGTTGACATTCTTGAGAGTGGAGAACAATATTGTTTCAGTTCTTTGTTATAAAGCTACTAAGTAATGCCTGTGAAATGGATCTAGATCAGAGGTCCCCAACCTTTTGGGCACCAGGGATCAGTTCCGTGGAGAGAGGTTTTTCCACCAACTGGAGAGTGCGTGGTTTTGTGTGCTGCCTGCGTCCCATGGATGGGGCTTTGCTTGCTTGTGCAGACCGGTTGCTGTCATGCTGCGGCCCGGTACCGGTCCATGGATTGGGGGTTGGGGATCCCTGATCTAGATGTCTTGGCGGAACACTGATTAAGTATGAGCCATAAGGGTGTTGCAGCTACCAAAAAAGCCAATGTGGTCCAAGACTGTATCAACAGAGGGATAGCATCAAGATCACAGGAGGGGATAGTACTTCTTTATACCGCACTAGTGAGACCACACTTGGAATATTGCATCCAGTTCTGATCGCCATGATACACAAAAGATGCTGAGATGCTAGGATGCATGCAGAGAAGAGCAACACAGATGACAAGAGGAAGGTAGACTTTCTTATACAATGAACAGGTAAGGGAACTGGGTATCAATGAAGGGGAATATTTGTAGCTCAGGGTTGAAATGAGGGGTCCTTGGGGCTTTCTGAGCTAGCACGGCTAGCATTGATGAAGTTACCTAGTTGGGTAATGAAACTTCTGCAAGAAAACAAGCAAACTCAGGCAGCATCAAGGACCCCACAGTTGCTATCCTCCTCCTCCTCCTCCTCCATTCCAAACCCTAGTCTCTTCTAGTGCTGATGATATTACCTAGTTAGCGTAATGAAATGTCTGCAAGAAAACAAGCAAGCTCAGAGAGCACCAAGGACCCCTCAGAACTAGGTATGTCTAGCCCAGAGGTCTTCAAACTTGGCCCTTTTATGACTGGTGGACTTCAACTCCCAGAATTCTTCAGCCAGCGTGGCTGGCTGAGGAATTCTGGGAGTTGAAGTCCACAACTCATAAGAGGGCCAAGTTTGAAGACCCCTGGTCTAGCCTAATGAAGGGAAAGATTAGGGGTGACATGATAGCAGCCTTCCAGTACTTGAGCGGCAATCACAAAGAAGTTGGGGTTGATTTGTCCTTCAAAGCATCTGAGGACAGGACCAGAAGCAATGAGTGGAAGCTCATCAGAGGGAGATCCAACCTAGAACTAAGGAGGAATTTCCTGATAGTGAGAACCATTAAATCAGTGGAACAGATTGCCTCCTTGCGACTGCTCCATCGCTGGAGGGTTTTGAGACAAGATTGGACAACCATTTGTCCAGGATAGTATATGGACTCCTGCCTTGGGGAGGAGGATGTATTGGAAGACCTCAAAGTTTCCTTCCAGTCCTATAATTCTATGATTCTAAGGGTTGTGTGTGATTGTCCTGCCTTTTGTTGTACTGTCCTCTCAGTGGCCTACAGCTTCTCTGGCTTCCCCTCACCTTTCTTCCAAACTCAACAGAAGACCTCACGAGGTTTTTTTTTCAGACTGGATGCATGGGCAGCCTGGGAAGTTTCAAAGTGATGCAGATATATATAACAGAAAATGCTGCTGTACATCTGTAGCCCTTTCTCTGCCTCCAGCAATGAAACAGGTTTAGGAAGACCACCATAAAATTTGTCCTACCTATCCTACCTGAGTTTTCTGTCATGTAGATTTAACTCACGGGTCACTCTTTCTCTGGAGTAAAGTAGCTGACAAATAAGTGGAATACTATACTCTATCAAAGAGTATAATTGTGTATATTAAGTTGCTTCATACTCTTTTTCCTGGGGCAGACTTTTTTTTTCCCCAGAAGTCACCCCTGGCTTCTTAGTAGCTGTTTCTTGATATTAAATGATCTTCAGTCAGTCTCAAAGTCTCGAATACAGACTAATAATGGTCACTTCGTCTCAGTGTTTGATTGTCGGTATTTACCATAGGTTTTAGACTTGTTATGGGACAGTATTTGATGCTCTAGGACAGGGGTTCCCAACCAGAGGTGCTCCAGCCCCCTGGAGGTGCGAGATGATATTCCAGGGAGCGCGAAAACTTGGGTTTTCAAAATTATAGTTTATATGCATAATTTGTTGCCATTATTTCAAACTTTTGCAAGGGGTGCGAGAATATATCAGAAGCGTTCTAAGGGCGTGGGGTATAGAAAAGGTTGGGAATCACTGCTGTAGTAGAACTAAACAGGCAGTGGGATTTGGTATTGTTTGATGGATAACTGTGGAGGCATCTTATTCATAACATTTAGCCAAAATAATAAAATTTGCCAAGAATGGGAAACTTCTTTAGTTTTAATGCTGAGGTGAAGCATTACTCTCTCTTTTTTTTAATGAAGAGAGCAACTTCCCTCCATAAAGTACTCGATCCAAAACACACACACGCCCACACATTTTCATAATATTGAAATTAAACCCATTCTTGACTCTCTCTCTCTCTCTTTTTCCTTCTCTCTCTTTCTTGGCTGGTGTGGCAAGAGCTTTGGCTTCCTGTAAGTGTCGGCTTAACATCTCTGTTGACTTTTGTTGAAATATATAGAGAATTAATACCAGCCTAGCTGCCTCTCTGAAACCTGAAGATAATGTCTCCTTGAGAAAAGGGCAAGGAGTTCAGATGCCTGATTTCTGATCTTTCCCATCTCTGGGAGCTGAGTCAATTTTTTTTCCGTTTGTCGCTTGGTCTTGCACTGGGAGGTCATCCTAGACTTTAAGAAGGATGGGTAGAGGTTTCCATTTTGGGCTGTTGGGACATCTGGACCGAGGACTTTGTTCTTCCTCCTTTGAAAGAGACATAGGGGGTGGGGGAGGCTGACATTCAGACCCCAAAAGGAAGGTGTCTCTTCCCTTGGCTTGAGAGACGTCTCCAGAAGAGCGGATAAGGCTTTCTGTAGAGGTGTGTTTACCTTGGGCACCCATCTTTCTGTTCCCATTTAAGGAAAGCCGGCTTCTTATTTTGGCCTTGTCTGGAAATACTACGTGTGGAGCCAGGTTGGCGGCTTCCTTTACTCACAGGAAACTAAAGGGGGGGAGGAGGGAAGGAAGGAGCCCGACAATTTGACAAATTTAGAACATCCTCCTCCAAATTTAATAACTGCTCAGTGATAAAACTGCAGGAAAGCAAGGGAGAAAAATAGCACCAGGGGTCTTTTGAAGATTGGGGCAAAATCAGCTCTGGTTTCCTCTTCTCCTTTCATAACAACTTTTGAATATTGCACAAGCAACTTCATTTATTATGTGGAATACGTGTGTGTGTGTGTGTGTGTGTGTGTGTGTGTGTGTGTGTGAGAGAGAGAGAGAGAGAGAGAGAGAGAGAGAGAGAGAGAGAGAGAGAGAGAGAATCTATATCTATCATATCTATATGCAGTATTTCTGTAGATATATATTTTAAATCTGAACATCAGGGGATCCCCAAATGCAGAGTTTTAATATTCAGCACCGTTCTGTTTCACGATTCCTGAAACAATATACTTTCCCCCTTTTAAATTATGTTTCTGATGCTTCCATTATACTTTAAAATGACCGCACTCTATCCTCCTTAGATATTTATGGGAAATTCGGTGGGTTGCTAATGCTAGGAAGAAGCTCATTTCTCATGTCAGCTGATTCTGATTAGTGCTCGAGCTGGGCTTGAAATTCAGGCTTTTGAATATACACACAATATATATGTGTGTGTGTGTGTGTGTGTGTTGGTGTGTGTAAATTTTTTTGGCTTGCTAACAAACAATAAACATACTTAACAAACATTTAACATATATATATATATATATATATATATATATATATATATATATATATATATATATATATATATATACACACACACAATATATATATATATATTGTGTGTATAACACACACACACACACACACCCCATATATGTAAAATTAATGTGGAACAAAACCGTGTGGGCTTTCCCTCCCTGTGGGGCTGAGAAAACCTTAGAAAGGAAAAAAAGATTGTTCAGAATCGCCTAAGTTTGCCCTAAACTGCCAGGACACTTTGCCAATAAATGCTATCAATACAGAAAAGGGATTCATTGGAGCAGGGTTGTCCATGGGAAGAAAATGGGAAAAGAAGTAAAAAATAATAATCCAGAAGGCTCACAATATCAAAACCCTCCCCCAATTTTTACCTGGGTTGCAAATAGGAAGAGGGGGAGTTTCAGTGACGTGATCATGGATCTTGTTTTGTTTTCAAAAATGTGTTCCATTTTAATGCTGCCAACTCCAACCAACTTTGGGATACCGAGTTAATCTTTTTAAACATGATCCACTAGATCAGACATGTCAAACACAAGGCCCGGGGGCCAGATCCGGCCCGTGAAGTGGTTCAATGTGGCCCGTGAAGCCATCCTGGAAACAGTGAGGGAACGGCCCCCACTGCCTTGGCCCTGGCCCAGAGACCCTCCTCCTGCCAGAGACCCTCAGATCTGTCCCACTCCTGCCCAGGCCCCCATAGGCACCCTTGATGCCAACGATGTAGAGCTGGCCATGCCCACCCAGTAGGCCATACGCACTCTAGCCACGCCCACCCAGTAGGCCACGCCTACCCTGGCCACACCCACCCGGCCCCCTGAGGGCAACCGCAATGCTGATGCGGCCCTCAATGAAATTGAGTTTGACACCCCTGCACTAGATGTTCCTTCTGACTGAAAAGTAGGAATAACCTTCGATCTAAAATGGAGATGCAGCCAATTAAACTTTCCTTTCTTTCCATTTTACAGTTGTAGCCTCATAAACTGGCAAGTCCGTTATTCAGTAAATAAATGAAATTAACATCTAAAAGGAAAAATCTTTCCAGACTCTATTTTTTATTGCAAAAATTGAAGGGGGACAGAGAGATAGAAAGACAGACAGGCAGACATTAGGGATTGATAGCTAGATAGCTAACATGATTGATAGATGGGATGGATGGATGGATGGATGGACAGATAGATGAGAGAGAGGGATAGATAGATAGATAGATAGATAGATAGATAGATAGATAGATAGATAGATAGATAGATAGATAGATAGACAGACAGACAGACAGACAGACAGACAGACAGACAGACAGACAGACAGACAGACAGACAGATTAGATGATAGAAAGATAGAGTCAGGTTCCAATAATCAAGAAATACATGCTATTTCTTCTACATAGTTTCTTTTTCTCAATTATAGAAACACCTTGAAGACAAATTATTTCTATTTCAACTGGATAAAAGGCAACACACCACCCCTTTTATCCCCACCCCCAACAAGAGAATGAAATAGGAATTCCGCCCTTATTCTACACTACATTCCCTTGAAAAATAGCACTATTGTATGGCACAGAAGAGAAAAGATTTGTAAGACTACAAATTAAACTTTTGTGACTACACAATGTTTTAAAATAGGTGCTTCATACTGGCTCCTCAATATCGCCTTTAGGTTGCCAGCTTCAAGGCCCTAACTTCCAATCCAAGCTGCAGCCAACATAGGACAATGAATAGTTTGGCTTAACATGAAGTACCATCCCACGTTGTCTTTTCCAGGCTGAAAGCAGGGAATTATATAGGACACAAGTTGGAAGAACAGGTCTGAGTGGTGGTGACATCCATAGTTTTTGGGCAGCATGATTGGATCTTGTAGGTATGGGAGACAAAGTTCATAATAGGGCATGAAGGACAAGTCAGGATGGAGGAGGATCCTGGAAGTGAGAAGTGAAGGACATGGCAGGATTCCAGATATCCTTGCTGTTCCAGCCCAAATCAGCTGGAACAGGAAGCTGATAGCACTTCCTGTTGAGGAGGAGCTACTGATCTTTTTTCCCCCCCAAGAACATAGAATGCTTGTCTATCTAGGCAAGATTGTGCAAGATGCAGCGGAGATGCTTGTACAAAAACAAGATACGCACGCAACCTGTAGTTCATAGCAGATTGTCATCCTGGAAAAGGAAATAACAATTGTTACACTAAGCCAGGGGTTTCTAAACCTGGCAATGTTAAGACTTGTGGACTTCAACTTCCAGAATTCTGGGAGTTGAAGTCCACAAGTCTGAAAATGGTGAAGTTTGGAGACTGCTGCGCTAAGCTAAAAAACGTGGTTTATAAGCCAGAATGGCTATGTTCTAATGACTAACTTGAAGACTGACTAGTGTCTATTAACCGTGCCACCAACCAAAATCAATGAGGATGTTGACGTTAGGACAGATATCTACTATGCAGGTCCACCTAGAAGTTCTTCCTCTTCTCCTTTTTTTGCTGTTAACCAAAAACTATCACAGAATCCTTGGCTGCTTAAATTTATCTTTTTACTTAGCTACTCTGCATGTGCCTTTAAAACTCTCTCTTGAAATAAGGCATGAGGCCCAAAATAAGTAATATAGATTCAGATCATAGCTAGCTAGCTTATGATAACAGTACTGCACACTGCACTTAACCACTGTGATTCTGGGAGTTGAAGTCTACCCAACATAGAATGGCCAAAGTTGAGAAATACTGGGTTAGTTTATGGTTATGATGTATTGGACAAACAGAGCCACTGATTTGATCCATTAGTCGGTATAATTCAGTGTTCTTGACTTTGACTGGCAGCAGTCGAGTCAATCCAGAATCTCAGGCAAAAACTCTGAGGTTGTATTAGAAGAGGACAGTGATTGAATAGGAAAACTACAATGAGTGATTTATTGCTCTTAAGTGAAGAAATAGAGACAAGAGTTGAGTCTGAAAAGAACTGAACTCATATCAAGCTTAAAAGACCTGGTCCTCATACAAAGGTCCAGTTAAACTGATTTGTTGCTATTCCTGTGTCAACTCTACAAATGAGCATGGCTGCAGCCATTTTTCTTCTCATTCTAGGTTGCCACATAGAGCAGAGGGAGGGGGGGTTACCCAGTTGCTTGGTTAGTCAAAATAATCTTTTGTCCCATGGGAACCAAGGTCAGCAGTTGTTCCCAAGACTGCAAGCTGGGCATAATGTAAAAAGCCCACCAAATAATCACATTGGGGAACATTGCTTGCTTGGTTTTATGGGTGGGACTTTTAACTCTGTATTGGGGAATTGTTACATGTGCACCCAGACATGGTTTCACTTTTGACCATGCCAATACTTTGCAACTAATAAACATGTTCTTTGAGGAATTTGCAAACCTCGGAGTTCTGCTTTATTTGTTTCTGTCTGTCAGAACCATGACATCATGCCTATGCACAGGAATATTCTCAACTAACGGTTAACACTTGCAGGAACCAATCTGGGCCAGTCACTGGGACCAGAGGTTTAGTCTTCCGAGCTTTTGGACTCATGCTGGAGCCCATGAAGACATTCCAGTAGAGAAAAGTACTCTACGGATGGGCCCAGCACCAGTCCGAAAGCTCGGAAGACTAAACATTTGGTCCCAGTGACCGACCCAGGTTGGATCCTGCAACATTATCCCGGAACACATATATTCGCCTTCATGCACAAGGTAGCACTTGCTTGCGTCTAGATAAGAGTCAATGAAATTCAAGGGAAGTTGGACTTAATCCTCCTGTGGCTACAAAGGGATTCTAGACTGATCCCTTTTTTAACTCTGACCTCAGATTCAGCAACTCCTTCTCCTACAATTAGAGATTTTGCAGCATCCCATCTTTGGGAAGATAATGTTCTGAGACTGCCAGAAATGATCCCAAACACCCCATTCCAATTGCTGAATGGAGTTTGAAATTGCCTGTTTTGACGCCGGGCCACTTCTAGTAAATCTCTGAGAGGCACATCTGATGTCTAAACATTTTCAGAAAAACTGGAATGGGCCTTAGAATGTCTCCCTCAAGATTAGAACAGGACAGCTCTGGTTTGGGACATTTTTAAGATCAAAACAGCTTGAACGCTTCTTAATTATATCCACGGTAGCTTTATCTTAATTATATCCACTGTAGATTTATCTTAATTGTATCTACCGTAGCTTTATCTCAAACAAAAAGTACTATCTTTATGTTTGCTTTTTCTCCTTTAGCACCAAGCCTCCAAGCCTCTGACCTATGAGAAGAAGGAATGGGACCCAAAGAAAGGATTCATTATCACTTCACCGTCCATTGAGTTCTTTGCTAAAATGATCAAGTGTGTTGTTACAATCAACGAGATGCAATATGAAACATATTACTTGACCCAGAGAACGGGTGAGTACCTAACTGCTTTTGCTTTAGGTGATGAAAACATCCTTTTGGGACATAATTTTCCATTGCTGGACCAGTGGTGGGATTCAAATATGTCAACAACTGCATGGATACCGCTTCCAGAGGTCCATTCTAAGCCTCGGTAACAAAAAATTAGCTACCGGTTCTGCCAAACTGGTGTGAACTGGCTGATTCCCACCACTGTGCTGGACTATATTCTGCACTCAACCTGATTCCAGCTATGGAAATTAAATGGATTATAAGCACTCCTCAAAGTTCTACCAAATGCTTGTATTAGATCAGGGGTCTTCAAACCTGACCCTTTTATGACTTGTGGACTTCAACTCCCAGAATTCCTCAGCCAGGCATGCTGACTGAGGAATTTTGGGACTTGAAGTCCACAAGTCATAAAAGGGCCACGTTTGAAGACCCCTGGATTAGATGCTCCCCATTAAAAGATGCGAGTGAAGGCCCATAAAATATGTAGATTCTGTACATGACCCTGAATGTTACTGGAATAGATGCTTGATCGCTGACTTTCTTATTTCTTTTAGAGGGACGGATTTGGAATGTAGATATGACAGCATCTCCCAAAAAACTCTTGGTTGGAGAAACCCTTAACTTGGAATGCAAAGGGCAGACACTCTGGAATGGACGGTTAGAATTTAAATGGACATTTCCAAGCAAGAGGGTGAGTCATTCCAGTAGGTTTCTTACTTGAGGGAAGACCTTGGCCTACTCAAAGTGTGTTTCTCTTCTTTGAAGATTTGTTTCCTTGGTTCTTCAGAAATGGATCTGCTGAATGTTTGTTAGCTTTCCTAAATAACCATTCAGTTGCCCTTTGTTGACTAAGGGGCAGTCCTCGACTTACAAGCAAAATTGAGCCCAAAATTTGAGATTTCTTAAGAGAGTTTTGTCCCAGTTTACGACCACTCTTGCAACAGTTGTTAAGTAAATCACTGCAATAGTTAAGTTAGCAACACGGTTGTTACGTGAATCCAGCTTCTCCATTGACTTTGCTTATCAAAAGGTCGCAAAAGGGGATCACATGACCCCAAACGCTGCAACCGTCATAAATCTGAATCAGTTGCCAAGTGTCTGAATTTTGATCATGGAGAGGCTGAAACAGTCGTAAGTGTGAAAAACGGTCATAAGTCATTTTTGTTGGTGTTGTTGTAACTTCAAACAGTCACTGAATGAACCGTTGAAATTGAGGACTGCCTGTACATCAGCGTAGCTCTACTGGAAATGCTTGGTTCCATATAAATTAGCATGGAAAGAATGGCTCATAACCCCTAAGCAAACTCTACATTTTGAAGTTAGAAAAACAGATCAAAATGTTTGTGCAGAACTCCTTAAAGGAAGGGCTCTCTTTTGGAAATAACTCCTGGATTGTCCAAGGGATTTCTCAGTGTTGTCTGATCCATAAAAACCCAGAAAAGAAAATTACTTCTTGAAGGACTTGGTGGTATAGTCTTTTAAGCCAGAGGCCTCCAATCTTTCTTGGTTGGTGAATCGGAGAGAAAGGGAGGGGGAAGCATTTTACACGGGCAAACAGGGCCACAAGCACATGCGTGACGCAAATGGGGTGGCGCTACTACCCATTTGACATTCGCTAGCCCTGCCCCATTTTCACCACAGACCATTTTTGCCACATTGCACCCCATTTTCACCATCCCATGCCCTGTTTTCGCCACACCACAGCCACGGCACTAACATGAGTGGGGGTGAGTTCACGGACACACATTTTTTTTTATTTTAATTCCATTTATATCCCGCCCTTCTCCGAAGACTCAGGGCGGCTTACAAGCTTAGCAGTAGCCTTCATTCTATGTATATGCCTGCTTATTAGGGCTTTCACACACACCCCAAGCGGCATTATTACAAAGTCAGCTTAATTGCCCCCAACAATCTGGGTCCTCATTTTACCTCCCTCGGAAGGATGGAAGGCTGAGTCAACCTTGAGCCTGGTGGGACTCGAACCTGCACTAATACTGCGCATACTGATACTAATATCAGTACACTAACCTGCACTAATACTGCGCATACTGATCAGCCTGTCTCGTGGCCTGGAGGCCAGGAGGCCACGGCCCAGTAGTGGGCATGGCCCACAAGTTGGGGGTCCCTGTTTTAAACACTAAAACAGATATTATACTAATATCAAAGAAATGGTGAAATGGAACCATTAAAGAAAGAATGGAAAAGGAGGGACAAAATGAAATGTGAATGGCACAAATTAAAATATTTTAAAATTTATTTTAAATAATTAAATTGAATTGTTGAATGGTCTCACGGTGAGTGGTCCCATGGAAAGTTGGCTGTGGTGAGTTGACCACAGCGAGTTGGCTGTGGCAAGTTGTCCCATTTTAGGAAGAAGCCCCCCCCCTAGTTCAGTGGCCCCCAATCTTTTGGGCACCAGGGACCAGATCCTTGGAGAGAGGCTTTTCTGCAGACTGGAGTGGGCGTGGTTTCCATGCTGCCTGCAACCTACAGATGGCACTTCCCTTCTTTGCACAGCCTGGTTTCTGGCATTTCCGCGGTCCGGTGCTGGCCCAAGGACTGGGGGTTGGGGACCCCTGCTGTAGTCACTTTCTAAGACTCTTGACATCTATTTGCATCAAGCCTACCATACAGGCATTTAGGTAAAGATACCACAATATTCCCCATTACGGCTTTTTTATTTGGGGGATTTTGAACTGAGCTCGGTGCAAATTTTTCTGTGCTTCTCTCTTTTTCTCTTCTAGGAACCAAGGACACATAAGAACTTTGAACAGAGTTACTCCGTGTACAAAGCCTCTAGTAAAGTGACTATCACGAATGTTACAATGGAAGACAAAGGACATTACGCATGCAAAGTGTTCAATCAGGGTGGAGGAAGCAAAGAAATGAACGCTACAATCACAATATTCCGTAAGAATGACCTCAAAAATGGGAGAACCAAAGAGGAACATGCCACTTTTCTGCAAGCTGATATGTTTATAGTCTTTTGGCACCACCATTTTAGGAGACCTCTCCTTGCTGATGACCCTCCAGAATGAACATAGTTCCCTCCACAATCCTTTCAACTCAGTGTTGACTTAAAATAGCCACCTGAGGGATCAGTTTCACCATTTCCAATTTCCCCAGCTCAGTTAACTTATCCTGAAGTTGTTTGCTTGGAGTTGGGTGGTGTGTCTATTTTAAAAAAAAATATTGTCAACATTACTGGCTAAAAATAAGCAGTTTCCTCTGTTCCACCAACTCCTCAATGACTTATATCCGTGTTTCTCAACCTGGGCAACTTTAAGGTGTATGGACTGCAATTCCCAGAATTCCTCAGCTAAGAGAACTGGCTGGGGAATTCTGGGAATTGAAGTCCATCAGCTTAAAGTTGCCCAGGTTGAGAAACTCTGGCTTATATCACTTCCTCTGTGGTTTAGACTCAATATCCATCGTGCTACACTTATTTTTAGACCCCAAGCAGGTCAGGGGTCCCTCTAGACAAAATCTCGCACAGTATTCTAAACTTGCACCTATGTATAACTTAAAAGTACAGGTAGTCCTTGACTTATGACCACAATGGGGCCCAAAATTTCTGTTGCTAAGTGAGAGATTTCTTAAGTGAGTTTTTCCCCATGTTATGACCTTTCTTTCCACAGTTGTTAAGTGAATCACTGCAGTTGTTAAGCTACTAACACGGTTGTGAAGTGACTCTAGCTTCTCCGTTGACTTTGCTTGTCAAAAGGTCGCAAGAGGGGATCACATGACCCCAAACACTGCAACCGTCATAAATGTGAGTCAGTTGGGCCAAGCGTCAGAATTTTGATCCCATGACCAGGGGGAACACTGCAACAGTTGTAAGTGTGAAAAATGGTCATAAGTCACTGGTTTGCAGTGCCGTTGTAACTTTGAATGGTCATGAAATGAACTGTTGTACGTTGAGGACTATCTGTGCACCCCTAGGAATGACAGACCTTTTCATTCTTGCAATATCTTCAAGAAATTGCAGAGATGTTTCGTAGCGTGTTGCCACTTTGAAAACTGTCCTGTTCACAGCTGGAATCAAACAGAAATCACCCTTTGTTGTCATGGACCATCTGCTGCTGTGTACTATGGATATATTTTAATCATTCCCCAGTTGTGGGTCAGGGGGGAAAATGGATTGTGCACTATGGAAAAAGAAACACCACCCACCATTAATTCAAGAGTTAAAAGAAATACTGTCCAGAAAAGATAGTGCCTGTATATTATTATTGCCTCCACTTAGAACAAGTGTTTCTAAAATGTCCCCGTTGCTTTCATACATGGGGTCTTCTTCACAATAGCTTGCAGATCAAACTGGACCTCAAATGAATAAAATGTCACTGCAGCCATGGACAATAAATAGCACGTGCTTTAAAGGTGCAGCCGAGGCCATTCCCTTTCTTGGTTGGTTTGTTTTCCCCCCCTTTCACATCTGCCTGGTTGTCTTTTGTTTTTCGGATTGTTCATCTTTTGCACATGTTATTTTGATGTCCAGCAAAAAAAATAAAATCTGATGGTTTTGCAAAGCAAACTAGGAATTAACTCTTATTCTTTTTCTTGTTTATTGAAGCACAAGCTTTCATTAATTTTGTAAAAAAGCGGCAACAGTTGTATTACGAGGCCAACGCAGGACAAAAAGTACTCAAGCTGGCTTGGAAGGTGGATGCGTTCCCTCGTCCTGCTGTGGTTTGGTAAGGACTAAGAAGGGGCTCCTAAACACCAAAACGTATCTTTGGGGAAGTGGTATGATTGCAGTCTTCTTCTTCTTCTTCTTCTTCTTCTTCTTCTTCTTCTTCTTCTTCTTCTTCTTCTTCTTCTTCTTCTTCTTCTACTTCTTCTTCTTCTTCTTCTTCTCCTTCTCCTTCTCCTTCTCCTCCTCCTCCTCCTCCTCTTCTTCTTCTCCTTCTCCTTCTCCTTCTCCTTCTCCTCCTCCTCCTCCTCCTCCTCCTTCTTGTCCTCCTCCTTCTCCTCCTCCTCCTCCTCCTCTTCCTCCTCCTCCTCCTCCTCTTCTTCTTCTCCTTCTCCTTCTCCTTCTTCTTCTTCTTCTTCTTCTTCTTCTTCTTCTTCTTCTTCTTCTTCTTCTTCTTCTTCTTCTTCTTCTTCTTCTTCTTCTTCTTCTTCTATTGCAATACATCATGCAAAAATTAGAGCTTTAATGCTTTGTTCTTGACCCCAACTTTTGTTGCTAAGTGAGACATTTGTTAAGTGAGTTTTGCCCCATTTTACCTTTCTTGCCACAGCTGTTAAGTGAATCACTGCGGTTGTTAAGTTAGGAACACGGTTGTTAAGTGAATCTGGCTTCCCCGTTCACTTTACTTGTCAGAAGGTCGCAAAAGGGGATCACGTGACCCTGGGACACAGCAATGGTCATAGATATGAGTCAGTTACCAAGCGTCTGAATTTTGATCACGTGATCATGGGGATGCTGCAGCAGTCGTATGTGAAAAATGGTCACAAGTCACTTTTTCCCAGTGCTGTTATAACTAAACAAATTGTTGTAAGTTGAGGACTACCTGTACTGAGAATTTACTGTGGGATCAGTCTGATTCATGGAGGAGTGGGGAGCATTCCACGTGGGCAGAGAGGAGAGGGAGCTGTCCTGAACTTCCAGAATATCTAGCTCTACATTAAAACTTAAAAATTAAATTTGCTCTGAAACGTGATCCCCTCTATTCCTTTGTCTCAGCTGTTTTTCATTCCCATCTTCCTGGTCCTAATAGGTACAAGAATGGCCATCAGATTAAAGGCAACGACTGCTATGACTTAGATTCGGAGAGGTACAGGATAATCATCAGGGATGTGAGACCAAAGCATGCTGGGAACCTTACCCTATGTTTGAGCAACCCGAAACATGGTCTCTATAAAAACCTCACCATCCAACTTGTTGTCCTTGGTAAGTCTCTAGCTTCTTCCTCTTCTTCTTGGGTGCAAAAGTGGGAAGCAGAAGGACCACGCACTGAGTTGGCCTAGGGACCAAAAAACAAATATTCAAGATTGATAATGTTTGTGGTTGGTACTATAAGAACATGACGTCTATCACTATTTCTACCGCAATTGCTACTCCTACCCAACACGGTTCTAGCGCCAAGCTGGATCGTCAACAAAAATTCAGAACTGTCAGGTCACTGCAAACGTAGCATCCAGTTGATAACCTGTGATGCTATCACAGCAAAAAGGGTATCTGAAGGACCAACTGTGATGGGAGTGGTAGGAACAGTGTGATTTGGAAGTAGAAAGCCACTCATACCAGCTGGTTCACTCTTGACCTTTCAAATTTCTCCAACAAATGTGTATCTAGATAGTTTGTATGGACAGTTTCTGCAGAAAGTCTTCTCCAACCATTCCTCAAATGGAGAATTCCCTCCAGCAGAGACAGTAGAATCCCTCTAGAGCTTAGAAAGAATTAAGGGAATTGGGTCTGTCCAGCCTATCAAAGAGAAGGATTAAGGGGGACATGATAACTATCTTCTTGTACTTGAAGGGCTAACCCAGAGAAGAGGGGATTGAGTTATTCTCCAAAGCCCCAGAGGCAGGTCGAGAAGCAATAGACGGATACTTGTTAAAGAGAGATCCAACCTAGGATAAATTTCCTGACAGTGAGAACAATTAATGGAAAGACTTGACTCCTGGAGTTGTGGGTGCTCCATTACTGGAGATTTTCAAAAGTAGACTGGACAACCATTTGACCAGGATGGTATAAGGTCTTCTGCCTTGAGGAGGAGGTCACTAGAAGATCCCCAAAGTCCCTTCCAGTCCTGGGATTCTGTGTTCTAGGAGTTCCCACTTGAGGGTCTCCTTAAATCGTCATGGAAGCACCAGAGGTCATGTGGGCTTCAAATGGTTGGTGAGAGATACTGCAATGAGATTGAAGCCATTCACAATTCTGCCTTGACCACCTTGTCACTTTGAAGTGCTGGAACAGCAGAATCCAATCCTGAGAATGTCCCCAACTTTCTCTTCTTGTTCAAAAGCTATTTTGAGAGATATTCTTTTCTTTCCCCCCCCCCCATCAACTAGTAAGGGGGAAATGCTAGAGAGAACATCTTTGCCGGGTAGTGCGGTATACAAAAACCATTCTAGTCTATTACTTATTCTGCTATTTAGTGACCAACAACAGTAGCTTTTTGTACAGCATTCTTACATGTAAGCTTATGTGTGTGTGTGTTTGAAATTTAGTCATCAAATATGACCAGCTAGTAGGCTAAGAAACCCATTTGATTGGGTACAGGAACAATTTAGGCAATATGATGGTTGCTTGGATCAGTGGCATATAAAATACGGTTAATGTAATCTCTCTAATGCAAATAACTGGCATCGTATGAATATCACAATCATTGCTCATTTGCTTTAGCATAAGAATAAGACTCTTTCTAAATAGCAGGACCAACGAAACAGGCTTGGCATGGAACTCCAGCAGCTAACACAGACATTGTTTTGTGTGTTGCCTCAGGTCCAGCCAGCCTAGCAGCCGTAATGATGTTGTCAGCTGGCCGCTTCCAAATTTGTCTGCAATTTCACACACAAGTACCCCTTATTGTTCTTCTGTCACGGATCAGCCTGGCAGGGTGAATTAATTGGGGAACCATTAATGCAATTATTGTAAAGATGTCACTTATCGAAAACATGACTGGCTCAAGGAATGCTGATTAATGGGCACTGTGGAGAAATATCCCTTTGCAAAGAGGACAAGTGAGAGATAATAAAGAACAGATGTTTCATTTTTGGTAGCAGATTATTCTAACCCCCATCTCCCTTCCTGCATGTAAAAAAAAAAGATATAGCCAGAAATCATTTGTTTTTCTGCCAAAGATTTGACTGGCTTTAATATAAATGAATACAGAGATAGCCGGTTCTATGTCGGAGTGATAGAAAATCAGTTTTATTAGGTAATTATTTATTAGGATTGTTATTATTAACGGTCAGCACATGGCTGAACTTCAACAATTGCCATATATTTAACTTTCTCTCCTTGTCAGCACACCCCGAGTTTTCTAAGCATCATTGTGTGTTAATTATGTAAAACAAAAGTCAATTATATAA
This sequence comes from Vipera berus, assembly GCF_964194415.1. NCBI lineage: Eukaryota > Metazoa > Chordata > Lepidosauria > Squamata > Viperidae > Vipera > Vipera berus. The sequence goes on from NC_138214.1 coordinate 16,399,378, forward strand.
TTGGAATAATTAGGAAGAGACTGAAAATCAAACTGTCAATTTATTAATGCCTGGATATAAATCGAAGACTTTCTTAGGGTCAACAAATCAAGATGTGACCAAAGCCACCATCTCTGTATTATTATTATTATTATTATTATTATTATTATTATTATTATTATTATTATTATTATTATTATTATTATTATTATTATTATTATTATTATTATTATTATTATTAAAAATTAAAATTCATGGGCCACCTAGATATCACCAATGCCTCCTTTTTAGGGCTGAGAAAAAGCAACGGGACCATGGTCACCCATGGTCATCCACCCACTTCATGGGTGGATCTAGATGTGATGGTCTCTTAGTTTTTAGCCTGATGTTTCCCTTGGTAGTTCCATCTCTTTAAAGTTATCCACTCCTCTTTAAAGCCATCAAAAGTTAGTAACCAATACAACCAACTTGTGACAACCAACCCCACAAGTCAACTCTGTGCTTTAGAACAGGGGTCTTCAACCTTGGCAACTTTAAGGCTTGTGTACTTAAAAGCTGGCTGAGGAATTCTGGGAGTTGAAGTCCACAAGCCTTAAAGTTGCCAAGGTTGTGGACCCCTGCATTAGAAGGAACTTTTATTCTACAGCTCCTTCCAGTCAGGTTCATTGGATGAGCCCTTATTATTATAATGGGAATTTGCTCCTTGTCCAAAGCTTCATCATTATCTTTCATAGCAAAAGCTGACACATACTGATTGCGGTTGCATATGAGTAAACTAGAAGCTAATTGTTTCTGTCTGCTAACTGCCAGAAACAATTTCATTCATACTTCACCATGGCCAAAGTCCATCAACTTGAAATATCATGCAAATATCATACAAATGATATTGACAAATATCATGCAAATATCATATGTAAATGTCCAGACTATAAACCATGCCTGTTCACAGGTAACATGAGCAAGACTTAACTGGGATGCCCAAGAAAGTTCGCCAACAGGTCCAAACAAATTTACTTCCAGTTTAGTGCAGTGGTTAAAGACACCAGACTAGAAAGCAGAAGATTTTGAGTTTTGTTCCCACCTTAGGCATGAAGTCATCTAGCCATCTCACCTTAGGCATGAACCCAGTCCTTCTTTCTCAACTCTGGGAAAGTGACGGTGGTGTACCCCTTCTGAAATCTTGCAAACAAAGTGACAAGGATGTGTCAGGCAGTTGCTAAGAATCAACATTAACTCAGAAAATAATAATAATAATAATAATAATAATAATAATAATAATAATAATAATAATAATAATAATAATAATTTATTTTAGCAGCTCAAGAGCAAGCTTTGTCAACTAATTGCATGAAAGTAAAAATTCATCATTTAACAAACAATAATAAATGTCTGTCTTTGTAGAAAAGGATGAAACAATTGACCATTTGATTAATTTCCCAAATTGGCCATAATCATCAAATTGAGAAAGTTTTGGAAAATGAGACGGTTAAGAACTTATAGCAATAGCATTTAAACTTTACAGCCCTCTCTAAGTGGTTTACAGAGTCAGCATATTTCCCTCAACAATCCAGGTCCTCATTTTACCAACCTGGGATTGATGGAAGGCTGAGTCAACCTTAAGTTGGTCAGGATCGAACTGCTGGCAGTGGGCAGAGTTTACCTGCAATACTGCATTCTAACCACTGCGCAATCAAGGTTCCTATGGAATTTATAATCCAAACAGACAGGCAACTTGTCCATAACATGCCTGATATAACAATTATTGAAAAGAAGGAAGTTGGATTCATTGATGTTGCTACACTGTGAGATGCTAGTATTGAGGAAAAGCAATTAGAAAAAAATTATGAAATAAGGGAACTTGTAGATCAAAGTTGAATGCTTATGGAAAAGGAAATCAGTACAATTGTGTCTGGAGCTCTTGGAACAACATCTAAAGGACTCCCTCAATATCTGGAAATACTGAATTTATCAGACCTCAACAGCCTAACTTTGCAAAACCCTGTTGGAATTGCCTGGATTCTCAGACACTCCCCTAATAATACCTAAGCTTTGCTTAGGGTACACAGAAAGGAGCATTAAGCTAGTGGGTGGTGAGAACCCTAGAACCAGTGGTGGGATTCAAATAAGTGAACAACCGGTTCTCTGTATAGATGCCGCTTCTGGAAGTCCATTCTGGGCCTGGGCAACAAAAAATTAGCTACCAGTTCTGCCGAAGGGGTGCGAACCAGCTGAATCCCACGGAAGGGAGGGAGGGAGGGAGACAGGAAGGAAGGAAGGAAGGAAGGAAGGAAGGAAGGAAGGAAGGAAGGAAGGAAGGAAGGAGTGGTGGGATTCAAATAGGTGAACAACCAGTTCTCTGTGTGGATGCCGCTTCTGGAAGTCCATTCTGGGCCTGGGCAACAAAAAATTAGCTACGGGTTCCGCCGAAGTGGTGCGAACTGGCTGAATCCCACCACTGCCTAAAACCCTTCCCCCGCCTTCTAATTAATTTTTAGCATTGGATTATAATCCTTGCCTCTTTTTTCATTTTTGAATTTTAGATGCTGTTTTTTTTATGTTTAGATATGCTATTTGCACACTGCCCAGCACACGCTTCCTCTGTAAGGAAGTTGGGTGGTTTCAAAAATTTGGCTGATAAATAACTAAATAATTCATAGCTCCTCAGTTAAGACTTGAATGATTCAGTCCCCAACAGTCTCTGTAGATTACCCATAACGATAATAATAAAAATGCCAAATCGAGTCTAAACCTCTGGCTGGCTGCGTGACAAATGGATAACAATAATATTGTTATTATCGATGAGTAATTATTGCTCATGACATTGTTACAATATGATTACTAACAATGAATGGTTGAGAGAACGAGGTATATCTAGTCTAAGATCATTATAGAGCGATCCAATCTAGAAGGAAGGAAGAAATTTCCTGACAGTGAGAACAATCAGCCAGTGGAACGACTTGCCTCCAGAGGTTGTGGGTGCCCCAGCACTGGAGGTTTTCAAGAAGAGACTGTACAGCCACTTGTCCAGAATGGTATAGGGTCTCCTGCTGGAGCAGGGGTTGGACTAGAAGACCTCTAAGTTTCTTTCCAAGGTTATCATTCTGTATTCTATAAAAGGTAAAGGTTCCCCCGCACACGCATGCTAGTCGTTTCCAACTCTAGGGGCCGGTGCTCATCTCCGTTTCAAAGCTGAAGAGCCAGCGCTTGTCTGAAGACGTCTCCGTGGTCATGTGGCTGGCATGACTAGATGCCAAAGGTGCATGGAATGCTGTTACCTTCCCACCGTAGTGGTCCCTATTTTTCCACTTGCATTTTTACGTGCTTTCGAACTGCTAGGTTGGCAGAAGCTGGGACGACTAACAGGTGCTCACTCTGTTACACAGCACTCGGGATTCGACCTGCCAAACTGCTGATCTTCTGATCGACAAGCTCAGTGTCCTAACCCACTGAGCCACTGTGTCCCTCTCTGTATTCTATATAGGTGGATAAAAATGCCAAACTCAGTCTAGGCAGACTTTGTGACTAACCTTAGTAGTAGCAGAATAACAGGAGATGCCCAAGCAGTCTGACCACTCTTGGGCCACAAGAGCAAGGCTTAAGGTTACAGACAAGGTTAGCATTAGGAATAGGGTTATGAGTGGGAAGAGACATGGGGACATGTGAAAAAAAAGAAGTAAATTTAAAGAAGGACATGTAGGGCTGAAAGTCCAGTATGTACTGCCCTGTTCATACTTGATCAAAGCTAGAGAGGATCTGAGAGCAGATCCAGGTGAACCTCTTGCCATCAGAAGATTCCAGCAATGCCCTTCCAACCTAACCCCTGGACCATTGCAGACATTAAAGCACAAGGATTCTTCCTCACACATAGAAGCTTTCTGCCTGGGCCACCCATGCTCCCAGACTGTTCTGGAAACAGAAGGTCTTTCATCTGGCATGAGCAGCTTCTCCTACTGGTTTTCTGTGGAGACCTCATGAAGCTCCAAGTCCATCTCTTACAAAAAAAAGAAAAAAGAAAAAGAAAATATTCTTCCTTTACATATTTGCACATCACGAACCTCCAAGAAGTTGTTGGTTTGCAATGTTTCTGTTTTCTTGGAGGAGATTGCTGTTGAGAGCGAAGCGCTCCGTGGAGCGAAGGTCTTGAAGCAATTGAGATGGGTGGGGGAAGAGAGAGAACGAGCGAGAGAGCAAAAGGTGACCTTAACAAACAGCTGGCGACTACACAGCCTGGGGAGTCAAGAATGAGAAACGTGGGAGAACATAGTTATTCCGGGCCAGAGTACAAAGCAAGTACAGGGGACTTAAAAACTACTTACAGTGAAGCAAGGAGATTTTTTTTCCCTTCTCACCCTAAAACAAATAAACTGAAATTTTAGAAAGGTCTTTCCAGCGACTTTTTATGCAGCAACAGCATTTCCGATAAAGCTGGCTGGAAAATGTATTAGGCTGCTTTATGAAATGAAACAAACTGGTTTTAGATATTCAGTGGCCTTTTTCAGTCCTTAGTATTGCTTCTAAGAAAGCACAACGTTTGGCCCTAAACATGGCAAATTTTGGATAGGATAGGACAGGACAGGACAGGATTGGATAGAACAGAACAGAACAGAACAGAACAGAACAGAACAGAACAGAACAGAACAGAATAGAATAGAATAGAATAGAATAGAATTCTTTATTGGCCAAATGTGATTGGATACAAAAGGAATTTGTCTCTGGTGCATAAGCTCTCAGTGTACATACAAGCAGCAAAGTGATAAATCATGATCATAATCATAAAATTCAACCATCATAAATCATAATACAATACTCAGGGATAGTCATTAGATACTCAATAAGCAATCAACATATATCATATGATACAAACAACAAAGTGATAGTCATAAGATACATAGGAGGCAATGAACAGGCAACAACTAGTACTTCACAGCATTGGGCAGCTAACTTAATGATGTAATAAAATCTGGTAATTACAGGGGCAAATTCATTTCTCGGCCCAGAAACATCTCTTTGGAGAGATACAGAAGCTAGCTTGATATTAGTTTTTTATAAAATTGATCTTAGATTTTCTAATGCCAAGGCTTAGATATTTGATTGGGCGAGGAGACAGTACACTGTCAACATGCAAAGCATGATATATGAATGGCCTTCTCTCCAATTCACTCCTTGCCTAAGTTTAGCATGATTTTTACAATTCTCTTTTCCTTTTCTTTCCCCTTTGGGAATTTCTCCAATGGTCATTTAGGATTATTAGCTTCTGCAATGGTCAATAAAGCTTTTTAGTTGAATTTAATGAATTCAGCCAACTGAACTGGCTGAATTTCAATTTATATCCAATATGCTGAGAGGCCAAACAATAAAATTATGTCTAGGTGAACAGCAGGAACTTTTCCTAGTAATTATTTCCCCTGAAAGTAAAAGGAGGAGAAAAAAAGGTAAACTTTATCCATATTTAACAAGACTTACAATCTCAGCAGACCCTTAGAAAAAAGAATAATATAGTGTACCTCAGCACTCATCATTAATCGGCTCTGGGAGGCACAATGAACACCAAAGCAATGAGTACTGAACAGATTTTTCCCATAAGAAATAATGTACTGAGTCACGAGGCAACCAACACCGACAAGTTCTAGCTCAGTGATGGCAAACCTTTTAGAGACCGAGTGTCCAAACTGGGACCCAAAACCCACTTATGTATCGTCGGGTACCGAGTGGGCATGGCCCATTGGGTGGGTGTGGTCAATTGGGTGGGCGTGGCCCATTGAATGGGCATGGCTGCGGGACTGGGTGGGACTAAAAATTTCAATCAATCAATTCCAACTTTGCGAGATCTTTTTTTTTCTCGTGAGAAGTTGAAATTGATTGATTGTACCTTTTTTTTTTTTGCACACAGCATCGGAGGCCTAAAGCGAAAAGGTTTTATAAAACCCATCTGAAGGCCAAGGACTGGGGCGTCGGTGCGCATGCCCACAGAGAGGGCTCTGCGTGCCACCTGTGGCACGCGTGTCATAGGTTCACCACCACGGTTCTAGCTTGTGCTTTGAGTACCAAAGAAACAATGAGTACTAGGACACAATGTTCATATTAAAATGCGTTGAACACGAAATTTGTCGAGTATCAAAGCAATCTTCATTTATATTCAAAATCGAGAATGGAAGGATTTATACTCCTTGCAGACAGCTGGTCATTTGCATTCTTTTAGAGAGTCATTGAGGCCACTGGGAAGGGATGGAAGACTGAGTCAATATTTTAGTAAACGTTACTTTTAAACCAGAAGGCAAACTTTTTTACCTGGAAAATTCTAGGAGTTGAATTTTATAGTATATAGAATATAGGGCTGGAGATCTTCTCTAGTCCGATTCCCTGCTCAAGCAGGAGATCCTAAGAGCAGTGGCGAGAATGCAGCATTGCAGGCTAACTCTGCCAGCAGTTTGATCCTGACCAGCTCAAGGACCCAAATTGTTGGGAGCAACAGGCTGACTCTGTAAACTGCTTAGTAAGGGCTGTAAAGCTCTATGAAGCTGTATATAAGTGCCATAGTTATTGCTATACCATTCCATACCAACTACACAACCAGGCAAGTGGATGTCCATGAAGGTCCATTCATGACATCAGACCCTGAGACAGTCCACACCCAAGCTTTAAACTAGGTGAAATTGGTTGTGTAGTTTACAATGCTAGTGGACTGTTGTTGCCTTAACAACCAGAACTTGTTGTGAAGGCTCTTTTTGTTAAACCATCATACGCTTTATTTGTTTTTGGTGGGGGGAAAAACAGATATAGAGTTGGTGTTATACATGAACATGGACTGTGCATGTTTCATTTAGTATTTAATAAAAGGTTTGCATGGGTGGGATCAAGAAATAGGAATGGGGAAACTGAGTCATACGGGTCTGCAATGTTGGAGAAGAAAGATTTCAGTCATGCCTCTGTCGTGGAAGTCACTGAAATTCTACTCTATTTCTCTCCAAGTTGCGATTTTTATCTTGTGGCTGTTCTTTTCTACGGGTAAATCCACCCTTATTGCAGTTATCAGATGACCTACATCGATAAAAACAAGCTGTGTATCATTACCACAACGGAGGTGAATCTGATATTTGAACTGGTTCAAACTTCCAACGTGATTTAATCACATCAGATCATCTTTCTGAATCGGAAGGATGTTTCAGATCAATTACTGAATTGGATGCATCAAATTAATGGTGCAGTTTGGAAGGCAAAAAGATCATTTTGTCAAAGTCAGTTCAGGGCTGAACTAACATACATAATCAACTTGACTTTCTAAATCAATCGGAAGCATTGAATTGGAACAAGTCAACCTTGTGAGCCTGTCAACAGAATTTCATCAAAATTGGTTTTGCCAAGCTTATAATTCAGACTGGGCTCGAACTAAATGGCTGGGTGAGACTTCAGAGCAATTAAACTAGTGCATCTAAACACAAAGCAGGTTATTTGTAGCAATGCGTGACTCTGGTGTCAACAGAAACTTCCCTGCCAATTCACCTCTCATTAGTTTTTGTTTTTTTCCAAGGGTGTCATTTTCGTAAGTTCCAGTTCCTTCCAATTAGGTAAGAATGTTTGTCTGGGCAAGACGGAAGCTTTTAGTTTTCTAAAAACAGCTTTGTTTTGAAGACCCTGTCTCATTAAATTCATCAGGAGCTGCCTCATTTTAAGTGTGACACAAGTCAGATAGATATTTTGGCATGGGTTATTGCCATATGTGCATACTGAAAAGGCGCTGCTGAAAAACCCATTTTCTTTCGTTCTATATTCCAAGTCAACGAGCTGGAAAGAAAAGAGAAAAATTGTACGCTTCAGTGTTGGTCACCTGCAGATCCAACACAGAGCAGAGCACAAATTTGTGATGACAAGAGAAATTCTCTCCTCCTTTGTTGGAAGAATCTTCAAGAGCAAATTCTCTTGCATTGAGTGGAATGAGAACAGTTAGAAATAGAGAAGAATTTCTACCAGGAAAAGTGCAAGCTACTGGAGAAAAGGACATTTTCTCCTCCTCCTCCTCCTCCTCCTTTTGAAAGGGATCTTGGAGGTCCGCTAGTCCAACCCCAGGCCCAAACAGGGGCCCCTACATCATTTCAGAAAATGGATGTCCTGTCTCTTCTTCAAAGCCTCCAGAGAGGGAGCACCCACAACTTCTGAAGGCAAGCCAGTCTACAGGGTGTTTTTTTTCCCCACCTCTTATATCAAAGGTGTGTTTAACAAAAGTCTCCAGATCAAACTTCCATGGATTGGAAGATGCTTCACAGAGAGGCAGTGTGGTGTAAGGGACTGGGTCAGGAGCAAGGAGAGCCATGATCTAAGCCAGGGGTAGGCCACCTTGGCTCTTTTACGACTCGTGCACTTCAACTCCCAGAATTCCTGAGTCAGCCACGCTGAGGGGAAAGGGAGAGGTTTCCAAGCTGACCCATGCTGGCTCAGGAATTCTGGGAGTTGGAAGTCCACGAGCCATAAAAGAACCAAGGTTGCCTACCCCTGGCCTAGGCCTAGGCCGCTTTATGACTCGTGGACTTCAACTCCCAGAATTCCTGAGCCAGCCACGCTGAGGGGAAAGGGAGAGGTTTCCAAGCTGAGCCATGCTGGCTCAGGAATTCTGGGAGTTGAAGTCCACGAGTCATGAAGGGGCCATAGTTCCCCCATGCTGGCTCAGGAATTCTGGGAGTTGAAGTCCACGAGTCATAAAAGAGCCAAGGTTGCCTACCCCTGATCTAGGCCTTTCTTGCATCCAGAAAGTACAGCCCCAAAATGACTTTGGGCCAGTCTCTCCCTCTTAGCCAAACCAGCATCAAGCTGAAAAACAAAACTCCTTGTCACGTCAGGCACCCTTGAGTTTGGCTGAAAGAACTAGGTAACTGCAGTGCAAAACAAGTGAATCCGGCAACAATGTGGGACACATGCTAAGAAAAACAACATGAAAGGCTGCTTATGCAAATTCTTATGCAAATCCAAGTGGGTCAAAATAGCAGCCTCCCTCCCCAACTCTTTGCATTCCTACTCTTGTGAGAAGCATTGATTCAGCTCACATTTGAAAGCCACCCCAGGACAACTATTCATCATCTGTCTTTTTTCTATTCCATGCTTAATCATTGATGCAGAAAGAAAAGTTTGAAATTAATCAATGGAACAACTTGCCTCCTGGAGTTGTGGGTTCTCCATTGCTGGAGATTTTCAAGAAAAGATTAGACAACCATTTGACTCGGGTTATATAAGATCTCTAAGGTCCCTTCCAGCCTGAGGATTCTGTGATTTTGTGAAATGGGGCCTTAGGAAGAAGGCTTCCAAAACTTTGAGAAGCTTTGATTTAGGTAGAGGTAGATGTCTCATGAGATGTGTCAGGCTTAAAAGCAAGAATAACCAGGGCTTTTTTTTCTCATTGAATGCTCAGAACGGAGTTCCGGCACCTTTTTTGGATGGAACCTTGTAGGGTTGGCAAGGTGGGTTGTATAACATGTGTGAGTTCCGGCACCTTTTTCTTTTACAAAAAAAGCACTGAGAATAACACATGGTGATTCTTCCCAGCAGAGTTATAGACCTACAGACAAAATCTGGGGGAACTCTACTTTCTGCATCTACAATATACACTGGGAACCATTAGGGAGGGGTTGTCTTCACCCTCTTTCTCTCACGCACAATTTCTGGGCTGAGTTGCCTCTTACTGCTCTGGAATCCATCTCCTCACTGGATTCCATCACAAGATGTGATTTAATCAAGCAACTCGGCCTTTACTCCTCATCCTGGTAAACATCTAAGCCAACTTCTTCAAATGGCTGTTCCTCAGATATATCGGGACAGCGAAATCATTGTGTTCAGAAGTACGTTGACATGGAATGTATACCAATGTTCTTCAGCTGGGAAAAGCTGAATTAAGAACTGAAAGACTACATTTCTCACTTCACTTGAGGTTTTCTAACATGCTTTATCTTTACGGGCTGTCCCGGGCAAAAGGCAAAATGACGATCTGTTTCACTCAGGGTCATCAAACAGAAGAAAGCCAGAACTTTGGGGTGACGGGTACAAAAAAAAGGGCAGTGAATTGTCCTTTTAACTTTTCTTGCAAAATAGCTGCTTCGTGGTGCTTAAGGCTGCTGGGACACCTTCACCGGAATGAAATGTTGTAAGAAACTATGCTGTAAGATAGCCAGTTAACAAGTTGGCTAGTGAGTGGCAGTGATGAACAACTATGTTTGAAGGAGTACATAGGAAGGAACAGCAGAATTCAATCTTAAGCATATGCTTAAGCTATGCCAGATAATGTCACTTCATTTTTTTTGTACTAATCTATGCAGGGGGTGGAGAACTTTGAAAATGTTCCTTTTTGTGGCAGCCACTATTTAATTGCACATTAGACCTAAGCAGCTCAAAAACTTGGTTACCATAGTAACCTCTTATTGCAGATTTATTGCCGACAATCTGTTCTCAATAACAATCCACCAAACAAAACTTTTCCTCTCCTGACCCGCAGCCCTTCCTTTCATCGCTCGTTCCTAGACTGTCTTTATAACTTCCTCCATCATCATCATCATCGTGCAGTCATGCCGCTATGTGTGTAGATGTGAGTGCATGTGTTTAAAGAAAACCGTGTGTTTGATAGCTTTATCTTTCCAGATTAGAGTAAATAATTGCTCTTTTGTTTCTCCAGCAGGGATTACTTTATTCATTAGGTCTGATTTCAGGTTTTCACATAATATTTAATAATGCAATGTACTTTTTTTAAAAAAAAATGAATCGGGTAATGAAAAGCGTGTCTGCAATTTGTATAAGCCGTTCTCTTAATTGAGTGCTAGGTGGAAAAATGCATTATTGCAATCAGAGAATTCAAGCATTTATCTGTTCACTCCTTCCACCAAATAGAAAAGACTCTTGTCTCTTTGCAAGATATTTTTTATCTCTGCTCCTGAGTTTGTAGTGCTAAGCAATTGGAAGGAGATTCTCTTTGCAAAAGCTTCACCTCCCTCCAGACTGGCTAAGGAAGTTGAAATAGAAGAGCAGAGAAATGGTCCCATTCACTTTTATCCTGCAAGAGATCTCTTATAAGTCCTTTCATCGTGACCTGTTAAGTGAGGTTGCTCCAAGTTGCACTTTTGGCGTGCAAAGTTCAGGTAGTCCTTGACTTACAACATTTGTTAAGTGAGTGTTGCCCCATTTTACGACTTTTCTTGCCACACTTGTTAAGGTAATCCCTGCGGTTGTTAAATTAGTAACAAGGTTGTTAAGTTAATCTGGTGACTCCGTGACGCTGGGACCGTCATAAATGTGAACCAATTATCAAGCACCTGAATGTAAATCACGTGACGATGGGGATGCTGCAACGGTCGTAAGAGTGAAAACATGGTCATAAGTCACTTTTTTCAGTGCCGTTGTAACTTCAAAGGGTCACTAAATGAACTGTTGTAAGTCGAGGACTTCCTACATGTGTTTCTTCACTGAGCAGTGGACATTTTTGATCATCGCCTGAAACCCTTTCAAAAACTTCAGCATTTTTGTCGCTTACCACAATTCATCCTTTTCTTTATTGCTCACACTTGTGAAAGAGCTGCTGACAAAGAATCCAGGTAGTCAATGACTGTTCCATGTTCAGTTATGGTGGCACTGGGAAATGTAACTTAGGACTGATGCTCACACTTACAACTGTTGCAACATCCCTCAAAATGCTGGGATTTGGAAACGGGAATATATTTATATTGGTCATAGCATCCCAGAATCACGTGATTGCCCTTTTCAAACTTTCCATCTGGCTTCTGACAAGCAAAGTCAGTGGGGGAAGCTGGATTCATTTAACAACTCTGTGATTCATTTAATGACCGTGGCCAAAAGGGTTATAGAATTAGGAGCAACTCAGTTAATGAGCCCATTGGTTAGCTAAGACAGAAGTTCGGGTTTTCAGGTTACATTTAAAAAAAAAAGAGAGAGAGAGATCCTGCAGAAACATTGTAAAAAGGCTTTTGAGTCACTTGTGTTAATACAGCCCAGATCTGGGGAAAGGGTATGCAAGTCACAAAATAAATAAATAAATGCAGATTATCGTTTTACAACTGTCTGTAGAACAGAATCTGTAACACACACAAAACACATAATGAGCAAATTTAGGGCAGACCGGGTCTGTTCAGATCTGCACATCTATGTTTATAGATCAATTCATCTGGAGGGCCAACACAGTTTTGCATTTGTTTCGTTCGGGGGGGGGGGGGGGGCGGGTGTCCTGCTTTGTTTTAGTTATTGTTTAGTCTGAGCTGTCTGCCTCCTGTCTTGTTTATGTGTTTTAATTGCTTGAATTTAGTATTTATGTTATTAGTACGATCATAATAATATCATTAGTATTAGTTTCTATTTTGTCATTTATTTAGCGTATGGCATATCATAAGGGACGGGGTGGCTCAGTGGGTTAGGACACTGAGCTTGTCAATCAGAAGGTCGGCAGTTTGGCGGGTCGAATCCCGAGTGCCGCATAACAGAATGAGCACCTGTTACTCGTCCCAGCTTCTGCCAACCTAGCAGTTCAAAAGCACGTAAAAATGCAAGTAGAAAAATAGGGACCACCACGGTGGGAAGGTAACAGCGTTCCGTGTGCCTTTGGCGTCTAGTCATGCCGGCCACATGACCACGGAGACGTCCTCAGACAAGCGCCGGCTCTTCGGCTTTGAAACGGAGATGAGCACCGGCCCCTAGAGTCGGAAACGACTGGCACGCATGTGCGGGGGAACCTTTACCTTTACTATGGCATATCATACCTGGACTAGCAATATATATTAACATTTCACCTAGATGTTTGTGGATTCTCAGTCATCAACGTCATGGTTGTCTCAAAGATGCTTTTTTTCTTCAAAAGGCAACTGGACTGTTGTTGTTGTTTTTTTCATTTGTTTTTTTCCTTGAGGAAGAAGGAGGAAAACTTCCTGAAGAGGGGAAAAAACAGTTGCTTTTTGAAGGAAAAAAGCACCTTTGAGATTTCACCTAGATTAATAAAACGCAATAAAATATAAAGGTTAAAAAGTTCTGTGTTCAAATACCAATGTCTAGGACAGGGGTAGGCAACCTCGGCTCTTTTATGACTCATGGACTTCAACTCCCAGAATTCCTGAGCCAGCTATGCCTACCCCTGGTTGCCTACCCCTGGTCTAGGATATCTGTAAGCTGGCCAGAGTCCAACAGGGTGGATGGCTGCGTTGATCCTAGATGGTGAGGATGGTTTTTATTCCAAATTAGTAGCAGATGAAAAGAGGGCAGGAATCAGTCCTTAAATTTGGGGAAGGGGAGATGCAAGTTGTGCCCGCCTAGAGGAAAAATACTGAAGTCCTTACATGGAAAAGACCGTTCTATAAACTAGAACTTAGGATGTCCAACCATGGCAACTTTACGACCTATGGACTTCAACTCCCAGAATCCCCCAGCCAGCCACAGGTCTTGCCGAGATTGGACACCCCTGCTGTAAAGACTGCATAGATATTTAAGAAGGTCCTAACCTGAGCTTATGTTTAGGACTTCTTTCTCAAGAAAGCCATCCTAGCTGTTTTATTTTCTTCTCCTTCAGAGAGACCTCACATTTATGAAAAGGAGATTGATTTTTCCAATACTGAGCTGGTGACTAAAGGAAGAGAGCACAGCCTTCAATGCACAGTGAGCGGATTGCCTCTGCCCTCCATACACTGGGAATGGGAGCCTTGCAACCACACAGACAACCAGTAAGTAATCAGACATTTCTGGTCTATTTAACTTCCCCGTGAGGGATATCCAGCAGAAGCTATAATAGGGCCACATTCATCAGAATTGCACTAGTAACAGGGGTAGGCAACCTTGGCTCTTTTACCACTCGTGGACTTCAACTCCCAGAATTCCTGAGCCACCGTGGTTCAGCTTGGAAACCTCTCCTCACTGTCAATCAACCCCCATATGAGCAGAAATTAACACCAAAGTTAGGACTAGAGCAACAATCCAGAAGTAAATAATACCCCGATCACGGAACTACCAACACAGACAAACAAGCTAAGAGTAAATAACAGCCTAATCAAGGAACGCTCCCACCAAGACTGAGACAGCAAGCCATTAGTATAACACAAAAAGAGAAAACCCTACTGCCTTCTAGCACTGATGATGTTACCTAGTTTGGTAAGGAAATGTCTACAAAAAAAACACCAAGCTCATAGAACACCAAGGACCTTGTAGTCTTCTTCTTCTTCTTCTTCTTCTTCTTCTTCTTCTTCTTCTTCTTCTTCTTCTTCTTCTTCTTCTTCTTCTTCTTCTTCTTCTTCCTCCTCCTCCTCCTCCTCCTCCTCCTCCTTGCACTGATGAGGCTACTTAGTTGGTTCATGAAATGTCTGCAAGAAAACAGCCATGCTCAGAGAGCACTAAGAGCACCACAGTTCAACCCTGAGCTAAAAATATTATCTCCTATTAACTTTAGCCTTTCAGGTAGGTTAGTGTTCCTTCAGCTCTTAAGCTATGGAAGAAGTTGTAAAAGATGAAGTGTGAGTCAAAATGATAAGAACAATCCTTCATTACACCATAGAGCTATCTAGCTGGACTTTGTCTTCCATTGCAGAAATTTATCCATCAGCACAACATAAAAAAACCTTCCATAATTATGGGTTGTTCTCAGTGTATGGTCAAACATGAAGGTCTCATTCAGATATGAAAATAATGAAATAGGTTTCCTGTATGGATTTTTTCAAACTTCTGGAACTGATGAGTATTGTAAGTAAATTCTTCACTGGCCATGTTGAAAATGCCCTTAAAGACAGGAGATTGCATTTACCACATTGAGGGGAAGGAATTCAGCATCCAAAGGATGTTGTCAGGTGACTGCAAAGCCCTACTGCTTCAGTAGACCATGCCCTTGAACCTTTGAGCTCTACCCATGAAATGACAGAGGTTCACAATGCCCTGGTCTCAAATCAGATGACCAAACTCCGAGAACCGCAGCCAGATTTGAACAAGGCATTATCCCAGCTAAACTGCCTGCAAGGAGTTAAAGTTCTTCCACATAAACAACTACCAAAAAACATCGACAGCCCAGTGGGAAGTTTTGAAGTTCTTTAGAGATTCCAACTGAAACAGCTGTTTCAAAGGAAATAAACAGGCCCCCGCTGAATGTATCTCATGGAGTCCTCAGCCAGTTCAGAGACCCACTTGGCTTTGTCCAAGTTGAGAAGCAAAGGGAGGAAGAACAAGGTGTAAACAGTTCTGAGAACAGCTCTGCTCTGGTCTTTGAATTGTTAAGTCCTTCTTTTAATGGAGCTGAAGATGGGAACTCAATCTAAAATGAGAATTTTAGAATAATATAGCATGTTCACATATTGGACTTGGATTAGGGAGACCAGAGTATGAACACCTCATATATCCGTGAGCTAACTTCAAAGCTTTAGTGATGGTTACTTCCTGTCTTGGCCTAAGCCAGTGTGATCAGCAGAAGTGGTTATAAAGCCAAGATGGTGGCTGCAACTATCTTGATTGGAATTCCACTGCTTTTTAATACGCATCTTGACTTTTTTGATCCCTCCCACCCACCCACACAGACACCTATGGCCCAAAGCATTATGTCATATGACCTTCATATGTCCTTTGTTCTCACTCAATCCAATGTCAGTGCAATTCTGTTCTCTCCAAACATGCTTGAAAAGATGTAGGGACGTAGTTTGTTAGTTTCTGTGCCATGAATAACATACATACATCTTTCTAATCAGCTCTGATAATGAACTGTCTTTTGAAATGACTCCTCCACACATATCTGTCAGCCCAGGATAATATCCAAATTTTCACCTCCACGCTAAAAAGATATTATGAAGCCTTTAATTCTGGGATTACAAAGATTAGCAGCCTAGGCATTATTGCTCTATTACCCTTTCTGAGTGTGAACAAATGGATGCAGCCTGTGCTGTACAAAGGGCAAGAAAAACAGAAGAGAGCTAGCAGATTTCCACTGGGGAAACAGCAGAACACAGGATTTATTGTCTTAAAAAGGAGACCTGGTGAAACTCAAGGCTGGCAGAGGCTCTCTTAGTACGTAGCCAGGGAGAAAGATTCAACGTGGAGCTTCTCCAAGACCTGCAAGAATGGGGCACCATGATAAAACAAAGAAGTATCTAACCTGGAGGCCAACCCAGGGCTACCAATAGTGACTTGGACTGAAAATGGACAAGCTCATCTTCCCCACAGCTGACGCAAGGGATTTGGGAATACAAACAAGATGTAGTGGTGGCCCTCTTCTTTAGACCAGGGGTCCTCAACCTGTGGGCCATGGCCCACTACTGGGCTGTGGCCTACTGGCCACCATGCACTGGCTAGTGCACGGATGTGTGCACTCACTCCCACTCACGCTAGCGCCACCGCTATGCAAACGGGGCACCGCATGGCAAAAACGGGGCACCATGTAGTGAAAACAGGACAGCACTAGCGCCCACGGGGCAAAAACAGGGCAGTGCTAGTGAGTGTTGCGCGGGCGCTAGCACTGCTTCACTTGCGTCACATGTACTCACACCCCTGTTTGTGTGTGTGCGCTTGGATGTGTGTAAAATGCTTCCCCCTCCCTTTCCCTCTGGTCTGCCAACCGAGAAAGGTTGGAGACCTCTGCTTTAGACAACCTCAGATGAGGTAAATTTGTGAAGGAGAAGAAAGACTGACAAGGATGAGCAGAGCAACTCTTGAGCGAAAGAGAGCTTGCAGAAAAAAGAGGATAGTGAGAGTAGTTAGGTCTACACAGCAACCACACAGATACACTGAGGTGTGTACAAAAAAGTTTACTTGTGGGATAAGACAATAGCACAGTCCAGGAAAAAACAGTCCAGGTCATACATGAGTAATGAAAAAGATAGCAGATAACAACAGTCCAAGGATTATCCGATACAGAGTCTTCTTACCAGTCCGTAAGTCAAACACAGTTCTACAGGCTTAGCAAAACAGTAGCAAACCCACAAACCACAATAAACAGCAAGTAACAGCAAGCAAGAGTGAATGTAACAGAGAGAGAGAAGCTATGTCTCTAGCTCCCTCTTATGGCCGTAGGAAACAACGCTGGCCAATCATTAGAAGTTATGATGCAATGCATTACATAGTTAAAGTGATACATTACAGTTCTATAACAATGATACAATCGTAGTTCATATATATTGCCAACCCAACCAGTTAGGCCACAGACATATACCTAACAAAGACTATAAAAAAAATATTAGTCACAATGGGACTAGTAGCCTCCGGAGGCAGACATAGTTTTCACTGAACCTCTCTTACTTCCAATTGGAGCAAACTTTCGGCTTCAGGCCCTACTTGGGCCTTCTCAGAGGCATCCAGTTGCCACTGTGGGTATCATGATGCTGGATTAGAAGACATCTTAGCTGTTTTCACCTTCCTATGGCTCAGGCAGGCATCTTATCTGAGATCCTTGCGACTGAAGAAGCTGGAGCCTGACTTTCTGCATATTCTTTCAGTATTACAGAATATACATAACTGAAGATGGAACTGTGTCATTTGGTGTCATTTGAGCTTGCAAGAAACATCTGCTGGAAAACAACCAAGCTCAGAGAAACTCAGAAGATATGCTTTCATTGCTCTGGAACATCACATTCCACAGATCTGCCCCAAAGTCAGACAATCTGGTCAGGATTCTTTGTCTCTTCTGCTCCCCGCAGTGATGTTCAAAACAGCTACTTGTCTTTAGTTTCATCCTCAGCTCAGCAGACAAACACAGTGATAAGTTGGTAGATGCTAACAAGAGACAAAATAGAAGTAGAGGAGGGGTGGATGGTACAGCTCAAATGTGCTAAACAGGCATTTTGTTAAATTAAGCATACCATGTTGCCCGTTGCTTGTAGATGAACAGGCAATTTCCTTTGTTCCTGTTGAAATATTAGCAGAGCAACCCATAGGAGACCTTTGGCTCAGGCCTGAATGGAAAATACTTCTCTTGGCGAATGCCAGTTGGAGCCAAAGGTAACAATCTTCGTGCACTTTAACCCTTCTCTGCTGCAGGAAGAAATTTGGAAGGAAAACTAAACTATGTTCTCTCTCCGCCTCCTCTTCAAGTTTTTCTTGGGGATAGAGAGTTACTGTCGCAGGAAGAACATCTGTAGAAAAATAACAGAATAACAACAGAGGTGGAAGGGACCTTAAAGGTCTTCTAGTCCAACCCCCTGCTTGAACAGGAATATACGGTTTCTGACAGGGGACTGTCCAGTCTCTTCTTAAAAGCCTCCAGTGATGGAGCACTCACAACTTCTGAAGACAAGTCGTTCCACTGGTTATTTGTTCTCGCTGTCAGGAAATTTCTCCTTAGTTCTAGGTTGCTTCTCTCCTTCATTAGTTTCCATCCACTGTTTCTTGCCTTGCCTTCTTGTGCTTTGGAAAATAGGTTGACCTAACATAGAACAGACAATAACAGAGTTGGAAGGGACCTCCTGCTCAAGCAAGAGTCCCTATAGCACTCCAGACTAATGGTTGTCCAGTCTCTTCTTAAAAGCCTCCAGTGATGGAGCACCCACAACTTCTGAAGACAAACCATTCCACTGGTTGATTGTTCTTACTGTCAGGGATTTTCTCCTTAGTTCTAGGTTGCTTCTCTACTTCTTTAGTTTCGAACCTTTGCTTCTTGTGCTTTGGAAAATAGGTTGACCCCCTCTTCTTTGTGGCAGCCCCTCAAATATTCAAACGCTGCTGACATGTCACTGCTAGTCCTACTTTTCATTGTCTAACATTGCAGTTGAAGCTTCTTTGGTGGCTCAAAGACTCATCCATTGATAGATCTTTGGATTAGTAGCCAAATAAGTATCTCCAAAGTCAGAGAAGAGATGGGAATCTCCTCTCTGAGATGTTCTGGGCCATGTCTCACCTTCCTCTTCCTCTTTGATTTCAGTAATGCAAAATAGCTGATCCCCAGAACATTTTCACACAATGGGAAATCTCTGGACACATCCCAAAAAAACTCTGTCCTGTAAGGGTGGTGATTTTATTTCAACATAATCGGCAAATCTATGATCTGAGAAAAAAGACTTGAGCTGCACCCTGGATGCTTTGCATTATATGTAGTTGAGAAATCCATGTAAGGTTCCACTTTTGGAAAACTCTATCATCACAGCTTCCTAGAACCTCTTTTTCTGAGAAATGCTCCATTTTTGCTTGACCCTGATAACATGTCTCTGTTGGAGAAATTTGCCCATAGCATCATTTTAAAATGGTAGTAGTCATTTTTCAGGACTACTAATTCAAAAAGATCTTCGAAAAAGTGCATTATAGGAAGAAGAAGAAACATGGACCAAAAAGCTTATACTTGTGAAGATAATGTTCAAAAATTATTTTTATTCAGTCTCACTGTTTGCCAAAATACACAAAGAGAAATAAAATGCACATCATCATCATCAAGAGCCTTGGTGGAGCAGTGGGCTAATGCCTCCTTAAGTAACCCCAGCTGCCTGCAATTAGTGCAGGTTCGAGTCCCACCAGGCTCAAGGTTGACTCAGCCTTCCATCCTTCCGAGGTAGGTAAAATGAGGACCCAGATTGTTGGGGGCAATTAAGCTGACTTTGTAAAAATGCCGCTTGGGGGGGGGGGCGAAAGCCCTAATAAGCAGGCATATACATAGAATGAAGGCTATTGCTAAGCACATTGTGCTTTAGATTGTAAGCCGCCCTGAGTCTTCAGAGAAGGGCGGGATATAAATGGGATTAAAAAATAAATTTAAAAAAATCATCATCATCATATGGGGATGGTGTTATTCATTCAGTCATGTCCAACTCTTGGTGATTCTATGGGCCAGGTCTCTTCAATCTTGCACTGCTTTGAGTTGTTCTATGCTCTGACTGTTATCAGCTTTGATGGTGTCCAGCCATCATGTTCTTTACTGGCCTGGTTTTCTTTTACCACTAACTCTTCCAAATATAATTGCTCTCTCCAGTGAATTCCCCCCACATGACATGGTCAAAATAAGTGAGACGCAGTTTTGTGATTTTTCTGTCCAGCAACATGTCTGGTTTATGTACTCCAATACTTGTTAATGATACATTAACTATTATTAAGCTCTTATGAGCCATCCAGAATCACTCAATAATGAGATGAGGGGCATATAAATAAATAAATAGATAAATAGATAGATAGATAGATAGATAGATAGATAGATAGATAGATAGATAGATAGATAGATAGATATACTTTCATTTGTAATCAATGGAATTG
This sequence comes from Vipera berus, assembly GCF_964194415.1. Classification (NCBI taxonomy): domain Eukaryota; kingdom Metazoa; phylum Chordata; class Lepidosauria; order Squamata; family Viperidae; genus Vipera; species Vipera berus. Next base: position 16,419,523 of record NC_138214.1, read on the forward strand.
CATGCAATAAAAGTGCAATTGTAGGAGAAGAGCAGGCAGAGCTGGGAGGCAGAGTTAAGCATGTCATCAGCTTTGAGTCGTTACGTGGCGACAAATGGGTTAGGCTAGAAGCAATGGGTTAGGCTAGAAGACCTCCGAGGTCCCTTCCAACTGCTATCATTCTAAATTGAAGTGTGCCTTTTTCTTCTGCCTACTCTGTGTCAAATTTCCTTCTATTCCTTGCTTTAGTACAACTTAATCTAGCGTTAGCTGTTTCCTTGTGACTATATGTAAGAAATAGCTTTCACAGATATGCTCATGTTATTGCTATGTATTAGTTAGCCACTTGGGTGGACTTAGTTTACATTAATGTAAACTTTTGAAAATTCTTCAAGAATGGCTGTAATAATATGCTCCTTGGGATTAGCTAATGGCGATGTAAACCGAGAATGGATAAGTTAATGCCAGTTAGGAGCAGCAATGAAACTGTCACTGCTGGTGCACTAAATATAATATACAAATAGTCTCTTGGTGTAATAATTTGGTTCCCAGGCTGATAAGAATTCAGAAAACAATTATGGAAATAACCAGCTACAAATTTCTCCATCAGCACTGGAAAGTTCTCCTTTTTGGTAAATCATAGGAAGGATATTGGGGGGGGGGATAAACTCTCCAAAAGTGTTTTAGAGATTAGTTTTAAATGGGAAACAGTTCACTTGCTGGAATTCTTGTAACTCCATTGCATTCTGAATAAATACTGCTCTAAAGAGAAGTGTGTGAAAATCACTGAAGAAAATAACCTTTGGTTTTAGGCAGCTCCCATGATCTGTGCTGTCATTTGGAGATCTAGGAACTATTAAGGATCTCTCCTAAATGTTTGTGGAGATTTCCAGTCATGCAGGTCATGGCTATTCAAAAGGTGTTTTGCAAAAGGCAACTGGATTTTCTTAGTTTTTTCCTTGAAAACTTTTCACTTCTCATCCAAGAAGCTTCTTCAGTTCTGTCTGAATGGTGGGGAATGGAAAGATTTTTATCAGGGGTCTTCAGACCTGGCCCTTTTATGACTTGTGGACTTCAACTCCCAGAGATCTTCAGCCAGGCACATTGGCTGGAATCATTTTTATTAGGTATAATATCAGAAAATAAGAAAGTGTGTATTTAATGTTGCATGTCTTAATAATAGTAAGAATTGTATTTGCTCAGTACAGGAAGATATAGAATATTTTTAAATATGGGGAAAACGGGCTAGAGATTAGGAAAATAATATGTACTGTTGAGTAAAGCAAATCGACTCGGACAACATGCTGTTCACTAAGCACTTATGAACTGTAAAAATAGAAAACTAATGAAATATTATATTAAATAAAGGAAATCTGAAATAAAGATATAATTTCAAAGGTCCCATGATCAGGCCCTCCCTGTAGCTCCCTAAAGCCATCCAAAGATATGGGCTGGGCTCATCATTCCATCTAAAGACCTGGTTTATTTTAATTATGGTTTCTTGAAAAACCAACAATGACTGAATCCACTTAGCTCACTAAGCCACAAACTATGTTTTTCACATGGCTGGGTTCACTCAACATGCTGAGGCCAAATCCTAGGGCTTAATGCAACCTGTGAATAGCTGCTTAACCATGAGACTTTGAATGTCTGCAAGTGACTCTGCTGCAGCCTTCAAACCGTATCACTGGGGGCGGGGGGGAGAGCATTGCAATTTGCTTCCATGCTCCAAAGTCAAAAGTAGATTGGCTGTTTCAGATGCCAATGTTGACTTGCAAGCCCCTCCTGGCCCAGCCCACAGAGACTCCCCCCCACCCATTTCTTGATTTCCCCCATCTTCTTTGAAGAAACAAGCTCACCAGAACAGCTGAGACAGCAAAGATTAAAAAAAAACCTGGCCAGGAAACATTGGAGTTTGGCTGAAAGCCTCTTGGAAGCCACCCAATGAGTGAGCCCTGGTTCTATTCCAGTCTTAGAGCCCTTGTGACCATCAAAAATATCATGTCTCCTTCTTAAGGCACTTGCAAGGAGAGCTGAAGCAACTGAATGCACGCTTGCTTTGGTTATCTGATTGCTTCTGCATTTATAAAATTGACATTTGCTTTCTTTTTTTGTAAGTAAAGGTAAAGGTAAAGGTTCCCCTGCACATGCATGCTAGTCGGTTCTGACTCTAGGGGCTCATCTCCGTTTCAAAGCTGAAGAGCCAGCGCTTGTCCGAGGACGTCTCCATGGTCATGTGGCCGGCATGACTAGACGCCAAAGGCGCACGGAATGCTGTTACCTTCCCACCGTAGTGGTCCCTATTTTCCTACTTGCATTTTTACGTGCTTTCGAATTGCTAGGTTGGCAGAAGCTGGGATGAGTAACAGGTGCTCATTCTGTTATGCGGCACTCGGGATTCGACCCTCCAAACTGCCGACCTTCTGATTGACAAGCTCAGCGTCCTAACCCACTGAGCCACCGCATCCCTATTTTTTGTATCCCACCTTTATTATTTTTACCACTAATTCCAGGCAGCAAATATATCCGACACACCTTCTTCCTCCTATTTCCCCCCACAACAACCTTGTGAGGTGGGTTGAGCTGAGAGAGAGGGACTGGCCCAAAGTCACCCATTTGGCTTTCCTGCCTAATGTGGGACTAGAACTCACCCTCTCCCGGTCATTCAGACAGCTTTCAGTCTCCTGCTTTCTAGCCTAGTGCCCTAACCACTAGACCAGGGGTAGGCAACCTTGGCTCTTTTATGACTTGTGGACTTCAACTCCCAGAATTCCTGAGCCAGCATGGGGGAACTATGGCCCCTTCATGACTCGTGGACTTCAACTTCCAGAATTCCTGAGCCAGCATGGCTCAGCTTGGAAACCTCTCCCTTTCCCCTCAGCGTGGCTGGCTCAGGAATTCTGGGAGTTGAAGTCCACGAGTCATAAAAGAGCCAAGGTTGCCTACCCCTGCCCTAGACCAAACTTGCAAGTCCTGGGGAAGGAGGGGGGGGAGATCCTTTAAAGGAAGCTTTTCAAGATGTCCCTGAGATGTGGGACTGCTGACACCTTCAGCAGCATGACCCCCGAAGCCAAGGATCATGGGAGATGCAATCCTACAGCTGGGAGATGAGCGGCTGAGGAAGGTTCCTGGAATCTCCAGAAATTATATGACAAGCCAGGAATGGTCAGAGCAGAAGCTGCCATTTCACTGTTCTTTTTTCTTTTCCTCCCTCCCAGGTGCAACCAACGTGGAGACAAAATCAAGGTCCAGAAAACCGCCAGACTTGAAACTCCATATTTAGCCAATAGGATTAAGGACATCAGAAATATGCAGTTTGTACATGGCAATATGCTAAAGGTAAATTTAAACCGTATGGGATGCGCCAGAGTTCTCCTTTCTTGAATTTCTTCCCAGGAACTAACTCTCTTCCCAGGACCAAATTCTTCACATGCCTGGAATTTTTCCACCCTGGGATCAGTGGCCGCTCTCTACTGGCTTTTTTGGAATGCTGGATGCTGACCATGACATCACTCACTTCCCCCTCCTGGTCCAAAAACTCTCCGAAAACGCATGACTCATCCACAGCCCTTTTGGCCTCAAGCCTGAGAACGTGCAAGGAGGAGCGCTTTGGCCATGAGCTTTTCTCACAGCGAAAGGGGCCTTTGGGTGTTTGAAAGCCCAACTCTCCTCACAGCCCTCCTCCCCACATGTGGCAGAGTCCCAGACAATTCAGAGATCAAGCAAATACTAAAGGAAATCTCACTTTCTCCAAGTTGGGAAAATGTCCTTTTTAGGACATTTTCTTTTTTCCTTTCTTCTTTCCCAGCCTCCCTTTCTCCTTCCTTCCTTCCTTCCTTCCTTCCTTCCTTCCTTCCTCCTTCTCTCCCCTCCTCTCTCCTTCCTTCCTCCTTTCCTCCCTCCCTCTTTTCCCTCCCCTTCCTTCCTTCCTTCCTTCCTTTCTTCCTTCAGAATAATATTAAGAGTTATCTTGGTTAAAATGGGAATGATGTTGCGTCGTTTTCCATTTTCCTAGCCTCTTTTTATTCTTTCTTTTCTTTGTCTTCATCAGTACAAAGTGAGGGAAGGAAGAAACCATCAAAATATCCTTGTGCATTAAACAGAACTAAGATCAAACTGCTAACCCTTAATCCATTTCAGCCCCTGGCTGATCTGATTCAGTCTTAGAAGCTAAGCCAGGTCAGGCCTAGGTAGTACTTTGGAGGGCAGATATGTATCATCCAATACAGAGTTGCTGGGGGTTGGGTGGCATATAGGTTCAATCAATCAATCAATCAATCAATCAATCAATCACCCAGGGCTTTTGCTAGATGAAAGAAGTAAAGCCTGTCAGAAGAAGCCGAGGGCAAACAAGTTTGGTATTTGCTGTCAAGAAAACAACACAGTCAGGTCTATTAAACCACCAGGCTTGGGGATCAAGTCAAAGAAGACTTGACCTATCTAGGAATTTGGGAGAAGGGCAGCATCTCCCCCGCAGGATAGCGATACATGTTTTTAGATATTTCTTATCCTTAGGGAAAATTTAAATCAATAGGACAATGCAAAAAAGATGAATTCATAAAAACAAGGATAGAGGGAATATTTTGATTGGATTATAAAGTCAATCTCGTTGACAGCCACCAGGAATAAGGCCAGATAGAGTGAACCCCAGGACTTACTGAGCTGAAGAGACTGAAGAAAAGCCTTGAGGAAGGTTATATCAGAAGGAGAGCTGGAAGGGACCTTGGAGGTCCTCTACTCCATCCCCCTGCTCAAGCAGGAGGCCCTATACCATTTCAGACAAGTGGCTGTCCAGTCTCTTCTTTAAAATCTCCAGTGATGGATGTCCCAAAGATGCCTTTTCACAAGGCAACTGGACTTTCTTGATTTTCTTTGAAGACATTTTGCTTCTCATCCAAGAAGCTTCTTCAGTTCTGACTGGAAGGTGGGGAAATGGAAGGATTTATACTCCTTGCAGACAGGCTATCGAAGAGAAGGACTAGGGGTGGCATTATACCAATATTTGAATACTTGAAGGGCTTTCACAGGGAAGAGGACATCAACTTATTCTCCAAAGCATCTAGGGGCAGGACAAGAGGCAACAGGTGGAAGCTTATCAAAGAGAGAGCCAATTTGAAACTAAGGAGAAATTTCTTGACAGTGAGAAGGATTAATCAGTGGAACAACTTGCCTCCAGAAGCTGTGGGTGCTCCCTCACTGGAGATTCCAAAGAAGAGATTGGCCATCCATTTGTCCATAATGGTATAGGGTCTCCTGCTTGGGCAGGGGGTTGGACTAGAAGACCTTCAAGGTCCCTTCCAGATTCTATTCTATTCTATTCTATTCTATTCTATTCTATTCTATTCTATTCTATTCTATTCTATTCTATTCTATTCTATTCTATTCTATTCTATTCTATTCTATTCTATTCTATTCTACTCTACTCTACTCTACTCTACTCTACTCTACTCTACTGTATTCTAAAAAGGGTGGGGCTTTAATCACCCTGTCACATCACACTCTTGACACTTTTGATACACACACACACACACACACACACACACACACACACACACACAAATGCAGCAGGGCATTGCACTCTCCAAAACACATTTTAAGGCATTTAGTTGAGTACCCTTTAGCAGGTATTTGCCGTGATTCTGGTTTTAATACTGTATTCTTTGTCAGATCATATTTACTGCACTGAACTGATCTTTATCTGTAGACCCTTTTTAGATTTTCAGATTTTATTCCTGGCCTATTAGTTTTTAAATGGTTTTTTTTAAAATCATTGTATCCATAAACCTCTCCAAGAGCAGGTGCGTCTTGTGCCAGGGTCTGCAAGATGGCTGGCACAGTATCACCACTGACACCCGATTCCTTGGCATGCAAGTAAAAAAGCGGGAAAAGTTCAGTTGCACAGCTGCACCCACCATCTTGCAAATTTTAACCACTCCATGAACACTGCTGTGTTGTTTTTTAATCTCTCATTGAAGATGAATACAGCCAAGTTATTGTAGACCTGAATTCCAAATTTCTTCCCACTAAGTCTCTTTAGGGAAGCCAGATTTTTAATAAAGCTATAATCAAGTTGGTAGATATCTGGAGAAACCAGACATTTCTGATGACGTTCTACAACTTTGCAAGCAATTTAGCGATGAAAGAGGCAACCTAAGCTTATCGCACATGGACCTCGTTCCCATCAAAAACAGAACTTTCAGCAAACAGGCCAATTCGCTTCCCCTCATATCCTAGAAAGTACTTTTATTGGTGTTTGGTTAGCCAGATAAAATAATAAAAAATGTCAGTGCTCTGACAGCCAGTCTTTAATGGAATGTGGTATGAGGTTGGAATTAGCTCAGACTCAGATACTTTCTCATGCGTCTTGCATTCCTTCAACTGTCCCATCCTCTTGCAGTGCCGGAGAGCAATTCCCAGTTTATCACTTAGGTTATGTTATGGTCTCATTGCATTTCAGCTGGTAGGAATACAGTCATTTCAAAAACAAAAGAAAAAGCAGCTCCTAAGGAATGTGTTGCTGGTAGCCAATGTATACCATCCTTGTAGCAATAGCATTTAGACTTATATGCAGCTCCATAGTACTTTACAGCCCTCTCTAAGCAGTTTATAGAGTCAGCCTATTGCCCCCACCAATCTGGAAGATGGAAGGCTGAGTCAACCTTGAACCAGTGAGAATTAAACTGCTGGCAGTCAGCAGAATTAGCCTGCAGTACTGCATCCTACCCCTTCATGGATTACTGCCTTGTCGTGGCGAAGGGGCTTGCGTAATTCAATGAAGCTATGAGCTATGCCGTGCAGGGCCACCCAAGACAGACAGGTCATAGCTGAGAGTTCTGACAAAACGTGATCCACTGGAGAAGGAAATGGCAACCCACTCCAGTATCTTTGCCATGAAAACCCTATGGACAGTACCAAAAGGCAAAACGATATGACGCTGGAAGATGAGCCCCTCAGGTCGGAAGGCGTCCAATATGCTACTGGGGAAGAGCAGAGGGCTAGTACTAGTAGCGCCAGAAAGAATGAAGCGACTGGGCCAAAGCCGAAAGGACGCTCAGCTGTGGATATGTCTGGTGGTGAAAGGAAAGTCCGATGCTGTAAAGATTTTTTCTCCATAGGAACCTGGAATGTAAGATCCATGAATCAAGGAAAGCTGGACGTGGTCAAACAAGAGATGACAAGACTGAACATCGACATCTTAGGTATCAGCGAACTAAAATGGACAGGAATGGGTGAATTTAATTCAGATGACCATCAGGTATACTACTGCGGGCAAGAATCCCTCAGAAGAAATGGAGTAGCCTTCATAGTCAATAAAAGAGTAGGAAAATCAATACTGGGATACAATCCTCAAAATGACAGAATGATCTCAGTTCGAATCCAAGGCAAACCATTCAATATCACAGTAGTCCAAGTCTATGCCCCAACCACCAGTGCTGAAGAGGATGAAATTGACCGGTTCTATGAAGCCCTACAGCACCTTATAGAAGTAACACCAAAAAATGATGTCCTTATCATCATGGGGGATTGGAATGCTAAAGTAGGAAGCCAAAAGATAACTGGAATAACAGGCAAGTTTGGCCTTGGAGTACAAAATGAAGCAGGGCACAGGCTGATAGAATTTTGTCAAGAGAATACGATGGTCATAGCAAACACTCTTTTCCAACAACCCAAGAGATGGCTCTACACATGGACATCACCAGACGGTCAACACAGAAATCAGATTGACTATATGCTCTGCAGCCAAAGATGGAGAAGCTCTATACAGTCGGTAAAAACAAGACCAGGAGCTGACTGTGGCTCAGACCATGAGCTTCTCCTTGCAAAGTTTAGGCTTAAACTGAAGAAAGTAGGGAAAAGCACTAGGCCAGTCAGGTATGAATTAAATCATATCCCTGTTGAATATACAGTAGAGGTGACAAATAGATTTAAGGAATTAGATCTGATAGACAGAGTGCCTGAAGAACTATGGACAGAGGTTCGCGACATTGTACAACAGGTAGCAACCAAAACTATCCCAAAGAAAAAGAAATGCAAGAAAGCAAAATGGCTGTCTGAGGAAGCTTTGCAAATAGCTGAGGAAAGGAGGGAAGCGAAAGGCAAGGGAGAAAAACATAGATATGCCCAATTGAATGCAGAATTCCAGAGAATAGCTAGAAGAGATAAGAATGCCTTCTTAAATGAACAGTGCAAAGAAATAGAAGAAAACAATAGAATAGGGAGGACCAGAGATCTTTTCAAGAAAATTGGAGAGATGAAGGGAACGTTTAATGCAAAAATGGGCATGATAAAGGACCAAAATGGCAGGGACCTAACAGAGGCAGAAGAGATTAAGAAGAGGTGGCAAAATTACACAGAAGAACTATACAAGAATGAGCTTAACGTCCCAGATAATCACAATGATGTGGTCACTGACCTCGAGCCAGACATCCTAGAATGTGAGGTGAAGTGGGCCTTAGAAAAGCTGAGCAACAACAAAGCTAGTGGAGGTGACAGTATTCCAGCTGAGCTATTCAAAATCTTAAAAGACAGTGCAGTAAAAGTGCTACACTCAATTTGCCAGCAAATTTGGAAAACTCAACAGTGGCCACAGGATTGGAAAAGATCAGTTTACATTCCAATTCCAAAGAAAGGCAGTGCCAAAGAATGTTCAAACTACCGCACCATTGCACTCATTTCTCATGCTAGTAAAGTCATGCTTAAAATCCTACAAGCTAGACTTCATCAGTATGTGGATCGAGAACTACCAGAAGTACAGGCAGGATTTCGAAGAGGCAGAGGAACTAGAGATCAAATTGCCAACATACGCTGGATCATGGAGAAAGCTAGGGAGTTCCAGAAAAACATCTACTTCTGCTTCATTGACTATGCTAAAGCCTTTGATTGTGTGGATCATAACAAACTGTGGCAAGTTCTTAAAGAGATGGGAGTACCAGACCATCTTATTTGTCTCTTGAGAAACCTATATGCGGGTCAAGAAGCAACAGTGAGAACTGGACACGGAACCACTGATTGGTTCAAAATTGGGAAAGGAGTCCGGCAAGGCTGTATACTGTCGCCCTGCCTATTTAACTTATATGCAGAGCACATCATGAGAAAGGCAGGGCTAGATGAATCAAAAGTTGGAATTAAGATTGCCGGAAGAAATATCAACAACCTAAGATACGCAGATGATACCACTCTAATGGCAGAAAGTGAAGAAGAACTAAAGAGCCTCTTGTTGCGGGTGAAGAAGGAGAGTGCAAAAGTTGGGTTGAAACTTAACATTAAGAAAACCAAGATCATGGCAACTGGCCCTCTCAATTCCTGGCAAATAGATGGGGAAGAAATGGAGGTAGTGACAGATTTTGTTTTCCTGGGCTCCAAGATCACTGCAGATGGGGACTGTAGCCAAGAAATTAAAAGACGCTTGCTCCTGGGGAGGAAAGCCATGGCAAATCTAGACAGCACACTAAAAAGCAGAGACATCACCCTGTCAACAAAAGTGCGTATAGTCAAGGCTATGGTCTTCCCAGTTGCAATGTATGGCAGTGAAAGTTGGACCATAAGAAAGGCTGAGCGCCAAAGAATTGAGGCCTTTGAACTATGGTGCTGGAGAAGACTCCTGCGAGTCCCTTGGACTGCAAGGCGATCAAACCGGTCAGTCCTAGAGGAGATCAATCCTGACTGCTCTTTAGAAGGCCAGATCCTGAAGCTAAAACTCAAATACTTTGGCCACCTAATGAGAAGGAAGGACTCACTGGAGAAGAGCCTAATGCTGGGAAAGATCGAGGGCAATAGAAGAAGGGGACGACAGAGAATGAGGTGGCTGGATGGAGTCACTGAAGCAGTAGGCGTGAGCTTAAATGGACTCCAGAAGATGGTAGAAGACAGGAAGGCCTGGAGGAATGTTGTCCATAGGGTCGCGATGGGTCGGACACGACTTCGCAGCTAACAACAACTGCATCCTAACCACTGCACCACCACGACTCTTGTAGGCCCACTTTGGATGTTCAACTAGGAGTTATCAGATCTGGAAGCAAAATCCAGACAGCCCCTGGTTTAGAAGTTAACTGATTGGGTCAGTTGACCTCTTTTTAGAATTCTCACGACCTGCTAACCCTTCCACTAACTCAATTTTCAATGATGTAATGACAGTGATGTCATCTTTTTGACCCTTGGCCAATCAAGGCAGCCAATAATAATCATCTCATTAAAACAGTCAAAGTTTCAGAACTAACTTAAAAGGCCAGATCCATATAGCCAAATACTTTGAGTCCTTTATTAAAAGCAGTACAATTTGGAAAGCTGATCACAACCTCTATTGTTGGGATTAACAGAGGCAAACACTGCTTCTCCAATGACCAATAAATTCATCCATGACAAGGAAGGATGAATCTTTAGGTGGGCCTCTTTTGCTGCTCTTCAAATTCCCTGATCTTTGTTTCTGACTAGGACCCCACTTTGCAGATGGCACATTCACCAAAATTGAGAATAAAGCAATGCTAAAGAGCAGGTTGGTCCCTTGTAAATAAGACCCTATCTCTTACGATGTAGGTTACTCTTCAAAAGGGCTTTCAGGTATGTTATCTTGCCCTTGAGGTTGATACAAGCACTGAGAGGAATAGAAGAAGAAGAACAGAATTGGAAGGGACTTTTGAGGTCTTCTAGTCCAACTCACTGCTCAAGCAAGAGACCCTATACCATTCCAGACAAATGGCTGTCCAGTCTCTTCTTCAAAATCTCCAAGTGATGTAGCACCCACAGCTAGTTCTAGATTGCTTCTCTCTATTATTATTATTATTATTATTATTATTATTATTATTATTATTATTATTATTATTATTATTATTATTATTTTGGAAGGGACCTTGGAGGACATCTAGTCCAATGTCCCTATACCAATTCAGACAAATGGCTGTCCAGTCTCTTCTTAAAAACCTCCAGTGTTGGAGCATTCACAGCTTCTGGAGGCAGGTTGTTCCACTAGTTAATTGTTTTAACTGTCAGGAAATTTTTCCTTAGTTCTATTTATTTATTTATTTATTTATTTTATTATATTTGTATACCGCCCTTCTCCCGAAGGACTCAGGGCGGTGAACAGGGCAATACATGTTAAAAAAACAAGAATACAAAAGTTAAAAAAAGATTAAACAAGATGCCCAAAAACTATAACAATAAGTTAAGTTAAAATACATAAAAAACAATAAAACCCAAACCCATCACCCATCAGGCCAGGCCGGCTTGTTCGAACAGGTAAGTCCTTAGATCGTGCCGGAAGGAGCGAAGGTCGGGCGCCATCCGGAGCTCAACCGGAAGATGGTTCCATAAATCCGGCGCGCCCACAGAGAACGCCCTCCCCCTGGGGGCCACCAGTCGACATTCTTTGACCGGTGGCACCCTGAGGAGGCCCTCTCTGTGGGAACGCACAGGGTGGAGGGAAGTTGACGCCGGCCGCAGGTGCTCCCTGAGGTGATGTAGCACCCACAGCTTGTAGCACCCACAGGTTGCTTCTCTCTTTGGTTAGTCTCCAACCGCTACTTCTAGTCCTGCCTTCAGGGGCTTTGGAGAATAGCTTGACTCCCTCTTCTTTGTGGCAGCCCCTGAGATATTGGAAGGCTGCAATCCTGTAACCACTTGTCCTTCTCTTCATTAAACTGTTGTTGTTGTTAGTTGCGAAGTCGTGTCCGACCCATCACGACCCTATGGAAAACGTTCCTCCAGGCCTTCCTGTCCTCTACCATCTTCTGGAGTCCATTTAGGCTCACGCTTACTGCTTCAGTGACTCCATCCAGCCACCTCCTTCTCTGTCGTTTCATTAAACTAGACATGCCCAATTCCAGCAGCCGTTCCTTATATGTTTTAGCCTCCAGTCCCCTAGTCATCTTTGTTGCTCTTCTCTGCACTCTTTCTAGAGTCTCAACATCTTTTTTACATCGCAGTAACCAAAACTGGAGGTATTGGTAAGGCCACACTTGGAATACTGCAATCAATTTTGTTTTAGTTTCCACCCATTGCTTCTGGCCCTGCCTTCAGGTGCTTTGGAGAATAAATTGACACCCTCTCTTTTGTGACAGCACCACAGATATTGGAAGACTGTTATCATGTCACCCCTCGTCCTTCTCTTCACTAAACTAGACATAGCCAGTTCCCATTCATCATACACTTTAGCTTCCAGATTCTCAGCTTCGGCTTCCAGAAAAGGTTTTGATCTAAACAGCGTCTTTGAGACATGATCTTCATTGCTTTCTCACCATTCTGTCTGTAGTGATTGACAGTGACTCTCAAATAAATGTCCCCTGCATGGCCAGGCCATCTGTCTACTTGAATTTACTATGACCCTCCTAATTAAAACCAATAGTCCATGGGAAACTGGCTCATTCCACAGCGCAAAGACAAAACTCTAGAAATAACTTTATTTACAAAAATGCCTTTGGGTCCCTCAAAGGTCCTATCAACTTACTTAAAAATAAAATGTAGCTGTAGTAGAAGACTTTATTTGGAAGCAGGCCCACTTGCCAGGAAGGGGGAGGAAACAAACATGTCTGTGTTCAGTCACTTCATTCCAACTCATGGGTGGCTTCAACTAAAAATAAGAAAATGCAGAGAAAGAACCTGGGAATTTGAAAAGGAGGAGGGGGGGTCTCCTTTCCACCCAAGCTTTGAATTATGGAAGCTGAAACTGTGAAATATTTCCTAATATTTTCTTTTCAAAACAATGCAAGTCTAAGAACAGTGTTGCTTATCTTACATTTGGAAACAAACCTTTATGACCACAAATGATTTGTAAAAGCTTTTACAAGTGGTCCTCAATTTACGACCACAGTAGGGACTGCAAAATTTGTTGTTAAGTAGTGTGGTCATTAAGTGTTGCCTCACATGACCATCTCCACTTTTATGATCCTAATCTAACGCCACGGTCATTAAGCGAGATATCATGTAACCGTGTCTTGTGATTTCCTGCTGGCTTCCCCATTGACTTTGCTTGTTGGAAGGTTGTAAAGGGCAATCATGTAACACTGGGATTCTGCAACCATTATAAATGCATGATGATTGTTAAGCACCTGAATTATATTCCCATGACTGTAAGGATGCTGGAGCAGTTGTAAATATGAGGACCAGGCATACTTTTCAGCACCATTGTAACTTTGAATCATCGCTAAATGATGGTTGCAAGTTGAGAACTATCTGTATAAAAATCTGATTTCAGCCTGCTATTTTGTTAAAGAGTTTGTGGCAGTAACTAGCACAAATGTTCAGCAGGATATTTATAATGATTGCCTAAATGGATAATACTTTCCAATATTATACAGCAAATATAGTTCTATGATCAAATCAAGTTTCTGTGGCAGCCCTCAAATATTGGAAGACTGGTATCATGTCATCCCTAGTCCTTCTCATCACTAGACTAGACATACACAATTCCTGCAAGTGTTCTAGGGCTCCTTTTGAATTCCAGTGTAGCATCCTTTTCCATGTCATTCTTGTAGCCTGTCATTTGTAAATCCACTTTCAACTTAGTCTCAATCTTGCCAGGTTGAATATGTTCCTTATCATTTTTAGACACTTTTATCTCTCCATAGGTCTCTGCTGACACTATTAAAATGAACTTCTGAGTCCATTGTTCAAAAAGATCCTTTGGTGTATCCAATGTTAAAATATTTAATTGTAAATCAAGGTTATGTGCTCTTCTCCTTTAATTGTAATCTTTAGTTCCCTCTAGTGTCCCATTTTTCAAATCTTCTGTTGTTTTTTTAAAAAAAATCAAAACAAAAGCATTTTTCCATGGGAAGGATTTCTTACCATTAATTCCAAAATATGCAGGAAGAAACAGGAGGCCAAAGGTGGCTTCAGAAAGTGGAACCAACAAGGAATGGTTCCTGCACTACAAGGAATGAAAAGCCAACAAGTAGAATGTTTCTTTGATAACTCCTCTCCGAACAAGGACAGGACTTGAGATTGCCCACAGGTGCTCCATACTGCTGTTCCTCACAAGGAGATTGCAAGGCAGCAACCTCTGGCAGTTTTAGAGCTTTGGGAGATGAGAGAACAGCCATCTTGCTGAAACCACAGTTTGCACCTTTGAAAGGAAACATGAGTACGGTCTCGCCTCAGCTCTTCCCTCAAGAAAGCGTAACTCTTGAAACAGGCACCATTTCAAAAGGATCTCTTGTTGAGAGAAAGTGATTGCAGAGAAAGTAGGCAGGATCTAACATTCCCGTGTGAAAACGTTAGGCTAAAAGCCCATTGTTCAAACACCTCCCAACTGCCCAGTCCATGGAGAGCCAATCGGAGGATGCAAAGGTGTTGTGAGGACTCCGAGCCAAGAAAGTGATAAGAAGTTGTTCGGAGATGCCATGATCTTGGTAGCAGGCGGGACTCTCCAGAGATGAGGCAAACCGGATGGCCCCAGGACCCATCCCTCCTCCCCAATTCCCAGGAAGATACATCAAAGCAAAAAGAGGAACAAAGCAAAATGGGTACATCGTAGAAAGGCCCCAAGGTCCCCTCCTCCCACCAGAATGGCAGTGTCCCAACAGGGATCTATGAGGACCTGACAACTTCGTTCACATGCGGTGGTACCTCGGTACTCATCCTTAATTGGTTCCAGGAGGCACAACGAGTACCAAAAATGATGAGCACCAATCTTTTCCCAATATGGAATAATGTGGAGAGTCACATGGCAGCCAACACCGACAACTTTTTTTTAATTTTAATTCCATTTATATCCCACCCTTCTCCGAAGACTCAGGGTGGCTTACAAGCTTAGCAGTAGCCTTCATTCTATGTATATGCCTGCTTATTAGGGCTTTCACACACACCCCAAGCGGCATTATTACAAAGTCAGCTTAATTGCCCCCAACAATCTGGGTCCTCATTTTACCTACCTCGGAAGGATGGAAGGCTGAGTCAACCTTGAGCCTGGTGGGATGCGAACCTGCTTGTGCATTGAATACCAAACAAAGGATGAGGACTGGGAGAATATTTTCAAGTCCAAATGCGCTTAGTACCAAATTTGATGAGTTTCAAAGCAATTAAGGATCAAGAAACCACTGTACTTCCTTTTCTAGTCACTTTTGGAAATTGCTTGTTAACTGCTTTTCAGCTATTAGAAAACTTTGAATCAAAAAGTCTGACTACAACGAGTGAGTTTCCTTTAGGCCTTAGAGAAAGAAAGTTTCAACTAGAAATTAAAAACATCTTCTTGGAATAAATAGCAAAAAGATAATTAAAATATTGATTTTAGAAAGTTACAAAAGAACTAAGTGTCCAGATAAATTTAAAACAAGCCATTAAAACATTTTGTAGCCTTAGGAAATCCGTAATCAGAGAGTTGTTTTGCCTCTCTTTATCTCCAAATAGTTGTAGTTAGTTTGAACTATCGCAGGAGCAAAGAACTAATAATCTAAGCCAAAATTAAATAACACTGGCCCACTCATTCATTTCAATAATAAATTATTCTCTTTTTAATCATAAAGTCACCCTGGGAGTAAACAGAGGCACGGCTGTTTCTTATTTATACTCCATGCTTTCAAATTCCTTATCTGTACAGATTTAAGAGCTGTGAAGTAATTGATCTCCTGGGAATTTCTGCACGGTGACATGACTTAAATTTTTATTTATGTACTTATCAGGGCTTTGAACTGGAGCTTCAAAACAGTTCTTTGCACGTGGGTGTGCAAGTGGAGGACAGCTCAAGGCAGCCATGTCTTTCTCTATATAACCAGGCACAGCTGCTGTCAGATGTTGTAGGGAAATGCTGTGTTCACAGTCCCTCATTCGCAAGGGCATTTTGGATGACTGATTCCCAAGTATTTACATCATACATGGTGATGATGTTATCCATTCAGTTGTGTCCAACTCTTGGACATTCTGTGGGCCAGGTCTCCCCATATCCTCCAGTCTTGCATTGGTTCTTTGAGTTTTTCTAAGTTCTGGCTGGTATCAGCTTTGATGGAGTCCAGCTACCTTGTTCTTTGATGGCCTGGTTTCTCTTTGCCACTAACACTAATTGCTTCCTCCAGGAATTCCCCTGCATGACATGCCCAAATTATGCGAGACGCAGTTTCGTCATTTTGCCTTCTAGTGACATGTCTAGCATTAGGTGCACATCATACATATCCTACTCCATCAGGGACTCCTGAGAAGCTTGTAGTAAACAAACTGGGTGGTTTATAATACCCACATAAACACACAGATAAACACAAGGGAATTCCTTTGTTGAAGACATCCCTTGTGCACTTACTTGGAAGTAGGTCTGATTGAACACGAGGAGTCTGAATAGAAACCTAGCATATGAAAACACATGATGGGCAACCTGCTGTTGTGGTTGTAAGTCGAGGAGCAGTCGTAGGTGCCAGAACCCATGAGAAGATTAAGGACTACAAATCTCACTCCCATGCACCTTCTAGACATCATGACATCAACCATAGCTCCAAGAACAGGAAAATTCTCCCAAGCTAAAATAAAAGTTAACCATCACCATTACTAAAATGTTTAAAGTGTTGGACGAGGAACAGCTCCAACTCTCAGGTGTGAAATTTAAAGGGGATCAAATGAAATCATGGAAAAAGAGAGTCTCAGATACAGTCCAAGATTCTGCAAGAAATATGGGCTGCCAAATGTAATGAAACAACTGGAAAAGGTTTGTGCCGAAATAACCTGGGCAAATAGCCAAAGTTTGGGGATGGTTTCGAAAACCTCCTCCTCCTCCTCCTCCTCCTTCTCCTCCTCCTCCTCCTCCTCTTCTTCTTCTTCTTCTTCTTCTTCTTCTTCTTCTTCTTCTTCTTCTTCTTCTTCTTCTTCTTCTTCTTCTTCTTCTTCTTCTTCTTCTTCTCCTTCTCCTTCTCCTTCTCCTTCTCCTTCTCCTTCTTCTTCTTCCTTTAAACTGCTGGAATTAAGGCACCTTCTTGGCTTTGTCATTGACCAAAACTAGGTCACTATTGGTACATGTTTCTGGTAGTAACCAACATTCCAGAAGGTGGACCAAGCTCTGTGTCTCTCTCTACATCCATCCACACAATGTGTTGTTATCCACTAAGAGTCTCCTTTTGAGCATATCCTCCTTTAATTTTATTCCTTGTCCAGTGGTCTCCTTCCCCCATCTTTTAATTTGATTTTTCTCTTGTGTACCATCAAGAATGTTTGTTCTTGTTATAAACCTGTTCCTTGATCTGAGTCGGTGGGCTTGAAGCATATGTCCGTTCAGAGGATGTCAAGGATCATTCTCTTACTTAGTTCTTTTGGCATCTGCTGCTATTCCATCAATTTTGCTGAATTGTATTGACAAAAACCTGCCCCAACTTTTTCTACAAAATGGAGACAGGTACAAGTCATAGCATCCTTTTCACAGTGAGAAGTAGCAGAGTTTGCCATCCTAGGCTGAAAACGCTTCCACAAATAATGGCCTTATGCAAGAATCAATCATTACAGTGTGAATTCATCTTCATTTTGCATTTGTCATCAAAGAAAAAAAGGAAGCCTTTTCTTCCTAATTAAAGTGTGATTGCTTTCATGTTTGGAGACAAATAAGAGCCAGAAAAAGGCAGCTCTTCTCTTCCAGGAACTTCAGAAGTAGGAGCGTAAGGAACAGAAAATTTCCCAAGGCAATCTCTATCCACTATTTCTGACTTTTTTTTTAAAGGAAGAATGGTTGCCAGCTGCTCAAAGGTAGAATGCTTTGATCTAGAAGTTAACCTCATTTGCCTTCAGTATTAACTTCACTCCAAAAATAACAGGAGAGTTGAAAACTGAAAGCCAAATGGAAGTTAAGACTAGTAAATGAGCATAGCAGATTGTGTGATAAAATTTTTAGAGGATCTAATATTACAGCCCACCGATATGGTTCAGGTCAGTATTTTGCCTTGGGTTAATTCATTTTGCAAGTTAAACCTAGCAGAAAAAAATACTGCCAGGGCCGCAACTCAAAGCTCCTAAGAGACATTTAGGAAGCTAAGATAGAATCATTGCTAATCCTCATTAGTCCTCATACACACGTGCGGTGGTGGGATTCAGTCGGCTCACACCAGTTTGGCAGAAACGATACCTAATTTTTTGTTCAGTGCGGTGAACCAGTTAGGATAAATCTGCCAGGGGCATCGTGCTGGGGCTGCCGCCGCCAGGTGTGTCACACCGGTGATGCCACTGCCACCATGAGGCGCGTCACCCTGGTGATGATGAGAATGCCAGGCGCGTCGCTCTAGTTGACGACAAACAGATTTTACATTAGGGCAGAGAACCGGCTGCTAAATTATTTGAATCCCACCCTGCAAGCATATAGACGCAAATCTGCTTATGTATGTCCGATCCTGACCTTGTTGTTGTAATCAATAAGTAGGAAAGCTGAATTCGCGAACAAAAATAATATTTCAGCATCTATATTTTCCATTAGTCAGCCACATCTTTTTTCACCCGTACCTGGCTGAGGAATTCTGGGAGTTGAAGTCCACAAGTCATAAAAGGGCCAAGTTTGAAGACCTCTGTTGTAGGGGATCCATGGCCCAGCTCTTTTGATAGGTAGAATTGGTTGGGAAAGCTCCCCCTACCCTTATTGGAAGCTTTCCCCCTAAATTAAATGGCAGTGTAACTTGTTCACAAACTGGAATTACAACAGGGAGGTAAAGAGTATCTTTATCAATCCAGCGTAATCGTGTTAAAAATCAGGTCACCTTGATTTCTGCGTTGTGCCATCCTTAGCTGCAAATTCAGCTTGTCGCTAATTAAGTCTGTCCATGCCTACAGCCCAATTATAGGGCTTTGAGTTGTGAAAATTCTTGCACATGTCCAACAACAAAAGCTACTTGTCTTACAAGGAAATCTACCCTTTTATCCTTCCGAGTTTTTTTTGTTTTGTTTTGTTTAGCTTGAGCAAAAATCTCCAAGAGGTAATGCCAGAGCAGATTTCAGAATAGATCGAAAGATCTAAAAGCAACACTAGAGAATCCTTGACCAATGACAACTAGATCTTGTACAGGAAGTCCTCGACCTACAACTAAAATCAAGTACAAAATTTATGTTGCTAAGTGAAGCAGTTGTTAAGTGAGTTCTGCCCCATTTTACGACCTTTCTTGCCACCGCTGTTAAGTGAATCGCTGCTATTGTTTAGAGTTACAAGATTGTTAAGTGAATCTGGATCCCCCACTGACTTTGCTTGTCAGAAGGTCGCAAAAGGAGATGACGTGACTCCGGGACGGTGCGATCGTCATAAATATGAATCAGCTGCCAAGCGTCTGAATTTTGATCACCTGATCACGGGGATGCTGCAACGGTCGTAAGGGTGAAAAACGGTCATAAGTCACTGTTTTCAATGCTGTTTTAACTTTGAATGGTCACTAAATGAACCATTGTAAGTCAAGGACTACTTGTATTGCCAGGACTCAGAAAATTTAACCACTTTTATGCTCACTGCTCTCCTGTGAGACCCATTTCCGGACACCTCCAAGAAAGTTACATTTTTTTTTTAATCAGTCTCTAAGGCTTATACAAAGGGACGCGGTGGCTCAGTGGGTTAGGACGCTGAGCTTGTCAATCAGAAGGTTGGCAGTTTGGCGGGTCGAATCCCGAGTTGCCACGTAACAGAGTGAGCGCCTGTTACTCGTCCCAGCTTCTGCCAACCTAGCAGTTCGAAAGCACATAAAAATGCAGGTAGAAAAATAGGGACCACTATGGTGGGAAGGTAACAGTGTTCCGTGTGCCTTTGGCGTCTAGTCATGCCGGCCACATGACCACGGAGACGTCCTCGGACAAGCGCTTGCTCTTCGGCTTTGAAACGGAGATGAGCACCGGCCCCTAGAGTCGGAAACGACTAGCACGCATGTGCGGGGGAACCTTACCTTTACCTTAAGGTTTATACAAGCTGTTGGATGCCCTCTTTATACCATTAACTCTTTCAAATCCATAGTGTACTTTTCATTCATGTAGCGCTTAAAATATTTTTTGCAATCGCTCTTGACTGCAAGGCAACGGAAGTGCCAGCTCTGTTCTGTTCTACGTCACCAAGCAATTTCCTTGCAGCTTTTTGTGGCTAAAGAAGCTAACCTCTTTCTTTCTTTCTTTCTTTCTTTCTTTCTTTCTTTCTTTCTTTCTTTCTTTCTTTCTTTCTTTCTTTCTTTCTCTTTTTCTTTTGGAAGGTCTTGAGCACTTTGACCATGACAGCGAGCAACGTCTCGGGAATCTATTACTGTGTGGCTTCCAACAAGTTGGGCACTGAAGAGAGGAACATCAGGTTTTACATCACAGGTAAAGAATCTGCATCACACACCCCCTCAGAGGCCCAGAAACACCTGGTGGAAGATGCAACCTGCAATGATTCTTATGGGGAGGAGGTCGAAAAAGGCAAGATGGTGGCTCTAGTCATGCAATCAAAGCCCCTTTTACACATAGGCAAAGAGATAGATAAAAAGTTTTCTTTTAACCACCCTGTAATCCCTTGCGTTGGGGTGGAGACTGAATGGAGCTCAAGTGTTTACTGGCCAGATGCCCTTCCTGATGCCTATTCGGAGTTCACAGCAGACAATTATCCACTGAGTCCAGAGACAGAAATACCTGCTGCTACCTAGGATTGAACTCACAGCCCCCTGACTAAGAGGCAAGAGCTCCACCTCTAGGCTACTGTGCACTCAAGACAGATAGATATATGATAGGCTGACAGACAAACAGACAGATAGATAGAAAGATAGCTAGATAATAAAAATAAAAAGGGAGCCTCTCCTCTCCTCTTCTCCATTTCCTCCTCCTCCTCCTCTTCTCCCCTCCTCTCCTTCTCCTTCTCCTTATTCTCCTCTCCTTTCCTCCTCCTCTCCTCCCCTCCTCCTCCCTTCCACTCCACATCCCAATTCACGCTCCATATTTTACAACTGCTTATGCATTTCTGAGGTGTAAGGGCCGAGGCGAGTTAACTCTGTCTTTCCAATTGCCCTTGACGCCCCACTGGAGGTCACACAATGGGCTGCTCTAGTTCAACGCTTAGCTTGGAAGTTGTATCTAACATGCAGAAGAGCCTTCGTCTAAGTCACTTCCTTAGTTGTCTCCATTTTGTGGAAGTGTCCATGACATATTCTCCAACCATGCATTGTACAGGTAGTCCTTGACTTACAACAGTTCATTTAGTGACTGTTCAAAGTTACAACTGCACTGAAAAAAATGTGACTTATGACCATTTTCCACAGTTATGGCCTTTGCTGCATCTCCATGATAATGTGATCAAAATTCAGACACTTGGCAACTGGTTCATGTTTACAACCATTGCATCCTGGGATCATGTCATTTTGTGACCTTCTAACAAGCAAAGTCCATGGGGAAGCCAGATTCCCTTAACTACCGAGTTACTAACTTATCAACTGCAGTGATTCACTTAACAACTCTGGCAAGAAAGGTCGTAAAATGGGGCAAAACACATTGAACAAATGTTTCATTTAATAATTTCACTTGGGCTCAGTTGTGGTTGTAAGTCAAGAACTACCTGTATTATGAAGCCTTCTTCTCAGGGATGGAAATAAGGAAGTCCTCCATATACTCAGCTACATCTGGATCCAAATGATGAATAGAATAGAATAGAATAGAATAGAATAGAATAGAATAGAATAGAATAGAGTAGAGTAGAGTAGAGTAGAGTAGAGTAGAGTAGAGTAGAGTAGAGTAGAGTAGAGTAGAGTAGAGTAGAATAAACAATATGGAATGGAATAGAATAGAATAGAATAGAATAGAATAGAATAGAATAGAATAGAATAGAATAGAATAGAATAGAATAGAATAGAATAGAATAGAATAGAATAGAATAGAATAGAATAGAATAGAATAGAATAGAATAGAATAGAATAGAATAGAATAGAATAGTTGGAAGGGACCTTGGAGGTCTTCTAGTCCAACCCCCTGCTTAGGCAGGAAACCCTATACCATTTCAGACAAATGGCTGTCCAGTCTCTTCTTAAAAACTTCCAGTGTTGGAGCATTCACAGCTTCTGGAGGCAAATCGTTCCATTGATTAATTGTTCTGACTGTCTTTGCCTGCTTCTCCTTGGTGTTTCTTGCAGACATGCAATCCAGCCTAGAGGCAGACTCCCAAATGACAGCTATTGTGACCAGCCACATCCAGATGACCTGCAAGTGCTCCAAGTACCTTTACGATCACCTCACCTGGTACGACCCCACCTTGCAGGAAGTCCCCACAGCTCTCACCCAGAAGAAGGTGGACAAATATTCCATCACCTTAGTGCTGGACATCCATAATGTTTCCCAGGCTCACGCAGGGCTTTACAAGTGCCGAGCATCAAGCTACCATAACCGCACCAAACAGCTGGAGAAAAGCACCATGCTCAGCATAAAATGTAAGAAGGCCGGCAATATCTGCCCCATCCTGCTCTTGGCCA
This sequence comes from Vipera berus, assembly GCF_964194415.1. Lineage (NCBI taxonomy): Eukaryota > Metazoa > Chordata > Lepidosauria > Squamata > Viperidae > Vipera > Vipera berus. Next base: position 16,441,845 of record NC_138214.1, read on the forward strand.
GCATGTGGGCCTATACGTTTCTGTAATACTGTGTTACTCAACCTCGGCAACTTTAAGATGTATGGACTTCAACTCCCAGAATTCTGGCTGGGGAATTCTGGAAGTTGAAGTCCACACGTCTTAAAGTTGCAGAGGTTGAGAAGTTCTGCTCTAACACATGGGCCCCAAACATGACAACTTTTAAGACTCATGAACCTCCATTCCCAGAATTCCTTAGCCACAGTCATAAAGTCGCCAAGTTTGGAGACCTCTGCTTTAAGAGGATGCTATTTTTGTTTTCTTACATTTCTCTAATACGGACTTATTTATGTGCTGTTTTGGCGTTACAGCATTGCAGAATTACAAACAAGGCAATTCCAGCAATATTCCAACTTATACGAGGGTAGAATTTTGGCAATATTCCCATTTACACCCAGGGACAGCCTTTGCAAAACTGACCCTAAAATGCAATCTGTCTCCAACCTCTGTTTGGACAATTAGACAGAAACATAGGAAGGCAATTCGGGACTGAAACCTAGGGCTCTCTTTAAACTGCATTTGGAGGGTTTCAATTGAATGAATGAAGCTTTTTTGGCAAAGCACAACCATGTATATATACATTGAGATTGGCTGAGCTTCCCTATGTACCCCTACCCCCCAACTCACAGTGACAACAAACCCTCCATCTTATTACACCATGTGAGCTAATTGCACAACACACCGGCCTCGCAAGTCAATCATGCATAAAGTTTATAAAATTATTTCCCATTCAAGAGCCTAACAGCCCATGGATAAAAGCTGTTCTTCAGCCTGTTGGTACGGCTGGCTATACAAGGCTTGGGTGCCATCTTGACTTTTTTTAACACCCCAGGCAAATGCCCCTGGTTCTACTCACACAGATGCTGGTAGGAAACTGCAACAGAAGTGGGAGGATTCATCATCTCTTCCCTAACGACCTAAACACAAGGGCAATTCGGAAATAAACCTCTGTTTGAGCATGGGCGAGAAATAGGCCAGGATAGCGAGGCCTGTCCTATGGTGCTGTGGGCAGCAGTTCAGTAGACAGTGAAGAGTGGAAGGAGAAAGTTGGGTTGCAGTTGACTCATCCGCTAGATCAGTTGAAAACGAAGGAAGTTTTTTAAACGAAACAGCGGCTCGCGTTGCACCGCTTCGACGATGACCATGCGTTTCGCGATGCTGTTACACAGGTTGGCTCCATTCCCAGGTGGGAGGGTGTTTTTTTGCAGAAGGAATTTCAAACCTTGCAAGACGTTACGACAAGTGCCTCAATTTGAATGGCGACTATGTCAAAAAGTCATGTCATGCTGTAGTTTCCCAATGTGTGTAATAAAAGTTCTCTGTCTGCGGGTGTCTGTCATGGATAACCAAACAGAAGTCTCTTTCCAAATTGCCCTCGTACTAATCAGCCAGTGTTTTCAAATTCAGCTATCATTAATTTCTGGGAGGAAGTCAGATGCAATTAGTCCTAGAGATGGAATCAAATCAGTAGAAATGACAGAATTTTTTCAACCTGGGAAGAACAAAGGAACAGAAGACACAACGATGAAAGTAAGTTAAGTTAGTTTTTAAAGAATTAGATAAACCAGGACTAATTTGGGGAACAAAACAGCACATCAGAAACCCCAGGGGACAATGGATAATGGAGAAGAGAATCAAATACGATGGGGAGAGGCAAAACATGCCTTGTAAACTTACTTTCATTCTGAATGTGTCATAAATAAATTGAGATGAGTCATTGTATGAAAAACACCATTTTTACTTACCACACTTTCCTTCTCTTCTGAAAGATTATAGGGGAATGAAGTCCCAGGTTTCATTCCTTGATGGGAAGAAAAGGAAAAAAAGCATAACTGTAGAATGGATATTACTAATTTGAATTGGTACTTAGCTTTGGAATCATGAGGACTAGTAACCTACAGAACATTTTATGGTAGAAGAGGAGGAGGAGGAAGAGGAAGAGGAGGAACTTGTTTATCTTCATAGTAACAGTTAAAATCTTTCTTTCTACCCAACATTTACTTTTAAATCTCCACGGGGTCCAAGCTGTGTTGATTTGATCTTTATAATTTTCTCATTTTCTTTTGTTCGGGATGAAGGTTGCCCCTGTGACCACAGAAGTGCAAAGCTTTTGGTGTTCAAATATGTCATTTTCTCTTTGTTTGCAGTTAAGACGGTGCCTTACATTATGGAGAACTTTACCGACTTGGAGGTTAATGTGAGCGGGACCATCGTTCTGGAGTGCAAAGTCAACGGGATCCCCCATCCTACTATTGCTTGGCTGAAAAATGGCCAGCGCATTGCCCCTGCTTCAGGTGAGCTTCCTAAGATGGGTGGTGCTCTTGCATCTTTCTTTCTTTTAAGAGCGAAGAAAGGTGGCCCGTTGGAATACGGGGAATCTGCAGGAAAATTTCTCATCTTCAAGGTCCCAAGTTCAGTTCCTAACCTAACAGGTCCAGAACAAGGTATAGTGTCAGGGCCCACCAAGAGCCAAGACAGATGAAGAATAGAAGAAGAATAGACTAGAGCTGGAAGGGACCTTGGACAGAGTGAGCGCCTGTTACTCATCCCAGCTTCTGCCGACCTAGCAGTTCGAAAGCACGTAAAAATGCAAGTAGAAAAATAGGGACCACTCCGGTGGGAAGGTAACAGCGTTCCGTGCGCCTCTGGCGTCTAGTCATGCCGGCCACATGACCACGGAGACGTCCTCGGACAAGCGCTGGCTCTTGGGCTTTGAAACGGAGATGAGCACCGGCCCCTAGAGTCGGAAACGACTAGCACGCATGTGCGGGGGAACCTTTACCTTTACCTTTTTAGAATATGATGGAAAATAATATTCCTTTTTTCCTCTCTGTCTTCCTCCCCTTCCCTCTTCCAGGAATTTCCATGGAAAACAATACTTTGGTGATTGAACGAGTGAAAAAGGATGACGAGGGTCATTATGAATGCCAAGCGATCAACGAGATGGGTCAAGACAGCACCCGGGCATTTATTAAAATAGAAGGTGAGAACGGCATTTATACTCCGACTACAAACCCCATCATTTTTAACTGTTGTTAAGCAACCGAAAGCTCTCCAACACACGCATGGTTTATTGCAAGTGAAGCTTGATGGCGTGGCAGGTCAATGGATCTTGAGCTGAAACCTTCTCATGCGTGTCTTTTTCAGGCTCTGAAGAAAAGTCCAACATAGAAGTGATCATCCTGGTTTGCACTGGCCTGGCAGCCACTCTCTTTTGGCTCCTCCTGACCCTCTTCATACGGAAACTCAGAAAAGTAAGGGGATCCTCACGTCTGAGGCTTAGAAATGAACGAGCTTGGATGCTAAGAGAACTAAAGTGATTCAGTGGTCAATTTCTATAGTGCCGCGAACGACAGGTTTAAAAATAGGTTAAAAATGGGTTAAAGGTAGGTTTTAAAAGGGCAAGGTTGAAAAGGGTCAAATGGTTAAAATAAAAATAAAATAAAGTTTTAAGAAAACTTTTTCTTTCGGAGGAGCTCTTTACAGCCTTTGCTGCCTATCCACCCTCTTGGCTCCTGGAACGACAGAGAAAAATCTTCATTCACCTACAGCTGCTTAGTCCTGCAGAGTCAGCTGGAAGCAGTTCCTAAATCATGCAGTTCCGGAGGGGGGGGAGAGGGGGGGAGAAAGACATGGCTACTTTGATGATTCAAACAGAGCTAGTTTGTCCATCTTTCACATTTTTGTAAGTACAGGGAGTCCTGTAGACCAGTGTTTCCCAACCTTAGGAACTTGAAGATGCGTGGACTTCAACTCCCAGAATTCCCCAGCCAGCATAGCTGGCTGGGGAATTCTGGGAGTTGAAGTCCACGCATCTTCAAGTTCCTAAGGTTGGGAAACGCTGCTGTAGACCATTCATTCAGTGACCATTTGAAGCCACAACTGCACTGAAAAAAAGTGACTTGTGATCCTTTTTCACGCTTACAACCATTGCAGCATCCCCACGATCACAACATCAACATTCGGACGCTTGGCAACTGACTCGTGTTTACGACGGTCGCAGTGTCCCAGGATCATGTGATCCCCTTCGGCGACCTTCTGACAAGCCAAGTCAATAAGAAAGCCAGATTCACTCAGCCACAGGGTTACTAATGTAACAATTGCAGTGATTCACTTAATAGCCGAGGCAAGAAAGGTGGTAAAATGCGGCAAAATTTACTTAACAAATATCTCACTTAGCAACAGAAAGTTTGGGTTTAGTTGTGGTCGTACGTCGAGGACAATCTGTACCACTTCTGAAAGTTCTGCCCAACCGTAAAAACCATGGGGGTACAAGAGAGTGGAAGAGGGCCGTCACCCAAGTGTGAATTCTACATCTCTGCTTGCTTAATAGGTTGCCAGGGACTCATTTCCCTAACACAGGGGTCTTCAAACTTGGCCCTTTTATGACTTGTGGACTTCAACTCCCAGAATTCCTCAGCCAGGCACGCCGGCTAAGGAATTCTGGGAGTTGAAGTCCACAAGTCATAAAAGGGCCAAGTTTGAAGACCCCTGCCCTAACACATCATTTTCCTAATCTTCGTTCAATGGTATCAATTCCTGGCTATGTCAGCAGCAGAGTGAAAGTGAAAGTGATGTCCAGTTGCCTGGAAATCCATTTAACTTGCTACAGATGACTAGGCAAGCCCATACAGTATTTATGTTGTTGTTGTTAGTTGCGAAGTTGTGTCCGACCCATTGCGACCCCATGGACAACGTTCCTCCAGGCCTTCCTGTCCTCTACCATCTTCTGGAGTCCATTTAGGCTCACTCCTGCTGCTTCAGTGACTCCATCCAGCCACCTCATTCTCTGTCGTCCCCTTCTTCTCTTGCCCTCAACCTTTCCCAGCATTAGGCTCTTCTCCAGTGAATCCTTCCTTCTCATTAGGTGGCCAAAGGATTTAAGTTTTAGCTTCAGGATCTGGCCTTCTAAAGAGCAGTCAGGGTTGATCTCCTCTAGGACTGACCGGTTTGATCGCCTTGCAGTCCAAGGGACTCGCAGGAGTCTTCTCCAGCACCAGAGTTCTATACATCCAGGCAAGTGTGAAAAGAATACAGGCTGGTGAATGAAAAGGAGCAGAAAATGGTTTTCATGCTCCTTAGGAGGAAGAAGGGGCACCTTGGCTCAGACCTTTGTGGGGATGAAGCTTCTGTCTTCTCACCTCGTTCCATGTTCGTTGGCTTCATCCATCTTTTTCTTCTTCCAATTCTGATCTTAGGGAGTTTCTTTTTTTTTTCTTTCAGCCAGATGCCACCGATATTAAAACTGGATATCTGTCCATCATCATGGATCCAGAGGAGATGCCCCTGGATGAGCAGTGCGAACGTCTTCCTTATGACAGCAGCAAATGGGAGTTTCCGAGGGATCGGCTGCGGCTGGGTAGGTGGGACCTGGGCAAGCTTCTGTGTTGTTGGGTGACCTTGAATGGAATGGGACAACTTGGCATGGCCAACTCGCTGCAGCCAACTGGACAATTCACCGCAGGACAATTCAACATTTCAATTGAAGTAGTTAAAATAATTAAAACATTATTTTAGCTTTTGTCCTTCGCATTTCCATTTTGTCCCTCCGTTTCCATCCTTTCTTTAATGATTCTATTCCATTTCTTTGGCCTTAATATAACTCTTGTCCTGTGGCAAAATTGTCCCACAGTGAGCTGGCCTCAGCGAGTTGGCTGCAGTGAGTTGGCCGTGCCAAGTTGGCTGAGCCAAGTTGTCCTAGACCCGACCTTGAATAGTGCTGGATTACTGCCTAAGTCACCTTGCCAAGAATTCTTAATGACTCTGCTGGCTGGCAATTTGCAGTTGCACTGAACACATCTGGGATGGATTTGACAGCTAAAAGTCCATTTGTACGTCATCGGATTCGGCTTGATAAAGATTCTGATCCATTGTTTACGGGAGGGGTGATCATCTAGATGACTTCCAGATGTTTTGCATGAGTGATGATGGGAATTGTCATCCCAAAGCATCTGAAAGAGACGGCTTCATCTGTCTCTGTCTAATGAATGTCTTCGGCTTCGTGCAGAACATTCACCAGATTTGTTAGACACCCCCCCCCCATCACTGCCTGAAAGGAAATGGAAGGAAATTGCTTTCCATGCTCCCTGCTAGAGCTAATCATTGGCAGGGATAATAAAATAGAGATGACAAAGTGCAGGGAGTCCTTGACTTATGACCACAATTGAGCCCAAAATTTCTGTTGCTAAATGAGACATTTGTAAAGTAAATTTTGCCCCATTTTATGATTTCTCTTGCCACATATGTTAAGTGAATCACTGCAGCTGTTAAGTTAGTAACCAGGTTGTTAAGTGAATCTGGCTTCCCCATTGGCTTTGCTTGTCCAAAGGTTTCAAAAGGGGATCATGTGACCCCGGGACACTGCGACCGTCATAAATATGAGTCAGTTGCCAAACATCTGAATTTTGATCACTTGACCCTGGGGATGCTGCAACTGTCGTGTGAAAAATGATCATAAGTCACTTTTTTTTCAGTGCTGTTGTACTTTGAACTGTCACTAAATGAATGGTTGTAAGTCAAGGACTACCTGTCTATTTCATATGGGTAGTCCTCACTTAACAACCATCTGCGTGGCAACCATTCAAAGTTATGACAAATGTTCCCAGAACTACTTATAACTCAGTTTAAAAGTTCTGGCATCCTCCCCTACCCCCACCCACACACACACACACACTACAGTCACATGATTGCATTTTGGGTGCTTGGCAACCAACTCTCATTTATGGTGGTTTGCAGCATCCCATAGTCACATGACCACAATTTTCTATTTTTTTGCCAGTTTCGAGCATTTACTCTCAGTTTCAGGGGGGGAAAAACATCCAATGAGGAAAACAATAATATCTGCTTAATAATATCTCTGGCATTTGCTTAATGGCTTCTGCAAAAATAGCCATATGGTAACCTGCTTAATGACCACCATGATTTAGGACCATAATCCTGGGCTCAACTATGGTGATAAGTCAAGGACTAATTGCATCACCTGGCTTCATTGCCCACTTCTCTTTTTTTAATGAAATGTTTGTGGGTCCAATTGGTTTTTTGTTTCAAGCACAAATTCAGCCTGTTACCTTGGTGAACAATTCATGTATCAAACGTCACGCTTGCCGGCCTGAGTGAACCTTATATAGGCCGTGAAGTTTTGATGAAGTATCTCCAAATCCCATAATATTCTGCAGAGTGCAAAAGGCTGGAAATCACTTCACAGTCATTTGTAGTTCACTAACTGAGACACACAAACATTAATCCCGGGATTTTATCCAACTCAACAGTCTCTGTTGTTAGAAGATCCACTACTTCTCAATGAAATGTCCACTTGCTATAATACTTTCCCATCGTTAAGCTTCCTTAATATTTTTAGATTTGACCCACAAATTTACCTCTTCCCAGTCTATGTGAAAACAATCTGGATCTGCCTAATGACCAATCTTTGGTAGGAGGAAGAAAAAGAGGAGGATTAAAAACAAAATCATTTAACTGAATAGTAAAGGTTGAGGGATGCATGCAAAGCTTTCCAGCAAGGCGCAATTTTGCAAGCTCTTCTGAATTCTGGAAATGATTCTGTTTTATATGTCCCCTGCAATGTATGAACCTTTTTGATTTTGTGTATTTTTCCGCTCTGTGTTTTAATCTTGTATTATTTCATATGTTTATAAACTCGGTTCAGTTTATACATATGTTCTAGCACGTGATGCAGAGGTTTCTGCTGCATGTTATTGGAATGCTGCCATTCTGCAAAAAAAAAGAAAAGAAATGGATGATTCTCTTGCATAGACTTTTAATGTCAATATGGCAATTCTTTGCAAATTCAAGGAAGGTACATGCTGGACTCTTGGGAGCAGAATCCATCTTTCTGAGCATCCTTCCTCCCTTCCTTTTCTGGAAAAAAAAAATCACTGTTTGGTTACAAAATTATACTGATGAACCTTCCAAAAGAAATATTGAAAGCATTTTTTGACTAAGAAATTTGGGGAAAAGCATCCTGCTGTGTCATTGGCTTCCATAATCTAATAATCATCTCCATTTATTTTTTTAAAAAAAAATACATTTTATTATGCAATCTATTAAAAATGCATAAAACAGCAGGGAACGATCAACCCAATCTCAAAATTAAAATATAGAGTAATGAAAAATAAGGGTGGGGAAAGGAACAAAAGGCAAGAATGCCTGGATGTTGTGATGTTTACATCCTAATGATGTTTATATCACAATCTTTCCTTCCTTCCGTCTTTGGATAAACAAGGATGATTTCCTTTTCCCCAACATGATTAGAGATTTATATTTGAAAGTGAGACGTCCTCAGGAAAAAAAATATGTCAGGGGTTATTTCTGCAAAAGCGAGAATCAATGCTGCAAAACAGAGAGAGGGTGGGGGGGGGAATAAACAATAAATTGTGCAAAACAAGTGGAATTAGAGAAAACTCTTTCATTCTGCAAAGTCCGTCTTGGCAGAACAAGCTTCTCTTATGCTAAGAACTGGGGTGTTGCAAAGCAGGTCTCTCTACGCCGAACGTTGCTTCAGAACAGGACAAGGCACCGTGGCAAACTCCCTCTGGGATAACTTGCCCAGGACAATTCAATAATCCAATTTAATGATTGAAAGTAACTTTGAAAAGTAGTTTAATTTTTGTCATTCACATTTCATTTCGTCCCTCCTTTGGCAGCTTTTCTCTAATGAGCCTATTTCACCATTTCTTCAATTTTAGTGTAACTCCTGTCCTGTGGTGAGTTGGCCACGGTGAGCTGTCTCGTGGCGGGTTTGGCCGTGGCGAGTTGTCCTAGACCAGGGGTAGGCAACCTCGGCTCTTTTATGACTCGTGGACTTCAACTCCCAGAATTCCTGAGTGCTGACTCAGGAATTCTGGGAGTTGAAGTCCATGAGTCATAAAAGAGCCGAGGTTGCCTACCCCTATCCTACACCCTTTTGCTACTCTTCAGTGCTTGGTGTTTTGTGGGTGCTGGTCTGGCTCACTCTTTCCTCTTGCTTCTCTAGGTAAAACTCTGGGTCATGGTGCTTTTGGCAAAGTGGTGGAAGCGTCTGCTTTTGGCATAGATAAATCTTCAACCTGCAAAACAGTGGCTGTTAAAATGCTTAAAGGTACACTTCTCCCAGACTCCTCAACGGTTCCTTCTAAAAACCAAAGCTGGTTGTGTCGCTAGGGAAGGTTTCAGAAACATCACAGTTGAAAACGGAACAAGGAAGGATGGTGTTTCGTTTATTCCTCTTCCCTCTCTCCTCCCAATGGTGATTCTGGAGTGGGGTGGCCCACCTGGCCTACCACACTTTGGTCCCTATCGTTGCAGCCTTGAGCATCCTGCCTGATTTGGCTGCATTGTTTTTCAGTCGCTCTCAGTTTTTAATAATAACTTTTATTGCATTCTGAAGGGACGCGGTGGCTCAGTGGGTAGGACGCTGAGCTTGTCAGTCAGAAGGTCGGCAGTTTGGCGGGTTGAATCCTTGATATTAAAGTATTTTTTTAAAAAAAGTAGAAAGAAATTGTGCTAAGAAAGCAGATGAGGAATGCAAACCTTCCCAACATAAAAGAATTTATTTTCTTTCCAGTGAGAAGATTTGAGCCACCTGGCATCAACTAATGACATTTGCATACCAGTTCTCTCTACAGATACTCGATGAATAAGTACGCCATTTAGCATAGCAATTGCTTGGAATAGTAGGTTTTAAAATATATTGTGGACTTTTGTCTAACTAGGTGAGGGATGGGCTGATTTCTTCCTTCACTGCCAAACCTTATGGTTGGTTATGTTTAGTGCCTCTTTTGCTTCACAACTCAATACCTCTAGATATTAGCACGAATGAAATAGCATAGGGTCTCCTGCTTGAGCAGGGGGATGGACTACAAGACCTCCGAGGTCCCTTCCAGCTCTATTCTGATGCCCCGACTTTGGTCAGTTATCTCCTCATCCTTATCTAATATCCAATATCTAAGAGGCTGTCACAAAGAAGAGCGCGGTCAATTTATTCTCCAAAGCACCTGAAGGCAGGACAAGAAGCAACGGATGGAAACTCATCAAGGAGAGAAGCAACCTGGAACTAAGGAGAAACTTCCTGACAGTTAGAACAATTAACCAGTGGAACAGCCTGCCTCCAGAAGTTGTGCAGGCTTTTAAGAAGAGACTGGACAGTCATTTGTTGGAATGGCATAGGATTTCCTGCCTGAGCAGCGGGTTGGACTAGAAGACCTCCAAAGTCCCTTCCAATTCCCTTATTCTGTTATCCTTTTATGTACGATCCAAATTTCTTCGAACACTCAATTTTTCTTCCAAGACCATCGGGAATAGCCACTATGCTCCATTTAGTACTATTTTCAAGGCTACTTCCCACATATTTCTCCACGCTTTGGAACCATCCCACATGGAAGAACACTGGAAAAAGGCATCCTACGACTTGCCAAATATACGAATTGTTTGAGAAACGTTTCCAAGGAAAATAGTAGTTCTCAGCAGCTGTTGTCCCTAGCTCTTTCCTGGAAGCCATTAGGATGAACAATCCTTATTGTGAGGAACTGAGCTATTGTGGGATTATGTTGCCAGAATTATTAAGTGCTAATATTTTAAATCCCAGAACAGGTGTATAATTGGTGCACGCCTCAGCCCGAGTTCAGCCTGATTTGATCTAATTTCAAAGGCCATTTTCAAGTAAGCAATTTTCCCTACAAGTGAAAAAAGGAACAATTTGTTCAAGTTTCCTGCATGGAGAGAAGGAGACAGACAAGGAGAAACATCTAAAGAGAGATAGAGATAAAGAGGATGAGAGACAGAGTTAAAGAAACATGCCAGAAACCAAAAGAGTAAAATAGAATAACAGAATTGAAAAGGACTTTGGAGGTCTTCTAGTCTAACCCCCTGCTCAAGAAGGAGACCCTCTATCATTCCAGACAAATTTAATTTAATTTAATTTTAATCCCATTTATATCCCGCCCTTCTCCGAAGACTCAGGGCGGCTTACAATTTAAGCACAAATCAATGTGCTTAGCAATAGCCTTCATTCTATGTATATGCCTGCTTATTATTAGGGCTTTCGCCCCCCCCCCAAGCGGCATTATTACAAAGTCAGCTTAATTGCCCCCAACAATCTGGGTCCTCATTTTACCTACCTCGGAAGGATGGAAGGCTGAGTCAACCTTGAGCCTGGTGGGACTCGAACCTGCACTCATTGCAGGCAGCTGGTGTTACTTAAGGAGGCATTAGCCCACTGCGCCACCAAGGCTCCAGTTTCTTCTTAAAAGCCTCCAGTGATGGAACATCCACAACTTCTGGAGGCAAGCTGTTCCACTGGTTAATTGTTCTCACTGTTAGGAAGTTTCTCTTAATTTTAAGTTGCTTTCCTCCTTGATTAGTCTCCATCCACTGTCTGTTGTCTTGCCTTCTGGTGCTTTGGAGAATAGGTTGACCCCCTCATCTTTCTGGCAGCTCCTTAGATATTGGAAGACTGCTATCATGTCACCCTTAGTCCTTCTTTTCACGAGACTAGACAGACCCAATTCCTGAAATCGTTCTTCATATCCTTCCATTTTGAAATGGCCTCCTCCCTTTGCTTAATTAAGTTGCACTATTATGGCCATCTCTTGCTAGTAGACATACCCAACTTCAGTTCCTGAGCCTGCATTTAGTCTTTCAAAGCCTTGGATGGAATCCCAAAATGCTTCTGGATGGTAGTACTGAACTGTAAACTTGAATGGAGAAGAAAGAAAATTAATCATGTCAATGGAATGCAATGAAGGAGATTTAATTCAAGAGTAAATGAAGAGAAGCCAAACTGTAGTGTAAAACACTACGGGACTGTATTAGCAATAATTAATAAAATTCAAGCAATGGATGAAATTGGTGCCCCTTTCCACCAAGATTGAGTCTTAATCCACCTTATGAATGATTGATCATCCTGATCTTCAAGACAACCCCTAAAACCAAGTCTCTCCTTTGATCTAAATGCTTTGGGTATCTCCATCCACCCAGATGATATAGACCTCTGGAGGACAAAAAGCAGCAGTAACTTTTAGAACTTTGATTGTTGACATGGTCAACATTCTACTGTGCTATCCTAGCAGGAAATTGGGAGCAGAGAAGGTTTTCCAAAACAGCTCAACTTCTCCTTGCAGATAAGAACCTTTGAGAAGATCAAGGCAGGAAATTGTGCCTTATCTGATGAGAAATAATACCCAGAGACCCTAAAAGAGATCAGGGCGTCCTTTGTTTTTTCCCATGGCGGTGTTTGCTTCCCTTTCAAACATAAACAGGATTCGACTCTTCCTGTGACTCTTCCTCTTCCTGATATCCTGTTGTGTAAAGATGCTTGTGTCCTCTTTCTCAAGCAGAGTGTGCAACGACCAACGAGTGCAAGGCCCTGATGTCGGAACTGAAGATCCTGATCCATATTGGACATCATCTAAATGTGGTCAACCTACTGGGGGCTTGTACCAAGCCTGGAGGTGAGTGTTAGCTGATTCCTTGGTTCTGCAACCTGAGACAAAACCCAAACTTTTCATATTAATTTTTATTTACTTTTATTTGTATTCTGCCTTTATTATTTTTACAAATAACTCAAGGCAACGAACATATCCGAAGCACCTTCCCCCTTCAGTTTTCCCCACAATTGCAAGGTGGGTTGGGCTGAGAAAGAGTAATTAGCCCCAAATCACCCAGGAGCTTCAATGACTAAGGTAGAACTTAGACATTAGTCCTCAAACCTGTACTGAAAGGAGGATTCTTCCTATAGGTGATGAATTAAACCACATTCAGGTGATGTGTGACCTCAACTGCACCAGAAAGATTTCTTGCATGTAATCCAGGGCAGGGATGCAATTGGCTGCCATCCAGTTGTTCTGGACTACACCTCCCACAGCAAATTAAAACTCCCTAAGATATAGAAAGCACAAGATGGCCTATCTAGGCGAAAGTCAGAAGCCCGTGCTATTTTTTTTTCTGATAGACCTTCCTTATTGCAATAGCACTTAGACTTATATACCGTCTCACAAGGCTTTACAGCCCTCTGTGAGTGGTTTACAGAGTCAACCTATGGCCCCCAACAATCTGGGTCCTCATTTTACCAACTTTGGAAGGATGGAAGGTTGAGTCAACCTTGAGCCCATCAGAATCGAACTCCTGGCAGTGGGCAGAGTTTGCCTGCAATACTGCATTCTCACCACTGCTCCACCACAGTTCAAGTAGGAAGGAAAAGGAGGGAGGGAGGGAGGGAGGGAGGGAGGGAGGGAGGGAGGGAGGAAGGAGGAAGGAAGGAAGGAAGGAAGGAAGGAAGGAAGGAAGGAAGGAAGGAAGGAAATGGGAAAAGCAGGGAAACTAGCAATAGCACTAGACTTTTTTTAATTTAAGTTTTTATTGATTTTTTAATAGAATTCAACAGTGCTTATTCAACAAACATGTTGCCTGAGTTCATCATTCACTAATACAAATTAAATTCCTAATCCCTAGTTCGGTTCTCCAACCCATTGGTAAAATAAGTCCCAAGTCTGAAAATATTCTGTTTCTTCTTTTTCTTTCAATCTCAAAGTAAGTCTGTCCGTTTCTGCACAGTCTAATATTTTTTTTTATTATTATTTCTTCCTCCGCACTGGACCTCTATGCTGATTCGCAGTGCTTTACAGCCCTCTCTAGGCAGTTTACTGAGCCAGCATCTTGCCCCCAGCAATCTGGGTCCTCACTTTACCAACCTCAGAAAGATAGAAGGCTGAGTCAACCCTAACCCTAACCAGTCAATACTGCATTTTGACCACTGTGCCACCACGGCTCGTATATATATATATATATATCACAAATTCACAAAATCCTGTCTGAATCATGATATATATCAAGATATAATATACACAGTAGTGGGATTCAGCCGGTTCGCACCACTTTGGCAGAACCGGTAGCTAATTTTTTTGTTGCCTAGGCCCATAATGGACTTCCGGAAGCGACATCCACACCGAGAACCGGTTGTTCACATGCTTGAATCCCACCACTGAATATATATCTTAATTCACACAGGATTTTGCCCAGTTTGTACAGATTGGCTTCTGCACTTTCTGTACTGGAAAGCAAAACTGTGTCTAGGATTAAAATAATTTGTTCAGGATACCCTCAAAGACGCTGCAGTTGGAAGATTTAGTAGAACTAAGCAACCGTAAGTATTTGGAGGCGAGCATATGTTCCCCTGTGGCACACACATAAACACACACACATACCAATTTTTCTATCCAAGAAGCTCAGGCAGAACACAGCGCCATAAAAATGCAGCCCCCGTTGTTTACAAAGCATTCATAAAGCATTTATGCGGCTCACTGTACCTGAATGAACATCTCACGATGTAGTCAAGATCCAGCTGGGTAAATAGTGCTGCAGAGAAAGCGGCCGTGGGACAATTGCATTCTGTGCAGCAGATTATTTTAATCTCAGTTTCTTCAAATATGTAGAAACTTTCTACAGATAGACCGAACTGGGATTCCCCGCTGTTAGACTAGAATGGAGGTGTGTAATGATAATTTTTCTTTTTCTCCCCGACATGATTTTCCTTTTCAAAATGATAGATTTAGACAACGTTGGCAGGCAATGGCATTGTAATGGTGGAAGTAAACAGGAGGAATGGCCCAAGTTAGAGGGCTGACTTGCTATTCCAACCGTGTGTTGTTGTTTTTTTCTTGGTGGGTGGCAGGGAGTACCTCTAATTACTTTCTACCAAGAAGTGAGTCGTGGAATGCAGGTACGTTGCATGCCTAGCTACAATGGACTCCTTTGTCCTGTGCAAAGTTGGTAACTCTAGAGGAGAAGAAAGGTAGGATGTAGAGCATAGAATCATAGGGCTGGAAGGGACTTTGGAGGTCTTCTAGTCCAGCCCCCTGCTCAAGCAGGAGACCCTATACCTTTCCACAAAAACAGCTGTCCAGTCTCTTCTTAAAGACTTCCAGTGATGGAGCACCCACAACTTCTGAAGGCAAGCCATTCCACTGATTGGAATTAATAAGTCAAGTTAATTGGTTAACTGTTCTTACTGTACTTCTTGTACTTCTAATCAAGCAGGAGACCCTATACCATTTCAGACAAATGGTTGTCCAATCTCTTCTTAAAAATCTCCAGTGATGGAGCACCCATAGCTTCTGGAGGCAAGCCGTTCCACTGATTAATTGTTCTCACGGTCAGGAAATTTCTCCTTAGTTCTTGGTTGCTTCTCTCTTTAATGATCTTCTACCCATTGCTTCTTGTCCTGACCTCAGGTACTTTGGGGAATAAGTCAACCCCCTCTTTTCTGTGGCTGTACTGGAAAACAGCTAGCATGTTACCCCTAATCCTTCTCTTTGTTCGACTAAACATATACCTGGTTCCCTCAATCATCATATAGTTTAGCCTCCAGACCCCTGATCATCTTTGTTGCTCTTCATTGCACACCAAGATATGATAAGAAAATATATGAACACCAAGATACTTTATTTTGAGAAACCTCAGCTGAATTTCTTTGGGGAGTGGGGGTGGGGGGGTCAGTGCAAAATCTTGTTTTCTCCCTCATCTTGCCACCACCAACAAGAATCCTTGGGGCGTTCCCAAAATCTTTGCAGGATATGTTTAATTAAAGTCATGGTCTCGATGGTGATTTTCACTCATAAAGGATTTAGAATGCAGGAAAAATTACTTTTAATTTATCATGCAAAACGATTAGAAAAACAAGGACATAAAGCAGCAGCTATTGTGGCTTTTGATTGGCCAAAATAGGAGAAAGTAAGCATCGATGATTAGCATTAAATGCAGTTCCACTAAAATCACCATGTTAGGAAAGACTTGGCACTGAGTTTTATATAAGTTACATTCAAAAAGCAGAATAGGGTAAGTGCAAGGGAGGAAGCAGAGCAAACCAAAGAAATGCGAATCAAAATATCAGCTAGATAAGGTAAGCAGGGTTTTTTTTTCCATGCCTCAGGCTGCACTTGGCTTATGCAATGTAAGATGCATTCTGCAATAGTCAAAATGAAAAGAACATAAACTAGATTTGATGTTTATGTGGAAATGATTCTCCGGGTGTGCATTTAATCATTTCCCTACCTATCACATTTTAAATTCCAATTTGGCAACTGACTTTGCAGGTTCAGGCTTTATGTGAAGCCTTGGGGCTCAGGTTGGACACTCCTAATGATGGACAATTTGCTAATGGGAAAAAGCAAAAAAAAAATACAGGGAGCTGAGCTTTTTTCTCCTATAAGAAGAAAAACAAGAAGAAAACTAGGCTTTGCGACAGATGGGCTGTCAATCTTTTCCCATACAACTACCACGTGACTCCAGATCATTCCTTTGAAATAGTGGTTGGATGTGACATGGGTAGAATGTGGCGGGAGACACAATTTGCTGGGATTTGGGCATTGTACAAATTTTAGTAAATAAATAGTTAAACAGCTCTGCAGTTGAACTTGATCCTTTTGGTGAGATGGATATGACCATGGTGGACATGAGCCCTGATGACACAGTGGTGAGAATGCAGTATTTGCAGGCTAACTCTGCCAACTGCCAGGAGTTCAATCCTGACCGGCTCAAGGTTGACTCTGCCTTCCATCCTTCCGAGGTCAGTAAAATGAGGACCCGGATTGTTGGGGGCAACAGGCCGACTCTGTAAACCACTTAGAGAGGGCTGCAAAGCCCTGTGAAGTGGTATATACAGTAAGTCTAAGTGCTATTGCTATGTTGCTTTGGATAGGATTGGCCATCAATTTCTTTTGAACCTCCTAATCTGCATAGGAGGATTTCCAGGAAAGATTCCCGGGCTGCTACCTGCTGTCATTTCTTTATAACACATTTGAGGACTCGATTTGGCGTGGTGCTTAAGGCATTGGGCTAGAACCCAGGAGACTATGAGTTTTTGTCCTGCCTTAGATACAAAACCAGTTGGCTGACGTTACTCCAGTCAGTTACTCTCAACCCTAGGAAGGAGGCAATAGCAAGCCTCCTCTGAAATCTTGCCAAGAAAACTCCAGGGATTAATCCAGGCGGTCACTACCAACCCAGACTGACTTGAAGCCACCAAAAAGAGACCTTTAAGTCTTTGCGATAGCACAGGGATGGGAAGATCCTCAGCCCTGATGACCCCATTCTAGAAGTTCCTTTTACCACTAGAATCGAGGTGAGCCACCTTTTTGTCAAGTGGAACAACCGTCTTCCTCAAACAGGATTTTGGGGGCAGACGGTAAACCTGAGCTGCCTTTGGAACTTTGGCTGCAACTGATTTGCTTTGATTCATTATGTAAACCATCCTGAGTCACGATGTTCCGAGGCAGTGCAGAAATAAATACATGAAAGAATAAATACATGTTGGCTTTGATCTTGGCATCACCAAGGGGGTTATTGGATCTCTGCTGACCACCGTTGGAAAAGCAAGTTCTTGTCAACATTAGAGGGGGAGGAGGGGAGGGGAGGAGACAAGACGAGACAAGACAAGGGGAGAGGGAGGGGAGGAGAGGAGAGGAGAGGAGAGGAAGGGAAGGGAGGAGAGGAGAGGATTATATTTATATCTCATTTGCTTCCCAAGAGCTCAGCATGGTCCGTTGCAATGTTGCAGGTGTGCCCCAAAGAGGCAGAGCTTGTTCTTTTTAACAAAATCATTTCAAGCTTGAAGACATCCATGATCCTTAACCTACCCAACTTTCTGCGTAACATTCTGTTGTGTTGCTTCTTCAGAGGCAACCATGTCTAGAATGGCCAAAGCTAAACAGCTCTCATATGTAGGCTAAGCTCTGACATTAGTCTCTTGATTAATGGAAACGGTGGTGTCTTTGATGGCAACTAATGGTGCTAATGAATCACATAACTGCTATTAGTGGGGCAAGGAGGCATGTTCAGAAGGATGGAGAGACAAACTGTAAGACCTTTAGTGGCTAACAGGGATAGCAGGGAGCAGTGTAACATCTGCACAATCACCCATCAGCAAGTGAAAGCCGGTGTCTGTCCCATTAACCAGAAAATATGGCCATTAACCAGTGTGTGTGTGTGTGTGTGTGTGTCACTTCCTGGCCCCAGTTTTCTGACCTACTTCTTTTATCCATTGCCCATTTCCTTCTGTGCTTGCAAGAGAGATGTTTACTAGCTTTTGCTTATTCCTACAATGTTCCCATGTGTTACCATTTTGTGAACTTCCTTTTGATCATGTCTGCAGGTCCTCTGATGGTCATTGTAGAATATTGCAAGTATGGAAATCTGTCTAATTACCTGAGAGGGAAACGAGGGGATTTCATTATATGCAAGGTAAATTATATGCCCCTCCTTTGAAAAACTTCAGATGGAAAAGGGTTCTGTTTCTTGCCCAAGTGAGGATTGGGTCTGAGTCAACTTGTTTGTTCGTTTGTAAAATTTATTAGCTGCCCATCTTACCTCAAGTTAACTTTGGGTGGCTTACAATCGTAGAAGATAAAAATATCTAAACTAAAAACATAAACAAGTTAGTACGACAAGTCAAACACTGCAACGCAATTAAAAGACGGGGAGGGTGGGAGCAGCATGGGAGGGACATGGGATCTGTTGTTCATCAATCAACTACCCCCAATGTGATTGGAACCCTGAGCCAATTGGCAGCATAACAGAATAGCAGAGTTGGAAGGCACCTTGGAGGTCTTCTAGTCCAGCCCCCTGCTCAAGCAGAAGACTCTATACCATTTCAGATAAGTGATTGTCCAGTCTCTTCTTGAAAACCTCCAGTGATGGAGCACCCACAGCTTCTGGAGGCAAGTTGCTCCACTGGTTGATTGTCCTCACTGTTAGGAAGTTTCTTCTTAATTCCAGGTTGCTTCTCTCCTTGATTAGTTTCCAACCATTGTTTCTCAATTTACCTCCTGGTGCTTTGGAGAATAAGTTGACCTTCTCTTCTTTGTGTCAGGAGGGTTGGAGCTAATCTTACTTGTGGGGGGGGGAGATGTTCCAGAGGGCAGGAGCAACAGCAGAGGAGGCCCTCCTCCTGCATCCCTCCAGCCGGAATAATCAGGCTGGTGGGATAATCAGCGTGCCTACTCTGCTGGCACAAATAGGACGGGCCAATCCCAATGGGGTGAGATGGTCCCCCAAGTAACCTGGACCCAGGCAATGTAGGGCTTTAAAAGTGATTACCAACCCCTTGAATTGCACCCAGAAGCAGACCAACAGCCAATGCAACTGGTGGAGCAGAAGAGTTACAGGGACCAAATTCAACCATGCATGTTCATTTCTTACACATTGGAATCAGCATCGGAATACAACTGGAAGGGACCTTGGAGATCTTCTAGTCCAGCCCCCTGCTCAAGCAGGAGATCCTTAGGGAGACTTTTATGCAAAATGAAGGATTAATCCTTTTGGGGATTTTGCCCTCATGCTTAATGAAGTTGTGGCTAGCAGATGAAAAATGGATGGTGTGGTTTGAAGACGGGGCAGTGTGGTGCTAGCTTGATTGATGAGCTATGAGCAAACGGTGACTCAGTTAAATGGACGTAGCCTGTAATGCAAAAACTGCCAATTCCTTTTGTGAACCTAGGTCTCCTGTTTAAGCATGTTGTTTGAACCCACCCAGTGAGTAATAACGGGCTTCTTCAAGAGCTCTTTTTTCATCCCTAGTCACCAGAAAATTCAGACTGCTCAGAGAAAGGATTGAAGGAGTCGATAAGTGACTTAACAGAGCTAATTAAGAGGCGTCTGGAAAGCGTGGCCAGCACGGGCAGTTCTGCCAGCTCCGGATTTGTTGAAGACAAGAGTTACACAGATTCTGATTCAGAAGAAGAAGGTCAGTGAACACCCATCAACCCACTTTCTGGTCTCTTTGAAGTTCCAATTCTGGAGATCTGTCTCCTTCTGGTCTACACCAGGGCTGGTCCATCTGCGAATGTGTGAGCAAGTTGGAGGAAATTGAAAAGCCTTCACATCCTCTTGGTCATATTCTTAGCAAAGATGGGCCATCTGATTTTGAAGCTTTGAGCTTGCTACATTAGCCTTTTTTGTGGACACAGAATATACAATCGCAGGACTGGAGGAGACCTGAGTACAGATCTCCGGTCATCCTAAGTAGGTGGGTCTTTACTGCAAAAATGCTCCTTTGCATCCCTGGCTCAGATCATCCATTGCTTTGTCCTAGATGCCGAAGATCTTTACAAGCGGCCTCTGACTTTGGAGGACTTGATATGCTACAGCTTCCAGGTAGCTAAAGGCATGGAGTTTCTGGCCTCAAGAAAAGTAAGTCTCGTTGCAAGAGGTGTCAAAAATGATGGCTGGGTTCACAGAACAAGTTAAATTAGTGTTTCCCGCATGTCACAAAATCCCAGATGTATGGATCTCAACACTCAGATTTCTAAGCAACAGAAAACCTGACTAGGAAATACAGGATATTGCAGCCTAGTCTATACATCTTGAAAGATGCCAAGTTGAGAAACACTATACTGGCCTAAACTAAAATGGGCTTGGGAACCTCATCTCAATCATTATAAGTTCATTTATTGGACTATTAGACACCCAGCCAGCCAATGATCATCCAGAACCATTTTGGGCATGACCCTGATTTTCCTCTTGTTATTTCTAGCGCTTTATTATTATGGGTGACCTTTTTTTTAATGCCATCCAACATTTCCAAGAAAGCAGCAGTAGAACAACTGGAGTTCTATTCTTCAGATTCAGACGAGACCTAATAAGTATTGGGAAAACCTATTTATATAACCATTAGTTGGATGTAATGGAATGAGATTCAGAAGTTGTGATAAAAATTTAATTAGCAAAATAGAATCCTGTTTTATATATGGCGGTATCAAAGGAGCCCTTTGAAGGTATTTATTCCTTGGAAAGGTTTTAGTGCTTCATAGGGACGCGGTGGCTCAGTGGGTTAGGACGCTGAGCTTGTCGATCAGAAGGTCGACAGTTTGGTGGGTCGAATCCCGAGTGCCGCATGACAGAGTGAGCGCCTGTTACTCGTCCCAGCTTCTGCCAACCTAGCAGTTCAAAAGCACGTAAAAATGCAAGTAGAAAAATAGGGACCACTCCGGTGGGAAGGTCACAGCGTTCCGTGTGCCTTTGGCGTCTAGTCATGCTGGCCACATGACCACAGAGACGTCCTCGGACAAGCGCTGGCTCTTTGGCTTTGAAACGGAGACGAGCACCGACCCCTAGAGTCGGAAACGACTAGCGGGGGAACCTTTACCTTTACTTTACCTTTAGGGATTCAGAAACCAAGGAAGTGCTAAAACTTACACAAAAAATAACACCCAGATATAGTTAGGTCTACTCCTAACTTGTTCCACAAGTTAGAAGAAGCTTCTTGGATGAGAAATGGAACATCTTCTAGGAAAAACAAAGCCCAACCGTCTTTTGAAAAGGGATCTTTGGAACAAACATCAGCTGGATGACTGAGAATCTCCATAGACAACTTGTTCCACAGTATCCAACCAGCCCATTCTGGACTCTTAGGAAACATGCCAGGTTTAATGCTTGTGGAACATCACACAGCACTTGATCTTCCACAAACCCATAGTCAAAATTTACCTGTTCTCTAAGATGTCATATGACACCAGAGAACTTTAAATTGCAGAAATGAACAGGGACATCCTTGGAAGTAGAGAATCAAAAGGTCAAGATCTTGTCCACAGGCATGCGATCTCAGCACATCCCATTTTATCTGTGGCACCAGTGAAAATGGCCAGGGCTCCAGTTGAACAGTCAGAGACACCCACTTGAGCTTTTTCAGGCCACCATCTTTCCTCGGTAATAGATAAAGGTCATTGGTTGTTTGTTTGTTTTTCCTGATTTCCTTCTATTTCTTTTTTTTTTTCATTCCAGTGCATACACAGGGATTTGGCTGCCAGGAACATCCTTCTTTCTCAAAATAACGTGGTGAAGATTTGCGATTTTGGATTGGCCAGAGATATATACAAAGATCCTGATTATGTGCGGAAAGGAGATGTAAGTATGGAGCTGGGTGTTGTAAGACCCTTTTCCTAATTGTGCCCATCACGGGGTGGAATGTGGGTTGGGTTCCTAGCAGGGAGGGGCTGATTTCCATGGGGCAAAGAGGCAGAGGAGCTTGGAAAGTTTAATCAGCAAGGAAGAGGGTTGAAATGGTTCCTCTCTGGCAGTTCCAAAGTATATCTGTAGTTAAGCAGATAGTTGCTTTAGACTGGCAAGATTCTGTCTATAGGTGGAGAACAATAAGGGAAACTGCCCAGAAATAACTCTTATGTTTCGCTCTTGATTCTTGGGGCCTGACATCTGACCTCCTTTGACATCATTAATCACAAATGTTATTCATCCCTGCTCCCCACCTCCCCCACCCCTGTGATATTGAATAGGATACACATGCTTTGATCAACGTATTTAATATCCAGTTCAGATTGGTGACACAACTAGGTCTTCTTTCCTAATCATGAGGATACCATCTAAAACAGGGGTCCTCAACCTTGGCAACTTTAAAACTTGTGGACTTCAACTCCCAGAATTCCTCAGCCAGCAAAGCTGGCTGAGGAATTCTGGGAGTCGAAGTCCACAAGTCTTAAAGTTGCCAAGGTTGGAGACCCCTGATCTACAGTAAAATAATACAGTGCACATCCCAGCATTGCAAGACAAGCTCCACCTTTTTTTAACTTGCATCACAATGTGACAAGCAAATACAAGAGGGGTTGAGTTTGCACTGTAACACACAAAAATGTACACTTGCCTGACCGTCCATCTTGGATGACATACCAACCTTGTGCTTCTTTCCTTTCCCAGGCCAGGCTGCCCCTGAAATGGATGGCTCCAGAAGCAATTTTTGACAAAACTTACACAACTCAGAGTGATGTCTGGTCCTTTGGTGTGCTGCTGTGGGAAATATTTTCCCTAGGTAAGAATTGTTTTGCCTTGCTTTGATTTTAAGTAGAAGACGTATGCGCACTTAATGTCGTAAAAGGATATCAGAGTGGGATGTTTACTACTGGAAATTGACCGACCTAAACCAGGAATGAAGGCAAATATGGGCGTCCCCAGATAATGTTGCAGGATCCAATCTGGGTCAGTCACTGGTACCTGAGGCTTAGTCTTCCGAGCTTTCGAACACATGTTGGATCCTCAGGGAACTTCTCTCTCGCCAAAATGTGTGCTTTGGGCTATTCTATGCATAGTATTTATGTGGCCCCTGGTTGTGTGGGGGTTTTTAGTTGTTGATTGGGTTGTTGCTGTTGGCTCTTGTTTCCTTGCGCTGCCAAGTCCTCGGCTCACAGAATAGCCCAAAGCAGACATTCTGCAGAGAGAGAAGTTTCCTGATCGATGGGTCTCAACACAAATCTGAAAGCTCAGAAGACTAAACCAAGCCAGATTGGATCCTAAACCACATTTATTATTAAAGCAGGTCCTTTTCTAGAAGGAAAGCATCTTTCCCTTGTAAGGGCAACAAAGCCTGTGTTGCAGCCAAGCTGCTGTCAACAGCATCTTTCATTCATTCCTGACCTGCAGCACTTGATGAGTGTGAACTGCTGCGCACATCCCCCTTTCACAATTCCAACATGGGACGGGACCGAAGATACTGGATTAGCAGCAGAGAAATCTAAGTTGAGTCCAGCCTCACCTACAGAGCTGACTTGGGTCCGGGGTAATCTTTTAACCAAGCAATTGTTATTTATTTATGAAATGTATGAACCACTTCAGGCCAACGGTCCTGATTGCTGTATAGGGAACCATAGCAGCACAAACGATGCAAAACAGTGCAATCAAAGTCGATTAAACTAAGGCACAGCCTTGTAATAGCTATTACTTCTGGCACCAACAGTTTTTGGCAGCAATCAAATCTTAAGATTTGTCTGGACCTGGTTGGTGAAAACCTCAGAGGCTACGAGGGAGGGAATGGCTACAGAGGTGAAAGGTGGATGTATTCCTGAAAAAAAAGGACATAACTCTAAAACGGTAGTCCCACCGATGCTTTTTTCAAAAGGCAACTGAACTCTCTTTGTTTTTGCTCAAAGACGTTTCTCTTCTCATCCTTCCATTCTCCACCATTCAGTCAGAACTGAAGAAGCTTCTTGGATGAGAAGAGAAATGTTTTCAAGGACAAAAAAAACAAGTTCCATTGCCTTTTGAAAAAGCACCTTTGGGACAAGCTGGATGACTGAGATTTTCCTTAAACGTCTTATAAAGGGAGTCCTCGACTTACCACGGTTCGCTTAGCAACTCGTCAATGTTACGATAGGTCTCCCCGGGGTTCAAGTTCTGATGGCTGCTGCTCCTCTTCACAGTCGTGACCACATTTTGGATGCTTACCAACCGGCTTGCATTTGCAGCATCCTGTGGTCACATGACTGGGTTTTACGAGATTTTTGCCAGAAACCAGCCTGTACTTCCCATTTCCTGTAAAATCAACCCATAGAGAACATTTCGTCCACTTGATGACTGTCACAAAAAACGGTAATAAAGTCAGATCGATCATTTGGTTGACCTGCTTGACAACTGTCACAACTTAGGACAAAATGGGCAGTTTCCATTACAGCCATAACGTCAGGACTGCCTACAAATAAAGGAACGTGAGAACAGCCATTGTAGAGGATTCCGCTGCTCAAGGGCTAAACCCAGCATGGACGTTTTCTTCCACGTCTCCAAGAGACATATTTCCCGTCAGCACCACCACATAAGTTAGAAACACAGTACACTATGTGAGAAAAGGCGGCAGCCGCCCATCCTGTTGGCTGCATATTTTAGGAGGAGTTTCCCAAACATACCTTTTAGCCTGAGATGGAAAGTCTAGTAACATCCTGAGCTCCTACTGCTAAGTTTTATGAACCAGTGTTCTGGTCAAGGTCAAGAGTTTGCTGGCTGGGTTCTCCGATGTTCAGTTTTATACACACACACACACACACACACACATGCACACACACACACACACACACACACACATAGTGTGTTTGTATGGGTATATGGGTATATGTGTATAGATAGTTAGATAGATAGATAGATAGATAGATAGATAGATAGATAGATAGATAGATAGATAGATAGATAGATAGATAGATAGACAGACAGACAGACAGACAGACAGACAGACAGACAGACAGACAGATAACTCTTCTCTCCTCATGGCAGGTGTGATTGTGTAATTGAAGTCTTCCCCTTTTTACAAGTTTGGTCCCAATAGAAAAAGGGCAAAGCTTCAATAACAGGATAACAGAATAACAGAGTTGGGAAGGGGCGTTGGAGGTTTTCTCATACAACCCCCTACTCAAGCAGGAGACCCTAAACTAGACATGTCAAACACAAGGCCCGGGGGCCAGATCCGGCCCACGAAGTGGTTTCATGTGGCCCACGAAGCCATCCTGGAAACAGTGAGGGAACGGCCCCCACTGCCTTGGCCCTGGCCCAGAGACCCTCCTTCTGCCAGAGACCCTCAGATCTGTCCCACTCCTGCCCAGGCCCCCATAGGTACCCTTGATGCTAACGATGTAGAGCTGGCCACGCCCACCCAGTAGGCCATATGCACTCTAGCCACGCCCACCCAGTAGGCCACGCCCACCCAGGCCATACCCACCCAGCCCCCTAAGGGCAACCTCAATGCTGATGTGGCCCTCAATGAAATTGAGTTTGACACCCCTGCCCTAGACCATTTCAGACAAGTGGTTGTCCAGTGATGGAGCACCCACAACTTCTGGAGGCAAGCCGTTCCACTGGTTAATTGTTTGGACTATCAGGAAATTATCTCCTTGATGGTTCTCTCCTTGATTAATCTCCATCCATTGCTTCTTGCCCTCCCTTCAGGTGGTCACAGGAACCATCCTTACCTTTTTGTCCCCTCCCCTCAGACCGCCCCCCCCCCGCGCCATTTAGCATCTACCAGAAACAAGGTTGGGTGATTCAGGGGAACAAATAATTATATAGAGCCTTGGTGGAGCAGTGGGCTAATGCCTCCTTAAGTAACACCAGCTGCCTGCAATTAGTGCAGGTTCGCGTCCCACCAGGCTCAAGGTTGACTCAGCCTTCCATCCTTCCGAGGTAGGTAAAATGAGGACCCAGATTGTTGGGGGCAATAAGCTGACTTTGTAATAATGCCGCTTGGGGGCCCCTGAAAGCCCTAATAAGCAGGCATATACATAGAATGAAGGCTATTGCTAAGCTTGTAAGCAGCCCTGAGTCTTCGGAGAAGGGCGGGATATAAATGGGATTAAAATAAAAAATAAAAAATATACGAGTCCCATTCAAAAACAATTTGCAACTATCAAGCAGATGAGAGCTATGGATTTACATCCTTCAACAGACTGCAAGTGGGGAAGCCGGTCTATTCCAATTCCTCCGCCAAATGTATTCACAGGCTGGAGGTGATAATCATCTAGAAAGGAGTTTGAATTATAAGCCTGAGCAGGTCAGGGGAGGAAAATAATAAATAAATATGAAGCTAGGCTTCCTGCCTCCCTGCAGGTCACAGTCTAAAAATAGGGGGGGGGAAGAGGAAGGAAGGGGAAAGGTGGCAGGAGAAGCAACAGGAAAAGGACATGTGACGATGGTGGTAACCCAAGTTTCAGTTGTGTAGCTGACTTTGAATGGTCGCTAAATGAATGTATAAGGTAACCCTCTTGTTACAACCACAATCAAGGACCAAATGTATGTTGCTAAGCGAGAGATTTCTTAAGTGAGTTTTGGCCCCTTTTTACAACCTTTCTTGACATAGTTTGTTAAGTGAGTCAATGCAGTTATTAAGTTAGTAACATGGTTGTTAAATGAATCTGGCTTCCTCATTGACTTTGCTTGTCAGGAGGTCACAAAAGGGATCACATGACCCCTGGGACACTGCAATTGCCATAAATACGTACATGCCAGTTGCCAAGCATCCAAATTTTGATCCTGTGTCCATGGGGATCTTGAAGAAACTAGGATTAAACAAAAATTATAGCTCCTGTGGATCCGCTCACTGTTTTTTCGAGGTTGAATTGGTTTATGAACTACATTTAAAATTCAATTCGGGTATTCCTTGGTACGGGCACGTCATTCCTGGAACAAGATTGGAAGGTGGGAAGTCATGTTAACCTGTCGGGGGCAGAAAATTAGGAATCTCTCGCCCACAAATTGTATTAAAGAGGAAGAAGCATTCCTGATTTGCAGCAATTAATAAGACTTGTTATCTAGAGTGGGTGCGACTGGACTCTTCGTCAATCTTCTTCTAGAATAATGTCTCTCAACCTTGGCAACGTGACGATGTGTGGACTTCAACTCCCAGAATTCCCCAGCCAGCCATGCTTCTGGGAGTTGAAGTCCACACATCGTCACGTTGCCAAGGTTGAGAAACTGTTCTGGGTTTTCAGCTTCAGTTTCAGAAAAATGATGAGGCAGAACTGCACGCTAATCTGAATAGAGAATGGAAAAGGAACTGAACAGAACAGAATCTTTAGGCTCTTACAGAAGCTAACAGAATAACAGAGTTGGAAAGGACCTTGGAGGTCATCTAGTCCAACCCCCTGCTCAGGCAGGAGACCCTATACCATTTCAGGCAAATGGCTGTCCAGTCTCTTCTTAAAGGCCTCCAGTGATGGAGCACCCACAGCCTCTGAAGGCAAGTCGTTCCACTGGTTAATTGTTCTTACTGTCAGGAAGTTTCTCCTTAGTTCCAGGTTGCTTCTCTCCTTGATTAGTTTCCATCCATTGTTTCTTGTCCTGCCTTCTGGTGCTTTGGAAAATGTGAGGGTTTAGGTTTTTTGCTGGACAGAAAAACGAACCAGGATGGCTACAAAGGTCAAGTGATGGAAAGCAATGTCTATTTCTACATGTCTATTTCTACATCTATTTCTGTCTGGGTTTTTTCCAAAAACACCCAAACAAGCATCTCTTCTGCCTGTAATGCTTTCACACCAGCAGCAATTTTCCTTGTCCTGCATCACTTCTTTCCTGCCTGCCTGCCTGCCTCTTTGCTGTTAATTTTGCATCCAACTTGAGCAAAGACCCTGGGGTGGATTTGATAATTTGTCCTCATTAGAGTGATCGGTTGCCTTCCGTTGATCCTAAGTGATGCCACGCAAGCATGGATGAGGAAGTGTGGGGGGGGAATGGAAGAGAGCTCTGCTTGGGACCCCCTTAAGGCTAAAGTGCAAAATGGAAAGGAAGGAAAATCACTTGATGGAGCAGCCCAACTCTGCTTGATGGAAGAAGGGCGAGGAAGGAGCATCGGCAAACATTGATTAATTGTTCTCACTGTCAGGAAATTCCTCCTTAATTCTAGATTGGATCTCTCTTTGCTAAGTTTCCATCTGTTACTTCTAGTCCTACCCTCAGGTCTTTGGAGAATAAGTCAACCCCTTCCCCTCTGTGACAGCCCCTAAGGACTGGAAGACTGTTGTCATGTCACCCCTTAGTCCTTCTCTTCCTTATACTAAACAGGCCAAGTTCCCTTCGTTGAGGTTCCATTGGCATTAAAACCAGATTAAATTTTATTTATTTATTTATTTATTTTAATTCCATTTATATCCCGCCCTTCTCCGAAGACTCAGGGCGGCTTACAAGCTTAGCAGTAGCCTTCATTCTATGTATATGCCTGCTTATTAGGGCTTTCACACACACCCCAAGCGGCATTATTACAAAGTCAGCTTAATTGCCCCCAACAATCTGGGTCCTCATTTTACCTACCTCGGAAGGATGGAAGGCTGAGTCAACCTTGAGCCTGGTGGGACACGAACCTGCACTAATTGCAGGCAGCTGGGGTTACTTAAGGAGGCATTAGCCCACTGCTCCACCAAGGCTCTAAAAAATACAGTGGAGGCACAATTTAGTTTCTTCCTTAGCTTCACGGAGCCCAGATTATGAAAGAATGGCATTCTGCAGCGCCTTAGGGGGGCCATGGAGGAATTGAGACAATTACAAAGCTAGAACTTAATCAGCTAGTTATGAACTTTTGATGAGGAAGCTGGCTATCAGGAGACAGATTTCCGACTGTGAAATAGAAAAGTGAAGTATACAACAGGAGCTTTCGCTCTCTTAAATTGACTGTTATTTTATCATTATTCGGCTTCTCCCACAAAGCATTTGGGATTGAGGGGGTTTTGTTTTGTTTTGTAATATTGGTTGCATGGATGCAGTCAAGCAATTAAAGAGGCCACAGCTGTACATTTACGGTGTTATAATCAGCTTTTCTGTGAATCCAAAATGCAATTGGGGTGGCCAACTTCCAGAGCTGTCTTGGCCGATGAAAAATTCACCAGGGACAAAGCCAGATTTAACGGAGACTTTAAATAGAGGCCTTTTCAAAAAAAAAATCTTAACCAGGCACACCAACACAACTGATGTCATATGGAATGGTTGCAATTCAGAGGTGGACTTTTTCTCTTTCTTTTGTGCAGCATATCCTTCTTTCTAAACAGTAGCTAAGTTCTCAAAATGGAAAAAATAAATAATGCCTTAAAGTATTACAGTGGCAAAACCTCCATGTGCCTATGTACAGTATGCTTCTGTGTTCATGTGTGCGTTTGTGCGTGCATCTTGATTACAGCTATAAGAAGTTGCAAACATCAAATAATATATATATATATATCCCCATGTACATCAAATAATATATATATATATATTATATATATATATATATATATATATATATATATATATATATATATATATATATATATATATATATATATATATATATATATATATATATATATATATATATATATATCAAATAAATTATATATATATATATATATATATATATATATATATATATATATATATATCCCCATGTACATTTTGGACATGATTTTAGACATCTGTATTTTAGAAAATAGAGGGACGCGGTGGCTCAGTGGGTTAGGACACTGAGCTTGTCGATCAGAAGGTCGGCAGTTTGGCGGGTCGAATCCCGAGTGCCGCGTAACAGAGTGAGCGCCTGTTACTCGTCCCAGCTTCTGCCCACCTAGCAGTTCGAAAGCATGTAAAAATGCAAGTAGAAAATAGGGACCACTTCGGTGGGAAGGTAACAGCGTTCCGTGCGCCTTTGGCGTCTAGTCAGGCCGGCCACATGACCACGGAGACGTCCTCGGACAAGCGCTGGCTCTTCGGCTTTGAAACGGAGATGAGCACCGGCCCCTAGAGTCGGAAACGACTAGCACACATGTGCGGGAGAACCTTTACCTTACCTATTTTAGAAAATAAAAAAGAAACAACTTTTTAAAGCCATGCAAGATGCACGTGGTAGTTAGGATTATGAATGAGATAAATATAGCCCAACCTGGGAGCAAATCTGGAAAAGTATTCAAGATTGAGGATACTGACTTGAGTTGGATGCACAGGGAAGTGAAACAGATGCTTTTCCACATGTGTCTCCCTACAGAGGAATCCACTACCCATAGGTAGAAGCTTCTTCAACTCTGACTGGATGGTGGGGAACGGAAAGATTTATATTCCTTAGACAGCTGGTCATTTGCATCCTTTCAGAGGGTCGTTGAGGCCACTTGGAGGTTTATCTGTGTCCTCAGGGTCACCTGAGTAGTGCAAATGGGTGTGGAGGCTTCTTGGCTGCAGGATGTTTTCTGCCCCTGGGTCCCTGTGTCTAGACATTTAGCTCTGCACTTTGGGAAGAACATCCTTCAAATGGTGCGGAAGTAGGAACAGATTTCCAGAAATCATTGCAGACCACAGGAGCCATTTGCACTTCAGTTTGAGATTCAGACAACACAAACTCATCCCCAACAACCTGCGCCTGTCTTCAACACTGGACCCCGGGCATAAAACATCCTGCAGCCAAGAAGGCTCCACACCCATTTGCACCACTTAGGTGACCCTGAGGACACAGACAAATGTCCAAGTGGCCTCAACGACCCTCTAAAAGAATGCAAATGACCGGCTGTCTACAAGGAGTATAAACCCTTCCATTTCCCCACCATCCAGTCAGAGCTGAAGAAGCTTCTTGGATGAGAAGCGAAACGTCTTTGAAGAAAAACATGAAAGTCCAGTTGCCTTCTAAAAAAACACCTTTGGGTCAAGGCCTACTTGTACTAATATGAACATGCTATTATCAAATGCTTACAATGTGTCAGCTGCATTTTTTTAATGAAATATTTGCTGATGGACACAGAAACGTCTGGTGAAAATCTAGCAAGAGCTGGGCTGAGACGGGTCAGCACCATCAATTTATAAATGGTAGAAAATCTGCACAATGCAAGTAACAGCAGGATTCCTGTGGAAATTTTTTTCCAGCGATGACAGTGGATTCCAGCAATGAGATCTGGATTAACGTTCTTTGCTTTTTCTTTCTTTCTTCTACTTTTCAAGGAAGTCAAGCTGAATTAAAATTTTCTCAGCTCTTTCAAAGTGTGTGGGTTTTTTTTCTCCTTGACATTTGTATTAGGTTAATATATCAATATGCTGTTCGCTTTCCTTGTCATCTTTGTTCGGCGTCATAACAGCAGGAATCCCTCTTCTGCAAGATTTCAAATAACAAGGTGCTGACAGCTGACGCGGAGTTTATCTTTCTACAGCTTTTCTGCCCAGACCATTTGTCAGAACTTCTTATTGATTCGTAGTTATTGATTTGGCATTTCACAAGTTTCTGGAACAATCCATGTTTTGCTCCTGAGCATGTCCTCTCAGAGGCTAGGGTATAAGATGGTCATTTTGCTTGCTTGTTGCAAAGAAATTGTGGGTGTTCCATCACTGCAGATTTTTAAGAAGAGGCTAGACAGTCACTTGTCTAAGATGGTATAGGTTCTCCTGCTTGAGCAGGGGGATAGACTAGAAGACCTCCAAGGTCCCTTCCAGCTCTATTCTATTCTAAATGTCTGTATCAGAATCAGAATCAGAATAGAGCTGAAAGGGACCTTGGAGGCCTTCTAGTCCAGCCCCCTGCTCAACCAGGAGATCCTATACCATTTCAGACAAATGACTGTCCAGTCTCTTCTTAAAAAGCTCCAGTGATGGAGCACCCACAATGTCTGAAGACAAGCTATTCCACTAGTTAATTGTCCTTGCTGTTAGGAAGTTTCTCCTTAATTCCAGGTTGCTTCTCTCCTTGATTAGCTTCCATCCATTGTTTCTTGTCTTGCCTTCTGGTGCTTTTGAAAATAAGTTGACCCCCTCCTCTTTGTGACCACCCCTCAATTACTGGAACACTGCTATCATGTCCCCCCAGTCCTTCTTTTCTCTAGACTAACCAAACCCAAATTCTCCATATTTTTAGTCTCCAGGCCTTTAATGATGATTACATGATTAAATTTAATGATTCTTGTGAATGAGGATGCATTCTCAAGAAGCCAATCTGCATTGGCTTCTTGTGAATGCATCATCGACTTGCAGATATGAGACTCTAGAGCCCACTAGAATTTCCCAGAATCTTGAGGGTAAATGTCAGAGAGTCCTCAAAGTTAATGAGTAGTCATTTTAATGAGACCAAAGAGGAGCATGGTAACTCTGATGGTTAGGATGCTGGGTGGTTAGCAAGCCTGCATTTGAGGCCAAGTGTTCCCTTGGTATGGGGTGAGCTCTTATCCTTTGCTCCAGCTCCTACCATGGGCATGAAAGAATCCTCCAGCTGGGCATTCTCCAGGCAATGGTAATGTCACTGCTTAATTCTTTCAACCCGGAAGCGCCTTGGCTCTTCTGACATGAGTGCAAAAAAAGGAGACCAAAAGAAGTGATGGCATTAGACACGTAAAAGGTAAAGGTAAAGGTTCCCCCACACATGCGTGCTAGTCGTTTCCGACTCGAGGGGCCGGTGCTCATCTCCGTTTCAAAGCCGAAGAGCCAGTGCTTGTCCGAGGACGTCTCCGTGGTCATGTGGCCGGCATGACTAGACGCCAAAGGCACACGGAACGCTGTTACCTTCCCACCGGAGTGGTCCCTATTTTTCTACTTGCATTTTTACGTGCTTTCGAACTGCTAGGTTGGCAGAAGCTGGGACGAGTAACAGGCGCTCACTCTTGTTACGCGGCACTCGGGATTCGACCCGCCAAACTGCCGACCTTCTGATCGACAAGCTCGGCGTCCTAACCCACTGAGCCACCGCATCCCTTCATTAGACATGACTCCAGAGTAAACCTAATGACTATATTTGATTTGCTCTCTGAGCTTGCTTGTTTGCTTGCGGACGTTTCACTACCCAAACTAGGTAACATCAGCAGTGCTATATTTGATTTGAATTAGATATAGGTGAAATTTAGTTTTCTAAAAGCACCCAATTTTTGAGTGAACAGCCCCTGTCTTTTCACTCAAATGTTAAGTGTATCCCATCACTTGCAAAAACAATACATACTTCTGATCTGTGGGAGGAATCAATCACTCCCTCCATCTGGGGCATTCACAAGGGGTCCATAAAGTCAACAAGGTGAAGGCCATCTTGACTTTTTTAGGGGGAGGAGGCCTCTCTGCAGTTGTCCCTGACTTCAAAACAGAAGACTTTCAAGAAATAGCTTAATCTTCTCCAAAGCATACATTTCATTCTGTCCGATAGAAACATAGCTGAAAAAGCCTGTAGTGAGATTTTCTCTCTTCTACGGCTAATGAAAGCCAAAATAGGGTGTACAACAAATTATTCCAGTCAAACTCTTAAGCATTAGCATTTTTATTTGTTTCTAAAGATCATCGTGCCATGCCAATGATGAGGAGCTGGATGTCAAACCTCTAACAGGAATCAGTGCATGATCAAGGATATTCACCCAGGATATTATTAATCGAGTTTAATGTCAGGAAAAAGCTTTATGGATATGCAATCTTGGAAACTATATTCCAGTCCTTATTTATTAAAGAGTAACTAGATGTGTCTGGTCTAATGTATCACGCACACAGACCCACACACACACTCATGCATATGTGGTACACACGCTCCTTTCCCTTATGATTATGGCATGTCTGGAAGAGACACAAGAAAACTGTGTTTCTGAATGGTACTCATTGCTCCATATTTATCCTTGCAGGGGCTTCTCCTTATCCAGGAGTCCATATTGATGAGGACTTTTGTCGACGTCTCAAAGAAGGAACACGGATGAGGTCTCCAGAGTATTCCACTCCAGAAATGTAAGCTTTCCCATCCATTTCTAGATGTTTTACATTGCTCTGTTCGCCCATAATTCTCCCAAGTACAGAACAACAAATGTGCCTTTACTTCTTCAAGAGCCTTTATGTCTTCTGAGGTCTGTCTGATACCTTACTTTTCTGTCACTTCTCATTCTTTTCCCAGATAAATCTCTTCCTACAGAGTTGCATGAAGCAACTGCAGAATCTGTAGTTAGGCACTATTCTTTACACCCAGTCTCCTACTCCCTAAGCTAGCTCTCCACTAAAATCATTTTGGAAAGCTTTGGGATTTCTCAGTCCTGGCCAGACACAATGGGCAATACTTTTTTGCTTTTAAATAATTTCCTGAAAACATTTGGATATACTGGATGGAAATGTCATTCAAACTAAGTACTTTTTTCCCTCTATATTTAATTATAGGCTGCCCAGAGCTGTTGGGGCTGGTGTGGTAGCTCAGCAGTTAAGATGCTGGGCTTTTTGGCTGGAAAGCCAGCAGCCCAGGTTCAAGATCTGAGCGCCATGCGATGGAGTGAGCTCCCGTTCCGTGCCCCAGCTCCTGCCAACCTAGCAGTCTGAAAGCATGCAGATGCGAGTAGATAAATAGGTACCACTTCAGTGGGAAGGTAACAGCGCTCCATGATGTCATGCTGGCCACATGAGTGTGGAAATGTCTTTGGACAGTGCTGGCTCAATGGCCTTGACATGGAGATGAGCACCATCCCCTGTAGTAAGCAACAACTAGTGGAGTAAAATCCACAGGGACTCCAGAGTTGTTGGGCAAATGGGTTGCTGATAAATTAAATCAATAATAACATCATAAGGCAGTGGGTCTTCCCAGTGCCACACCTGAACTACAGAACTGCGTGCCCGAGTTAATTCATCAAAGCCATGCTATTAAGAAGGACCTTTGTGCCACACCGAGTGGACATTTTGACTGAAATGTTATCTGCTGGCCTCTCTTTCATCTTAAAAAATAAATTCTGATGGCCCAACAGGGCACAGGGTTAGCTAGCAGAAGAATGGATTGATAGCTCTTTGTCAGTTTTAAAATTCAATCACCATTTTTTAAATCCCCTGTAGCTACCAGACCATGTTGGACTGCTGGCACAGTACCCCAACCGAGAGACCCACTTTTACCAACCTTGTGGAACGCTTAGGGGATCTGCTCCAGGCAAATGTACAGCAGGTAAAATGCAGAAGAATGGTCCCGTTTGGGTGGGAAACGCTTCAACTAAATGGAAGCAAAAGCTCTTCCTGCAAGTTAAATTTTAAAAGGACAAGTTTTATAATTGGATAAATAAGAGGGACCATGTGTGGTTTCTTAAGAGTCTTGCAAACAGCTAAAGAATTGCTGGTTTCTAAATATAGCAAAGAATAATTAGTTTGGGACCTAATGTTCTGGATTTCTTCTCAATGGGCTAACATAGGGACTATGTACGTGCTAGGATGAGCTTCAGCCTCAGCGTCCCCAGTTGAACATGATGCCCTTGTACTTCTTAAGTCTGGCCTACTTCTCAGGATTGTTGAACAGTTGAGGGAACTAGGTATGTCTAGCCTATTGAAGAGAAGGATTAGGGGGGACATGATAACTGTCTTCCAATACTTGAGAGGCTGTCACAGAGAAAAGGCAATTGATTTATTCTCCAAAGCACCTGAAGGCAGCACAAGAAGTAACGGGTGGAAGCTTCTTAAGGAGAGATCCAACCTAGGAGTATGGAGAAATGTTCTGACAGTAAGAATCATTCATCAATGGAAAAGCTTCCCTGCGGGAGTTCTAGGTGCTCCGTTGCTGGAGGTTTTCAAGAATAGCCTGGACAACAATTTGACTGGGAAGGGATAAGTTCTCCTGCCTTGAGCAGAGGTTGGGCTAGAAGACCTCCAAGATCCCTTCCAGACTTACGATTCGATGCTCTATGCCCACTGGTCCAAGCTTTACTTCTCTACATTCAGCTCCTTGGAAGATTAACAGATAAGTGTTGAGCAAAGGAACCACAAGAGAAAGAAAGCAAAGAAATGTAGTAGTTTAGGCAGCATACAGAAACTGTGGCCCTTGAGACATTCTTGGATTATGACTCCCATCACCTCTAGTTGTGGATGATGAGAGCTGAGATTTAGAGCATCTGGATTAAGGCTCCAAATATGAAATCTCAGCCAGATTGGTTAAGGCATCGGTCTAGAAAATGGGAGATTGTGAGTTCCAGCCTTGCCTTAGGCACAAAGCCAGCTGGGTGACCTTGGGCCAGTTGGAAATTTTCTTGATGACCTCAGAAACAGAGAAAAGTGTATGTTGGACAAGATACCATGGCTAGTGCATTGCCAAAATATTACAGCTGGGTCCCAGAGAGATAAAATGAAAAAAAATAATCTCCTGAAGGCTTCAGGTAAAGTGATCTCCTATGACAATTAGAGGAATGGGACAGTTTATGATTTCTGAAATCAAGAAAGAGAAGTGAGCCTCAACTTCTCCTGTTTTCTTTTCCCAAGGATGGGAAAGACTATATCCCGCTGAACATTACCTTGTGTCCTGATGGAGACTCCAACCCAAAGATCTGCATCTTGGAAGAGAACGTGAGCAACTTCATTCACCGCTGGAGTGCTATAGAAGCCAGGTAAGGGAGCAACTTCAAGCAATGAAAAAACTTTTCCCAGCCAGAAACGACCGTCTTATTGATTGATTCTATTCTTTGTTTGTTTTCTCTTTTTCTCATCTTTTGAAAAAGTCTGTTATCGGTCCTTGACTGGTGCAAATAGATGTGAAAGCCCAGATTTGTAGACTGTCTTCTAAAAAGTCTAGGATAGGCTGGTAAAAACTCAAAATTGCCCCTATGTTGCCTTGTTTAATCAATACTGAGGCACAGCCATTGATCTCATTTTAACAAGCGATCAGAGAAGCCCTAAAAGTTCTGGATGTGATAGAAGTAGCAATACACCTCTTTTTTGCAGCATCTCCAAATGAATTAACAGATTAATGTTTTTCATAGAGCAGAGTAAGCACTTGGAAGGAAAGGTGGATAGCAGTGGAAACTAAATTGTGCCTCCACTGTATTTTTGCAGCTTCTCCAACCCTCTTACTGGCTATTTCCTTTATTCCTAAGAACATACCAGGTGGCTTATGTATGAGCCAGCACTGTGCTGCAACTGCCAAAAAAGCCAATGGAGTCCTAGGCTGCATCAACAGAGGGAGAGTATCAAAATCATGAGAAGTCTTACCACTTTATATACTGCATTGGTAAGACCACACTTGGAATACTGAGTCCAGTTTTGGTCACCAGGATACAAGAAAGGTGTTGAGATTCTAAAAAGAGTGCAGAGAAGATCAAAAAAGATGATTAGGGGACTGAGCAGAATGCTTGTTAGAATGGAACAGGGGTCTTCAAACTTGGCCCTTTTATGACTTCTGGGAGTTGAACTCCACAAGTCATAAAAGGGCCAAGTTGGAAGACCCCTGGGATAGAATAACAGAGTTGAAAGGGACCTTATAGGTCATCTAGTCCAACCCCCTGCTTAAGCAGGAGACCCTACACCTTTTCTGACAGATGGCAGTCCAGTCTCTTCTTGTAACCTTCCAATGCTGAAGCTCCCACAACTTCTGAAGGCAAGCTGTTCCATTAGTTGATTGTTCTCACTGTCAGAAGACTTCTCCTTATTTCTAGGTTGAATGTCTCCTTGATCAGTTTCCATCCGTTATTCCTTGTCTGGCCTTCAGGTGCTTTGGAAAATTGGTTGACCCCCTCCTCTCTCTGACAGCCCCTCAAATATTGGAACCCTGATATCATGTCTCCCCTGGTCCTTCTCTTCATTAAACTAGGCAAACCCAATTCCTGCAACCGTTCTTCATACAGTATGTTTTAGCCTCCAG
This sequence comes from Vipera berus, assembly GCF_964194415.1. NCBI lineage: Eukaryota > Metazoa > Chordata > Lepidosauria > Squamata > Viperidae > Vipera > Vipera berus. The sequence goes on from NC_138214.1 coordinate 16,479,646, forward strand.
CCCCCTAATCATCTTTTTTCCGGTATCTTTTTTTTTCACACGAATGGGCAGAAAAGATCGTCCTTGTGTCAGCTGATCCCTTTAATGGCCATGTGTGGGAAACCCAAAATCTTACCTCCTCTTTATTTCCAGCATTAACTCCAAGAACCGGCCACTCAGTGTCAAGACCTTTGATGAGGTGCCTGTAGAGAAAGGGAAGATCATACACGAGGTGAGCTTGAACCGGACTTGTGTTTTTCACCGCCCACCTGAAAGTGGCCACTGTTAAGGGGAAGATCTGCAAGCAGGAAACAGCTAGGAAATCCATCCCTGAATGTAAACAATTACTTGAAAAGGAACAAACAATTGAAGTTATCCAAAGGTACAGGTTAACAATAGGCGCATAATGTAGCCAATATTTTTCAGACAATTGCATTGTCATTTATGGGTTTATCCTGCCATATTGAGCCATCGTGGCGCAGTGGTTAGAATGCCGTATGGCAGGCTAACTCTGCCCACAGTCTGGAGTTCGATCATGACCGGCTCAAGGTTGACTCAGCCTTCCATCCTTCCGAGGTCGAGAAAAAGAGGACCCAGATTGTTGGAAGCAATAGGCTGACTGTGTAAGCCGCTTAGAGAGGGCTGTTAAGCACTTTGAAGCGGTATATAAGTCTAAGTGCTGTTGCACTAAGATACAGTATAATAGGTTGGTAAACTTGCCAGCCAAGTGAGCAAATCTGGGGAGATGGAAAAGAAGAAGAAAGGATCACCCACTATTATCCAGGAGAAATACAGAATATAGTAGCACTTTTAAGGCTAATTAACTTCTTCATGAATAGCAGCTCACTTATCAGAGTGTGGGGTTTGACAGGCTTTTGCTCATAGACTTTATGCCCAGATAAAGTTGGTTAGACTTAAAGGCACTACTTATTTTCTTACTCCAACCCAATTCTTCCTTGGATATTGGCGAATAGGAAAAAAAAATGAGAGAAAAATCTCAATATGGTGGTGGTGGGGGAAATGCATCAGAAGCCTCTCACATTTGTTCCAACTCTGATGAACTTCAAAGCATATCATATTTGATAGGCATACAATGGGGTGATGGTTTCTTGCCAAATGTCCAGATTTGGGACTGTTCGTTGAGGTTGAACGCATTATGTCTAACTCCAAGTTGGGATACCAAGCAAAGGCAAGGGTAATCTCACATCAGCTTTAGTCCATTGGGTTTAATCATACAGCAGATGTAATGTTCCACGGTGCAGCTTAGGAAGACATTTAAAGAGTCGTTTGGTAGTAAAGATGCGGAAGGCCCTTCGTTCAATCCCCCACATCTCCAGATAGCTTGGAAAACCTCCTGCTTGAAGTTTGGAGGAAGCTGCAGCCAATCAGTGTCAACAAAGCTTAGTTAGATAGATCAGGGCTCCAGTTTAGGAGAAATCAGCCCACCCCTGGTTTTCTTACCTTGGACTTTTGCATGTCTAGAACTTCAAGGATGGAAAAATTAAAGGAAGGAACGGAACAACTGCCCTGTCCTATCTCTTTAATCTTCCCATCTTTCTTCCTTCCTTCCTTTCCTCCCTCCCTCCCTTCCTTTTCACAATTCATTCCCACCACCCCATTGCATCCCTTCAGTTTGTATGGATTTCTAAACTTGATCCATATTTCCCTTTTAAAGCACCCTCCTCATAAAACGGAAGAGGTAGTTTACAAGCTAAGCAGAAAGCAGAAGTGGAATTAAATGAAGGGAGCCGGCTGCAACCCAGATGGTTGGGAGGGGGCAGAGATAAGGCCATTTCTGTGCCCAGACTATCTCTGAATTTAAAGCAGAAAATTGAGTATGATTCCTACCAGATTAAATTTCTCATGATCTTAGTAGAATGCTACTACTGTACAAAATAATAATAATACACCAGTCACTACCCCCACTGCGAGAAACACAATATTTGGTGGCAATCTTGTCCATTATTTTTTTTAATGAACCGGGAGGTTCAGGTTGGTGTACAAAATCCCTGGTCCATTTGAGGTCCCACTTTATTTGATGTATTTCATTTAAATTATTTAAACTGCCCAGTAGCCAATGCTCTCTGAGTGGTTTGCAATAAAACACACTTTAATACTTTGAATAAAAAAAATATAATAGTGTGCAAAATAAAAACTCACCGTATAATCTAGCCAGTGTCAAGGCAGGTTTCCAAAAAAAATTAAAAACTGTGTGCTTGTAAATATAATTAAAAGGTAGCAAAAAAGCCAGGGAAAAACCTGGGAAGGGAAAGTGGTCTTCTTCTGGAGCTAAAATGATTCTTGCATGGGAGCCAATCTAGGCAACCTTGGCTCTTTTATGACTCGTGGACTTCAACTCCCAGAATTCCTGAGCCAGCATAGCTGGCTCAGAAATTCTGGGAGTTGAAGTCCACGAGTCATAAAAGAGCCAAGATTGCCTATCCCAGGTCTAGCCTCTGGCTTTGAATGAGTAGTTTTCAGAAGCACATTCTGAGTCTTTTCTTCCTCCTCTCCTGTAGGACGGTGAGTCAGATAGTGGGATGGTGTTGACCCTGGATGAAGTCAAGAGCCGGAAGAGGTTGGAGATCCGATCCTGGCCATATGGAATCATGGCTCTTGCGTAAGTATTGATACTGTCAGAGTGTGCACAGTCTTATTGCGCTGAGATAACCCAGGAATAAACACAGTGGCTTGTATCAAATGGTGGTTTATCTTACAGTAGCTACAATATCATACACCACACTTGGTAATACAGCAGGATCCAGCAAACCACAATTACAGCAGGAAATGGAAGAGAGGGAACACAGCAGCAGAGCCTTCCTTCTATACAAAGGCTCTTAAGGAGATACAGACCCAGCTGGCTCCTAAAGGGACACAGACCTTGCTGAGTCATTCCCATCGTTACATCATACATCTCACATTATACAAGCTGGTTAGCTTCTAAATCATTACCTTGACAGATACCGTTGATGGTGGTTTGTTCTCCAGGCTTGCTGTTTAGTTTGCAAACATTTTATCACCAGCCTGGGTGACAGCCTCAGTGGGATTTTGGTTGAAGTATCTTGTTTCAGTTCTTCTCCTCTTTTATTGAGCTCATGTGGTCATGTGGCTGGTGTGTCATGTGACCGGCTGGTCATGCTGTGTAGCATGCCATGGGACTGGCTGGTGATGCCATGTGAAGGTCACCAAGTGACCCACCAACCACATGACCACATGAGATCCACCAACCACGTGAGCACATGAGATCAATAATAGCAGAGACAAACTGAAAGCAGACACTTCAACCGAGGTCCTACTCAGGATATCACTTAGCCTGGTGACGAAACGTTTGGAAGTTGTACAGCAACAAACCACCAACCACATCTACCACCAGAGCTACAAGTATTCTCTCTCGTTTCTAAGCATTTGTTTTTTATTAGGAAGTTTTATTAGTTTGTAATATACAATGGAAATACAAAAGCAAATAGCGGAAAAAACGGGGAAGAGAAAGGAGAGTAGAGAAATGAGGCAAGGGAGGGGAAAAAAGCAGAAAAAGGCATTGACTTCCAATGTCCTTCTATGCAATGGAGCAGTGATGGTGAACCTTTTAGAGACCAAGTGCCCAAACTGCAACCCAAAACTCACTTATGTATCGTCGGGTGTTGGATGGGCGTGGCCCATTGGCTGGGTGTGGCCAATTGAGTGGGCCTGGCACATTGAGTGGGCGTGGCTGCAGCGGTAATGGCAGACTGGGTGGGACTAAAAAGTTCAATCAATCAATTCCAACTTTGCAAGATCTTTTTTTTCCTGCGAGAAGTTAAAATTGATTGACTGATTGAACCTTTTTTTTTTTTTGCACACGGCAGCAGAGGCCTAAAGCGAGAATGTTTTATAAAACCCAGCTGAATGCCTAGGACTGGGGCGATGGCGCGTGTGCCCACAGAGAGGGTTCTGCATGCCACCTGTGGCACGCGTGCCATAGGTTCGCCACCACAGCAATAGAGTATCGACTTCAAACGTCAACGTTTTACTTTTACAAAACGTTATAAACAAGCCGTTTCATTAATGTCAAATCTATCTAACTGCTAAAGCCCACAATCAAAATTTTCATTTTTTTCCCCACCTCAAGCACAAAATCTAGGAGTGGTTTCCACATGGCAATAAAAGCATTCATGTTCTTTTCTTTAATCAGTACAGTCAGGTTAGCCATCTCTGCTAGCTCCATCGGCTTTTGTAACCATTCCTCCATTGTAGGAATTGGTGTAGTCTTCCATTTCTGAGCGTAGAGTAATCTTGCTGCTGTCAAGATATAGAACATCATTTCTAAGTATTGATGCTCCGTGGCTTCTTCTTGGCTTCCATATCTAAAGATCATGTGGTCCAGTCATCTGCCCAGAAAGGCCACAAATGAATAATGGCACGCAAAAGACTCATTCACTTTTTCTCTTCTTTCTAAATCTGAGCATTGTTGATGATTATGATTTGCAAAACGATTTTTAGACTAGATTTGGGATTTTTGCCTACCTGTCAAGTCCTTCCCAAGGATCTGGGATAGGCAGATGTTGCTTAATAATATTAAAGGTCCTGTCACAGAAGGTAATTATAGGTAACCCTCAGCTTACGACCGCAAGCGAGCCCACAATTTATGCTGTTAAGTGACATTTGTTGAGTGAATTCCGCCCCATTTCACGACCTTTCTTGCCCTGGTTGTTAAGGGAATCACTGTAATTGTTAAGTTAGTAACACGGTTGTTCAGCGAATCTGGCTTCCCCCATTGACTTTGCTCATCAGAAGCTCACAAGACCTGGTCATGTGACCCCGGGACACTGCAACCGTCATAAATATGAGTCAGTTGCCAAGCATCCGAATTTTGATCACATGACCATGGGGATGCTGCAATGGTCATAAGTGTGAAAGTCATAACTCACTTTTTCTGTGCCATTGTAACTTTGAACAATCACTAAACTAACCGTTGTAAGTAGAGAACTACCTGTTTTGGAACGGTAAGCAGGGTCTCCTGCGTAAACAGGGTGTTGGACTAGAGGACCTCCAAGGTCCCTTCCAACTCTATTATTTTATGTTCTAAGTAAAGCTGCCTTTTGCAATTGACTGATGGAGATTACCTTACCCTGCAGCCGTAGTTTCATTAACAATCTGAGCACTCTCAAATATTTGATGGCCTCTTTGCTACAGACGATAAAACTGAAGTATTTACTCTCAGGGCTGCTAAGCAAATGTAGTCTATTATCATAATACATCGCCATTTCTACTATGTAAATATTAAGTTACATTAAATATGTGTCATTCAAAAATACATAATTACAGTACATTGTTATCAGTGTTTCTCAAACTTCCCACAATTCCCCAGCCAGAATTCTGGGAGTTGAAGGTCACACATCTTAAAATTACCAAGTTTGAGAAACACGACCTTAAATAATGATATGTATATATTAAAACTGCTAAATCAAAAAAAAAATCAGTACCAATTAAAAACAGTCAGAAACCAATGCAACAATTAAAGCAATTGAAGCTGTTAAGTACTGCATTGTTAACAGAAGGGGGGGGGGGAAACTGTGGACTTTTATACATCACAGAACTACCCTTCTCATCAGGACAAACATCATTCAGAGGACAACATCTCTGAATTAAAACATCAGCTAAAAGAGCACCGAAATGCACTTAAGGCTTTCCTAAAGGCCCCCAAAGACTTCAGCTTACTGACCTAGACCAGACATGTCAAAGACAAGGCCCGGGGGATGGATCCGGCCCGCGAAGTGGTTTCATGCGGCCCACGAAGCCATCCTGGAAACAGTGAGGGAACGGCCCCCACTGCCTTGGCCCTGGCCCAGAGACCCTCCTTCTGCCAGAGACCCCCAGATCTGTCCCACTCCTGCCCAGGCCCCCATAGGCACCCTTGATGCCAACGATGTAGAGCTGGCCACGCCCACCCAGTAGGCCTTACGCACTCTAGCCACGCCCACCCAGTAGGCCACGCCCACCCTGGCCACACCCACCCAGCCCCCTGAGGGCAACCGCAATGCTGATGCGGCCCTCAATGAATTGAGTTTGACACCCCTGACCTAGACCTAGTAGGAACTCTTCCAAAGATCAGGAGCATTTCTAGACAAGGTCCAATGCATACAGCTGCCAGGGAACAAACTGCAGACCGGTGAACCTAATAAATGGTGAGGATCATGCAGACGTTGATAAGGGATCTGAAGGCTCAACCTTAAGATGAAGATTGAAGGAACTGGGTATGTCTAGTAGTCTAACAAAGAGAAGGACTCGGAGTGATAAGATAGCATCTTCCAGCACTTGTGGGGTTGCCACAGAGAAGAGGAGGTTGACTTATTCTCCAAAGCACCTGAGGGCAGGACAAGAAGCAATGGGTAACAGAATAACAGATTTGAAAGGGACCTTGGAGGTCTTCTAGTCCAACTTCTGCTTAAGCAGAAGACCCTATGCCACTCCAGACAAGTGGCTGTCCAGTCTTTTTAGAAAGCCTCTAGTGATGAAGCATCTACACTTCTGGTGGCAAGCTGTTCCGTTGGTTAATTGTTCTCAGTGTTGGGAAATTTTCCCCTTAGCTCTAGGTTGCTTCTTTCCATGATTAGTTTCCATTTATTGCTTCTTGTCTTGCCTTCTGGTGCTTTGGAAAACTTTGTGGCACCCCTCAAATATTGGAACACTGCTATCATGTCACCCCTACTCCTTATCTTCATTAAACTAAACATACCCAATTCCTGCAACTGTTCTTTATTTTTTTTAGCCTCCAGTCCCCTAATCATCTTTGTTGCTCTTCTCTGCACTCTTTCCAGAGTCTCAACATCTTTGTTTTATATTGTGGTGACCAAAATTGGATGCAGTATTCCAAGTGTGGTCTTACTAAGGCTTTATAAAGCAGTACTTTATAATACCGTGGTAAGACCACACTTTTCTTCACCCAAAGGTGAAGTCTGAAAGATAGAATCCTGATCATTCTGTGATACCCATGACTGAACAAAATGTAGGAGGTGGTTCATCCCATAAAAAGTGTCTTATGAACTTGAAATATCAACAAAGGAATCACTTCAAGTGTCTGCAGGTCTCTTGAAGTAATTTTCTGTTGTACAATATTTAATCTATCCCATTCACTCACTGGGAATTGTAATCAGCTATTGATAATTACTGATGTGATAATAACAGCGTGCTAACAACATGATCATAATGGTAATGCTAATTACTCTGAAAGACACAGAAACATTCATTCCAAGATTTAAAAGAATTCAAACCCCAAATAAAAGCCAGGTTTTCAGCTTTCACAGGTACACCCGAGCCTATGAGAAGCGCATTAGTCTTACCGAGTAACCTGATAATTTACTTCTGTTGTAGTGAATCAATTACTTATGGCACTGAACTTTCAGATTTATCAATAGTACATAATATATCATCAGCGGGTAATAACCTTGTTCTGTATTCTCCTCTGATCATGAGACCATGTCGTCCTTTCTGCTTCTTTGCTGCCATCTGCTGGTGGTCTGAATTTTTCAGCCGAGATCTAATAGATCTGCTGGGGAAAAATCTTAAAGCAGTTTTCTTCTTAAATTAAGCACCTTCCCGCTGGCCCAAAGTCATTCTATAATCTTCAATGGCTATGCAAGGTCTACCTGTTTAGACCCCACCTGTCTCCTGCCTACAACGCAGTCCTTTCATCGGCTCCAAGAGGATTCCATCCCCATTTGCCCTCTGACACAAGTGACTCTGAGAGTAGAGATCAGCCCCTAAGCGGCCTCAAGGACTCCGAAGGAGAGTGCTAAGGACCAGATGACTGCAAAGAAATATGATCCTTTGAACCCTCCCCCATCCTGTCAGAACTAACCCTTCCATCGCCCCCAGCATCCTGCCAGAACCGATGAAGCTTCTTGGCTGAGAAGCGAAATGTCATCTTCTCTCTCAGCCAAAGAACAGTCCAGTTGTCTTTTGACCTGTTGTGACTCAGGGCCAGCCTGTGGGTCCGACAGCCGGCTCCGATGTATCGGATGACTCAGATGAGGGGGAGGAGGGAAACGAACCGGCTGATGATGGTTTGGAGGCTTTGCAGAGCCCTCAGCCGGGGACCTCTTCTCAGCTGCGTGAGCCCGAGAGTGCGGAGGAAGATGACCCACAGCTGGCCCTGTTCAAGGACGCCCGACGCAGGAGGCAGTCGAGCAGGAACAAACAAAGAAAGGCTGCGGGACTCCTCGGGAGGAGGCACAGGGAGACCACGCTGGCTGGCTCAGGAATTCTGGGAGTTGAAGTCCACGAGTCATAAAAAAGCCAAGGTTGCCTACCCCTGGTCTAGACAGTGTTGAGCAGTGGTGGCAAACCTATGGCACGCGTGCCAGAGGGGCACTTGGAGCCCTCTCTGTGGACACATGGACCTCACTCTTTGGCTAGGTTTTTGCAGGAAACAGCCATTTCTCAAGCCCCTTCTTAGCCAAAACAAGCCTCCGGAGTGAGCGCATTGTTTTCAGCTTTGAGCTATATCAAATCTGACACCAGAAACAGACTAACAGATGACCTGAGTGCTGCATGTGTTGCTCTCAAACTTACAAAGTATAAACCAGGGTTAGACAAATTATCAGCATGCATACAACAGCAAATATCACATTAATTGTTCAAAAGCATGCCAAATGCAAACTTTTACCTTTCAGTAAAAAAAGTTGTTTGTATCATTGAAAGCTTTGTTATTGTGTTTTTCTTTTAAGGCAAAAGATGTTAATGTATGAGTTGTGGGTTTTTTTCTAAACTAAAACCTCAGTATTCAGATTAAATTGCCGTGTTGGCACTTTGCGATAAATAAGTGGGATTTCGGTTGCAGTTTGGGCACTCGGTCTCTGAAAGATTCGCCATCCCTGGTGTTGAGTTTCACGGTGGAACACAGAGAGGCCACTTACCTTTTGTGCCATCTAGAAAAGGTATTGTTCTAAGCTCAGAAATAATTAGGGCTAAAAACACAAGGACACAGAAAAGTATTCTCACCAAAAAGTGATTCTCAGTCCCTTTGGCCTGGTATTATTATCATGTTAAGTAGCAGGAACTGGGATTCAGGGAGGAAATTCTCCCAAGTCTACTTCCAGGTGCGGAGGGCTGAAATTGTGACCTTTAAGTACTACTCAGGTATATCCAGAAAGTCGCTCTCTTTTTATCTTCCCGTATTCTTGGAGAGATAAAAACCAGTTGTGGCATGTGATGCTGGTGGAATGGAAATGCCAACTATGAAAACTGGAAAGAAGAAGTGATAACCTGCTACACTATCCTTTAACTAGTCAGCTGTCAGTTGCAAACAAGCAGCCCCCCCCCCGTGCACACACACACACAAACCCACACACACACACACACTTCAAGCTAACTATTTTATTATGGTCACTTTTTGTTAATTGGATTGGATTCACACAACACTAAGCTATAAAACAGGGGTCTCCAACTTTGGCTGGCTGGGGAATTCTGGGGATTGAAGTCCACCCATTTTCAAGTTGCCAAGATTGAGAGATCCCGTTCCGGACACCCCTGCTCTAAAGCATGATTTTTAAACATCAGTGACTAGATTCACATGACCCATTCACCCAAACCCCAGCAAACTGCTTTGTGACGTACTGTGGGGTTCGAATCCAACTTTAGGTGTTTTCTTCCGGGTCTTCTCACAGGAGGAAAGCGATCAACAAAAGCAAGGAATCCGTGTTCAACGAGCACGAGCGAGAATCCGTGAAGTACCGCCCAAGCATGCCGGTGGACGACGACCTGATGGAAGACTCCATTCTTCTGCCGATAGATGCCAGCCTGGAATGCCACAGCCCACCTCCTGACTATAACTCTGTGATCCAGTACTCAGCTCCTCCAGTGTAGCCAACCAGCCTGGGTTGACCACCAGGTTTGGCATCTCTGACCACGCAGTATTCTAAGCCAGCTTCCTGGTTTTCTTCCTGCTTAACAGAAATCCTGCCCTAAGTGGAGAAGGCAGACCGTGGCTTATTTGCCCTTGAAGTCAAATGCACATTTGGCCCCGCTGTGTGCACAGTGTGAGTGGGGATTCTTTTAAGAACAATTTCTCTGAAAGCTCTCTGGCTTTTGTTTCCTAAACCCTCCCCACATCTTTTATTGTTGTCTTAAAGCTCTGAACTGCACAGCAATTTTCCACTGTTTTGTCACTTGCCAAAGTTGCTAGGGAATCCCATTCTAAACACCAAGTTTGTTGTCCAAGGATAATTGTCCTCCATATTTTATGGAGAGAGAGAGCAAAACTTAGCCTGAAAATCAGATTTATTGCAGAACCTAAGGCAATCTGCCAGAACAGAGAGACATGCACAGAGGCACCCTCAGACTGCAAGTTATATTTAGCACTAACCAACTTGCAGAATGAGGCTGAGAAAGACTCTGTGTGGCTAATTGTGCTCATTGTACAAGAGTGTAAACAATTAACTAAATGCAATAATGAAAAACATGTACAGTATAGCACAGGGAAGAAAAAGCCTCAGGTGTTTTAGTGTGCCAGGAAAGTCAGACCCCATGAAACTGTGAATTTAGAAGCTTCTTAAAAGAGGTGTAAGACTTGCTTGTTCTCTAAACCCTGAAGCTGCTAGGAATATTTTCTGCTTAATGCATTGCAAGAGGAAACCCTTCTGAAGTGCAGGCTGCCTCACTTAAGCATGGAGAAATTTGCCTGCTTCTCTCTCTCTCTCTGTTGTAAGAAGCAATGAAGTTAGAGTAAAAAAAAAGAGGGTTGCTTTGAAAAGCACTTAATTTACCTATAATTTTGTCATAGGATCAGTGGGAAAAGGACAGTACAGTATAATCTACATCTTGTAACTTCTGGGATGTTCCAGGTTCACCTGGATGCAAATTAATTTGGATCCTGTGCAAAACTGTTGCAGACAGAAGAATTTTCCAAAAAGTCAAGGTGGTCAGGTTTTGATCAGGCAGTCACACCTTTTCTTTAATGACTCTCCAACACCAAGACCCCCAAGACCCTTGATTCTGTGCCTTACTCTTAACACAGGAATGTAAGTAAGGGTGGGAATGTTTTGCTTGTCTATGCTAAGTCTTTGAGTAAGTTACTAGGACCAAAGAAAGAACGGCTGGAGTGTGCCTTAAAAACTTTGACTGTAGAAAGCGGCAGTCATATAATCAAAAAGACAGGGAAATACTGGGACCACCCAAATTTGTTAAGTGCCTTTTTTTACATACATAGCTAAAAGATTAAGAAGGTGTAAAGCCACTTTTTATCATTTCCAAATTTTGGGGAAGGCAGTCATTGGGATCCCAACCACAAACACTCAAGATCTGTTAGCCAAATTCACAAATCACATGTAGGTGAAAGCAAAGGACATTGTGGTTTAGGAAAAGGCATAAATCTTGCCAATGCTGCCATTTTCTCAGCCGGGGTTAAGTGGGGCTTCTTAACCCCTCCCAGTGCAAAATGGAGGCTGACGAGTTGTTGAAGACTGAGCTGCACTTTGGCACGGGCAGCCTAGCCTGGTGTGATTTCTCACAGCGAAGATCAGTGGCACTAATATCCATCACAAACATGAACTCTAGAAGCTGCTGAATCTTACTTCAACATCCTTCCTTCCTTCCTTCCTTCCTTCCTTCCTTCCTTCCTTCCTTCCTTCCTTCCTTCTGCTTAATCTGTTTCCGCTTCCTTCTCCTTGCATCCTATTCCTTTCTTTTCCTTCCTCTGTCCCTCCCTCCCTCCCTCCTTCCTCCCTCCCTTCCTTCCATTTGCTTCATCTGTTTGTCTCTTCTTTCTTCTCCTTCCATCTTATTCCTTCCTTTCTTTTCCTTCCTTCCTCCCTCCTTCCCCCCCTCCCTCCCTTCTTCCTTTCTCCATCCCTCCTTTCCTTCCTCCCCAACATGCCCCTTTACTCATTGCCCTTCATTCTCCACACCAAATATGCCCACGGGCTGTAGCAGAATCCTTGTGTTGGCAGATGGCATTTGCTGACTTCTAAGCACTGTATCTAAAGCTCAGAGATAACTCAGTAAGCTTTTTCTGAACTGGACTTTTGGGGGGAAAGGACGCCCCCCCCCCACTCTGCCTCTTCCAAAGACTAAAGGCCCATTCAGACTCTCCTCCAGCCATCTCTGCCTGGATGTGATTTTTTCAATTGCATAGATAAGACTAATTTTATTCTGTTTTTAATCAGCAGAATTGGATCTGTATTCCTTGCATTTTATTTACTAATATTCTTTATCCTCACTTTTCTTCCTCCTCTTCCTCCCCCCCCCCCCCGTTAATTTAATTACAGTGTTCTTCTAATAACGTTGAAATATCTCTAAATATAATAAAACCCAGCCAAAATCAAGCCCTTTGGACTGCAATCCTATGCAAATTTAAAAGGAAAGCAATCTCTTTGAGTTCCTTGGGGGCTTACTTCTGAGTAGACCCATATAAGATTCCATTGATCAAGTCCTTTGGTTTCCAGTGGAACAGATGCACATTTCTGCCACTCCTTCCCACAGAAGATGGCTAAACGGCTCAATTTTGGCTGGATTTTAACCTATGTTCATAGCTTTTATTAGGTAGAAGCAATTCAGTATAAATATGCATTGCATTTATTTAACTATGTATCTCCCTTTTTTAACTTTAAAAGAGCAGGAAATTCTGACCCAAGGGTCTCTTTTTCAGAATCTCTCACCTCTGCGTGCAGGCCAGGGACCAGTTCACAAGTGTCACCCATCTGGGTGTTACACAAAAAAGACATTTAGCACTCTCACCCTCCTCCTTAAGCTTTTGGGTAGTTTGATTTTTGTGGACGAAATTGGGTTTGAATGTTACTGCACTTTTCTTGAAAACCGTGAAAAGAGTCATGTGAATCTTGGGTTGGGAATCTGACTGAAGGACAAAAGATTATTTCTGTGGTCTAAAAGAGGAATCGGATGCCCAAAGAGGTTTATTTTGATGTTATTAAATACAACTCAGGGATTTTGGACCTTGGAGGTGTTCTTTATGACTTCAGAAGGCCTTCAGCTGCTGGCCTTTGAAAACTTGTCTAAATATATTCAGAATTGATTAGGTAGTTCTATATTTATTTCAAGTTCCACAAACACCACCTTGCATAATTAATTAAACTTGCGTTATTATTCAAGGCAATTCGGTGCCTGCAGGGAGTGGGCATTGACGATGGCACCCGTCCCTGCGTAACTCAAACCGTGCTCTTTTTTTTTTTACAACTATCAGACCCAAGTTGCACATAAAAAAGAGGTGGGGCCAGTGGTATGCTAGTAAACGTGTAACAAGCCGCTATTGCTGCTGCTATGTTGCTGCAGATAGTCCTTAAGCATCTATGGAGCTTCTCAGTCATCCAGGTCACAATTATCCCAAAGATGCTTTTTCAGGAGGCAACTGGACTTTCTTGTTTTTCTTTGAAGACATTTTGCTTCTCATCCAAGAAGCTTCTTCAGCTCTGACTGGATGGTGGGGAACGGAAGGATTTATACTCCTTGCAGACAGCTGCTCATTTGCATCCTTTTACTCTCTTCCAGTCAGAGCTGAAGAAGCTCGTGAAAAAGCACCTTTGGGATAGGTAATCCCCAAGTTACGAACACAATTGCAAGCAGAATTTTCATTGCTATGTTAAGTGGATCAAACCCAATCTTACCAACTTTTTTTGCTATGGTTGCTAAGTGAATCGATCATTAAGCAAATCCAGCTTCCCCCACTGACTTTGCTGGCCAGCTAAGAAAGCTCCAAATGGTGATCAGATGTGGTAACCATCATGAATACAGCTGCCACATTCTGATCACATCACTGTGAGGATGCTGTGACGGTTGGAAGTGCAAGGACCAATCATAAGACACGTTTTGCAGTGCCGCTGTAATTTCAAATGGTCGCTAAATGGATAGTTGTAAGTTGAGGACTGCCAGTAACTGCTGAAGAGCTAATTGGCAGACTAGGCACCGTGGCTCAGCTGTGCTCCCAACTGGCTTGCAAAATTCCAGAAAATTTTAATAATCGGCTCTTACAATTGTTAAATGTGGGACACTGACTTCATGGTCATAGCCATTCTATTCATCTTTGGGGCCTCCCCACCCCAGATGCCTTGAAAGTCAGTTGGGCATTTGGGGAACTGCCAAAATCAGAATCACTAACTGAAGCCTGAAAATTCAAGACTTTTGGGTGGGGGGGGGAATGAATTAGGCAAAAATCCTGTTCTCCAAATTCTATAGAAGTTCTGCCAAAACCAGTCCCTGTCTTTCTGAAGAATGTATGCACTGAAAAGAATCTGCTCTGTTCCTGTAGTGAAAAATGTATTGTAATTATTAACCAAATATAAATTAAAAGGACTCTATATTTATATAGCCTATGCCTGCGTTGTGTTCTTTGTTCTTTTCTGGCCTGCTATTCAAATGGACGCGGTGGCCCAGTGGGTTAGGACACTGAGATTGTCAGTCAGAAGGTCGGCAGTTTGGTGGGTCGAATCCCAAGTGAGCGCCTGTTACTCGTCCCAGCTTCTGCCAACCTAGCAGTTCGAAAGCACGTAAAAATGCAAGTAGAAAAATAGGGACCACTGCGGTAGGAAGGTAATAGCATTCCGTGCGCCTTTGGTGTCTAGTCATGCCAGCCACATGACCACGGAGACGTCCTCGGACAAGCGCTGGCTCTTTGGCTTTGAAATGGAGATGAGCACCGGCCCCTAGAGTCGGAAACGACTAGCACGCATGTGCGGGGGAACCTTTACCTTTACCTTTATTCAAATGTTCACCCAGGGATGTCCTGGGTGAATTTCTGCAATTTGGACTTGGAACTCACTTTTCTGGGCCATTCAAAGCATTTTTCAGTTAAGAGACCCATGGGGTGCTCAATAAATCCCGTTAAGGCCGGGACCTATAATAACCCACCTATAATAAAATGCAAGCGCTGCTTTCTCCAATTCCTTGTTTATTGCTGCTATTTCTAGGGTCCTCCATTTCTGAAGACTCTGATTGGCTCTCAGTATTAATATAAGACAATGAAAAGTAAACATTGATTGATAATTAATAATGAAGCAATCTGATGGGCCACCATTCAGGGAAAACCTTTGGATTATTTATTTATTGATGTTAAGTCGGACTTGATTTGACTTCTGGCAACTGGCTGCAGTTTCCTTGGGAACATTTCTTTGGAAGTGGTTTGCCCTTGATCCCCTTCCTTTTGTTGAGAGAGAGTGACAGGCCCCAAATCATCCAGGACAACAACTTATAATGCCATTTCCTACCTTGCTGTCTATATCAAACTGGCTCTCAGTCGATTCTGACTCATCCCCAGTTGCCTTTCTGAAGAGAAATATTTCACAACCATCTAAACATGTAGTAAGAAGAGGGTGGTGTGGGTATCTGGGACTAAGCTGCTCCAAATGGGAACTGTCCAACATTGGAACAATATCATGTTCCAATATTTGAGGAGCTGCCACAAAGAAGAGAAGATGGACCTGTTCTCTAAAGCAGAGGTCTCCAAACTTTCAGGCACCAGGGACCGGTTCCGTGGAGAGAAGTTTTTCTGCAGACCGGAGAGGACGTGGTTTTGTGTGCAGCCTGCATCCCAAGGATGGGGCTTTGCTTGTTTGTGCGGACCGGTTGCTGGCATGCCGCGGCCCGGTCCCAGTCCACAGACTGGAGGTTGGGGACCCCTGCTCTAAAGCATCTGGAGTCAAGACAAGAAGCAATGGATGGAAACTAATCAAGTAGAGATCCAATCCAGAGGTAAGGACAGATTTCCTGACTGAACAATTAACCAGGGGAATGGCTTGCCTCCAGAAGTTGGAGGTTTTTAAGAAGAGACTGGGCAGCCGTTTACCCAGAATGGCACAGGGTCTCCTGCTTGAGCAGGGGGTTGGCCTAGAAGACTATCAAAGTCTCTTCCAACTCTCTTATTCTGTTATTTTATCACCAAGAAGGACTGAGCCTCCTGTTCCTTAAGATGCCATTTATTTGTTGGTGAAGGGATCTTCTCCAAGGCTTTTCTACTACATCTTTCTGGAGGGACCAATCCAGTACAGTCATAGGCAGTCATAGAGCTCTGCAGAGTCTTGAGCTTTCTTGGGCTTTAAGTCCCAATGTGGCTTTAATTTATAGCCTGACGTCTATAAGCTGACTCAAGTCACTGTGAGTGAGTTTCACGGAGGCCATATAAATATGAAACTCTATTATCTACTTCAGGACTCAAAAGTCCTCTCCTGCAGCCAACTGGCTTTTTCTCCAAGTCTTGGCAACTTTAAGACTTGTGGACTTCAAATCCCAGAATTCCTCAGCCAGCAAAGCTCCCAGGAAATTCTGGGGGTTGAAGTCCACAAGTCTTAAAGTTGCCAAGGTTGAGGACCCCTGATCCTTCTTGCACTTGCCTTGGACACTGGAACTCAAAAGTCCTCTCCTGCAGCCAACTGGGTTTTTCTCCAAGACCTACAAATGCAACTGGGGCAGCCTCTCTTCTGCAAAACGAAATAGCTGTCCCTTATCTTCGGCGCCATCAGAGACAGAAAAACTGTCTTCTCCCATTCTACTTTCTAGGCTCCGGCCTCCTCCGAAGCAAAACTTTTGTCGAAATAAATCTCAGGAGTCCCCAAAGGTTAATTTGCCTCTTCATAAAACACACACTTCTAAATTGTCCCCTGCTTTCCGCCCCACCTCCCTGAAAAGAAGGTTGACCTTTTCCTCTGTTCCACTCGCCAACTTTGTTCTGTGCTTGTTGGTGCCCCGAGCAAGGGTGCCACAAATTATCTTTGCAATAGCGCAACCAGCAATAAAGCATGGTGTGAGGCAAGGAGAGTAAATAGGAGAGGAGGAGAAAACAAGGAGCTGTGCTCTGGTTAAGGTCTCATGCCCTAGTGGTATTCGCTTGCAGGCCTCTGTTTGGCTTCCCCTTCAGGCTTCTCTCAAAGGCTGGAGAAGATTAGAACACGGGTCCTCAACCCCTGGTCTGTGGACCAGTACCGGGCCGTGGCATGCCAGTAACGGGTCCACACAAACAAGCAAAGCCCCATCCATGAGCTGTGGACAGCACACAAAACTACGTACCCTCTGTCCACAGAAAAACCTCTCTCCCGGTGCCCAGAAGGTTGGAGACCTCTGGATCAGAAGATGCCCACAACATATGAAAGAGGAACATTCAGGAAAATGCTATGGGAGAACTCAGACATCTAGAATCAATCAGGAATCTAGCAGAATCTAGCACACTGGATGGCCCCTCTGTGCAGAGTTTCTTCTTTTTGCCATATATTGAATTCAAGGGGGTTGGGTTTTTAAAACATGTCCAAATTAAATCACGGTGTCTTTGGTGCCTGCTGATTTTGATTAGCAAACATGGCCTCAAGTCAACTCCTGCTGATTGCGTGGCTCCACGTCCAGCATTATTCATCTCATTCCGCGCTTAGATAGAGGGGCGTCTGCAGAGAGGAGTCAAAACTCAACATGGTGAAGCAACTGGGTGATTCAAGTGCCCATAAAAAGAACCAGGAGTTTAATCACAGAGATTTTGACAATAGAAGAAAATATTTGTAGCTCGGGGTTGAACTTGGTACTCTGTGAACTTGGTACTCTGTGAAAACTCTGTTTTCTTGCAGACGTTTCATTGCCCAACAAGGTAACATCGTCAGATCACCAAAAATATCCCCACCAACACTGATAGGACAAGCCATTAGTACATAGAGAGAGTGGCCTAGGTAGGTAATGAAATGTCTGCAAGAAAACAACCAAGCTCAGAAGAACCCCATAGTTGCTCTCCTCCTCCTCCTCCTCCTCCTCATCTTCTTCTTCACCTTTATCCTCATCCTCTCCACACACCCCTCACTTCTAGCACTGATGTTACCCAGTTGGTTAATGAAATGTCTGCAAGAAAATGACCAAGCTCAGAGAGCACCAGTGGCGTAGCGTGGGGGGTGCAGGGGGGGCCGGCCACACCGGGCACAACATCTGGGGGGGGCGCGCTCGCACTCGCAGCTCTCTGCCCCTGCCTGGCTCACTCACTCTCTCTCACTGCAGTGCTGGCTGTGCGAATCCGATCCGAGCCGCCGGGTCGCCGCCCACTGTGGAGGGGGGGTGCCAGGCATGCGGTGCGGTGCAGAGAGAGAGTGAGTGACTATCTGGGGGAGTTGCCCCGGGTGCTGACAACCCACGCTACGCCACTGGAGAGCACCAAGGACCCCACTGTTGCTCTCCTTCTCCTCCTCCTCTTCCTCTTCCTCTTCCTCCTCCTCCTCCTCCTCCTCCTCCTCCTCCTCTCCACACACCCCACTCACTTCTAGCACTGCTAATGTTACCCAGTTGGGTAATGAAATGTCTGCAAGAAAACAACCAAGCTCAGAGACCACCAAGGATCCCACTACCTTGACTTTTTGGTACCCCCTGAAAATGTCCCGGGATAAAGACATTAAGTCTCAGGCTTGAACTGAAACGGGTCAGATCAGGGGACATCAACTGGTGGAGATGAGGAAGTGGTGAACTCCAACTGATCTCACCTGTCTAAAAGATGAAGATGACTCGGCTAGAGCTTCCAAATTCTCTCCATTACCCCATTTCTTGAATTAGTATGAAGGCAATCAGAAGCCATGGAGTGGGCAAGAGACACTCTTTGCCCTTAGAATTAAGTCTTTGCAAGGGGTCCTTTCAAAGGGGCCACCACATTTATCCCACCACAAATATCTCAACATGCAGCTGTGGCTGACGGCGGTTAAGCAGCAGCTGAAGAAGACATATTTTCACTTTGAAAAGATGGAATTAGAATTTTGTTTAGTTATATTAAATAGACTTACACAGCCACCTGCAATCACCTCAAACCGTGAAAAGCAGGGAGTATAAATTAAATAAATAAGGAGCCAGCCATATTTTGAACCAAAATCTCAGGTTGCTCCCAAAAAAAGGATTAAAAACATACCAATCACCACTTTTTACAGGAATAATTTTGGATGAAGTTTTATTCATGAAAGAGTTGGAGGGGAGTAGTAGGGGGGGAAAGCTCATATTTAGTTCACCAGCAGCAGAGCAAAACAAAATTGAAGAAAGGAGTCGGTAAAATGTAATGTTATCTCTCAGTCACAGTAAATGGAATCTACAAAATTAGCAATCATGGGCTAATAAACAGCAAGGAACATTAATGCTCTATTAAATTCCAAGTTTGTTTTCCAGATGCCATCATCTTAAGGATCACAGAAAAGCATCAGGCTATATCAGATTCCCAAAGAGCTTAAGAGCAAAGTAGTCTCTGTATCTCTGGAGACCCAGTTTGGTGCAGCGGTGAAGACCAAGTGAACCAGTTCTTGTCTCACATTAGGCATGAAGGCTGACTGGCTGACTTTGGGCCAATCACCAGGAGACAGTGAGTTCTAGTTCCATCTTAGGCATGAAAGCCAGCTGGGTAACTTTGCACCAATCACCAGGAGACTGTGAATTCCAGACCTGCCTTAGGCATGAAAGCTCACTAGGTGACTTTGGGCCAATCACTGGGAGATGTTGAGTTCTAGTTCTGCCTTAGGCATGAAAGTCCTCTGAGACCTAGTCACTCTCAACCCAATCTACCTCACATGGTTGTTGTTGTCGTCACAGGGGAAAAATAAGAGAAGGAAAGAGTATCAGGTATCTTCGCCATCTTGAATTACTTATAAAAAATAATAAAGATGGGATAAAAATCTAATAAACGAATAAACACTGCAGTACAGACAGCTTATCAAACCATTCCGGCAAAGCTATAAATAGAGGCATTTGAGGGAATGAGTGAAGCTTTTACTAGGGGTAGTAGAGCAGGATCTCCCTTGACAGAGCAGGTAGTGCTCAGGTGTGTCTTTAAGAGGACCAGTGGAAGCAAAATTGGAGGCCACAACTGGATGATTGAAAAGAGAGTCACGCTTCTTCACATGTGTGTGATGCAGGGACCACGCAGACAGGGTTTAAAATCTGTAAAATGGCAAACCCAATGTCGCAACCTCTTTTGTGTACGTGTGCAGGGCACAGAGAGAGATAGAAGGAGTGAGATTTCCATTACAATGCTCTGCCCACCATCTTGAAGATATACTGTAGATAGATAGATAGATAGATAGATAGATAGATAGATAGATAGATAGATAGATAGATAGATAGATAGATAGATAGATAGATAATGGATGGATGGATGGATAGATAGATAGATAGATGATAGATAGATAGATAGATAGATAGATAGATAGATAGATAGATAGATAGATAGATAGATATAGATAGATGGGATATATAATTCTTTATTGGCCAAGTGTGACTGGACACACACAGAAGGAATTTGTCTCTGGTGCACAAGCTCTCAGTGTACATGCAAACAACTGTTCTGTTCCAGCCTACGACCGGCCCTGTTTGAATGTCAGGGACAACCCCTTTTTATAGTCAACAGGCTGGAAAAAACCAACCAAATTTATTTACAAAGAAATCAAAAGTTCAAACAAGAGTTAAACCAAAAGTTCAAACAAGAGTTAAACAGGAATAACAGACCAGGACTCTAGCAGAAGATCTTCAAACGGTTGCCTTCAGCAACCAGCACCTCCCACACCTTCCCCTTTTATCAGCAGTCCCAAGGCATGGCTTCTCATTGCCTTCTCCTCCTCTCACAGAGTTGCCTCATTGCCTTTCTCTGTTCTGCTCTGCTAGATTGCCTCCTGCTCCTCGCGTCCCTGAATAGATCCAGCTGTGAATCATCTTCGTCCAATACCTTGTGCTCACACGGCTGAGTCTGATGAGGAACATGACGGGAGGGGCCAGGCTGAGAGTCCTGCAGTGCATCAGAACCTCCCTCTGACACCAAAGGCTCTCCAAACCCCTCCTCCTCCTCCTCTTCAGAATCATCAGACTCAGCTGCCGGTATCACAGGCTGACGCTGAATCACAACAACAACAAAATGATAAGTCATGGATCATACATCATAAGATACAAACAACAAACAACAAGATACCAATAGAAGAAGCTAGTAGGAAAGATGAGAGGTAAGAAAGACCAGAAAGATGAGAAGATGAGAAGGATAATAGCAATATAGCCCTACTACATAGGTAAATATCTTTAGGCCTAAACCGTGCTGTGGGAGTTAAGGGTTTAGCAGAGTGATGGCACGGAGGAAAAAACTGTGTCTGGTTGTTTTGTCATCAATGCCCTATAGCAGGGGTCCTCAATCTTGCCAACTTTAAGACTTGTGGACTTCAACTCCCAGAATTCCTTGCCAGCAAAGCTGGCTGGCTGAGGAATTATGGGAGTTGAAGTCCACAAGTCTTAAAGTTGCCAAGGTTGAGAACCCCTGCCCTATAGCGACATGCTGAAGGAAGAATTAAAACAGTTTATGTCCAGGATGCAAGGGGTCTGTAGATATTTTCTCAGCCCTCTTTCTGACCCGTGCAGTAGACAGGTCCTCAATGGAAGGCAGGCTGGTTGCCCTTGTTTTTTCCATGCAGAAAACAGGCTAACAAAAAAATTGTCATCACAAAGTTCTCAGGGGAAAGAATTATACAGAGTAACCCTGGCATTTCCTAACACATGCTCTGTTCCCTCACAACCTCCCTTCACGTGGATCTGCAGTCTTGCCAATTCCTGCTAGAAGCAAAGCACAGACCTAAATCTACTGAAGGGCTGAAATCTTTCCATTTTCTTGTCACGCTGCTCCTCTAGGCACTACGCAACCTTGTTACCTGCCCAAGTATCAAAACCAATTACATCTCGTTGTCTAAAGAACATTTCTCTCATGACTGTGAATGACGAAAAAAATAACAAACATCAACAGCCCAGAGGTGTGTTGAAAATGTTATTTCTGGTCAGGTTGGTGTGATGTACTTCCACATTTTTGCCTCATTTTCAGCTTAAATGCCTAACCCAGCCTAATCCAACATGACTGGTTTCCAGAAGTTGCAGTACAACTCCCAGCCATCTCAAGCAGGTGTGACCGTTGGTTTAGAACCGTGTTTTGCAACCTTGGCGATGTTAAGATGAGAGTCTTCTCATCTAGGCCAGTGTTACTCAACCTTGGTAGCTTTAAGAAGGTGCTGAGACTCTAGGACGGGGTGTGTGTGTCAAACTCACAACGTCACGTGATGTGTTGCGATGGATCGCGACTTTTTTTCCATTGCCAGCAAGGGATGGGTGCGGTTTTGCCAGGACGCACCAGGCCCGTGGGCTGGCAGTTTGACACCCCTGCTCTAGGAAGTATGTAGAGAAGAACAAGAATTGTGATAAGAAGTCTGGAGGCTAAATTGAATGAGAAACAGCTGAGGGAACGAGGTGTGTCTAGTTTATCAAAGAGAAGGAGCAGGGTTAGAAGGACAACTGTGTTCTTGTACTTGAGGGGCTGCCACAGAGAAAAGGGGATTGACTTATTTGCCAAAGTACCTGAGGGCAGGACAAAAATTAATGAGTAGAAGGCATAATCCGGTATTGGAATTGGGTATGTGTAGTTTAACGAAGAGAAGGGTGATGGGTGACATGATAGCAGTGTTCCAATATCTCAGGGGCTGCCACAAAGAAGAGGGAGCCAAGCTATTCTCCAGAGCACCTGAAAGCAGGACAAGAAGCAATGGATGGAAACTAGTCAAGGAGAGAAGCAACCTAGAACTAAGGAGAAACTTCCTGGCAGTTAGAACAATTAATCAGTGGAACAACCTGCCTCCAGAGGTGGTGAATGCTCCAACACTGGAGGTTTTTAAGAAGAGACTGGACAGCCACTTGTCTGAAATGGTATAGGGTTTCCTGCCTGAGCAGGGGGTTGGACTAGATGACCTCCAAGGTCCCTTCCAACTTATTATTATTATTATTATTAGATGTTCTTCCACATATTATAGCCGATCCATCTGTGGTGGGATTCAGCCGGTTCGCACCACTTCGGCAGAACTGGCAGCTAATTTTTTGTTGCCCATAATGGACTTCTGGAAGCGGCATCCACACAGAGAACCAGTGGTTCACATATTTGAATCCCACCACTGCTATCCATGGTATCATGGAAGCTTTTAAAAAACCTGAAAACAACCAGATATTAGAAAATACGGTGTCCTTGGGGTATGGTTAAAAAAAACCCAGGAAGATAGCAACCTTGATGGTGGAATTAATGCTCTGCCCATTTTTCATGTGTATCACATATGCAGCACGCTTAGTAAAGGCAGAGTTTCAATCATGGCCACCGTCTTGAATTCTTTGACCTTATCCTGGGGGTTGCCCCATCAGGAATGTTCTTGGCCAAGCTGATTAATTAGACAGACCCAAGTCCACAGTTCTTTTTTACCTGAATTTCCCCAAGAGGCAATCGATTCATTTGACAATAATCATCTCACCTTGGAAGAGAAAATGTTCCAGATGGATGCATCAAAGTCTCCTTGTAGAAATCAGATGTTAAGTAAAAAGAAGGCTGGCTGGGGAATTCTGGGAATTGAAGTCCACCCTTCTTAAAGTTGCCAAGGTTAAGAAACACTGGTGTACATATCTGGGTCAAAAAAGAGTCAAAAAGGATTAAGATGGTGACCACAACAATGCAATGGAAGATTGAGGGTTTCCATCATTTGGTTGCAGATGCCATCTTGATGCTTTTGACTCTTTCCCTTCCCCTGCAAATGCACCAATTTAGTGCTGAGTGCTAACTGACTAGTTTCTGTGTATAGGTTGAGCAATAAATCTAAACTGCAACTTAAACATACGTTCCCGATTCTTCATGCCTGATATTAATGAAGATTTGCAGCCCTACATCTGAGAATGTCTGCCCCACTTTGGAGAGGGTTGCAATAACTAAATATATGGTTCTTTTATGGTCCAGATTCAACCTGCCATGCCCAGGTGACAATTCAATTTACTTAATACAAACAGGGCTGTTTATTGTCCACTGCCAGTGTGGGCTCAATGAGCTTTACAACTCTTTTCCAAGATGTATGGGATGGAAATTCTGGGAACAACAGTCCAGCACATATGGAAGGCTGCTTTAAAACCAGCGGCAGGCAGCTGTGTGAACAGGGAGGACCCACAAAGCTCAGCTCAATTGGTAAACAGCCCACAGAACAGAGGGAGAACCTTGCCAGATTAGACCGAAGGTGGTGGTCTCCCACAGAAGACAGCCTTCTGAAGTTCAGAAAGAAGACCGGATGTCAACATCCTTTCATTCTCTTTCCTGCCTGCCCCCACCCCACCTCTTCCATGGCCGTGAGATGAAAGGAGCAAGTACACACACCGCAGGAATATCTACACCATGCAGCACGTCGTCCTTCAGAAATATTTGTGTGTTCCGCTTGCCTGCTGATTGCAGCGTGTGCAATTCCCATAAGGCAAGGGCACAATCCGACAAAGTGAAGGGCTGTTAAAACGGGTGCAGATATGTTTTGATCGTGCTCCAAGATTTGAGCGTTTCCTCCTTCGTGAGCTCACTCCCTTCTTTTCTTCCCTCTTTGTTTTAAAAGAAGAAAACCGACACACACACACACACACACACACCAACTACTGTAAGCATTCAAGTCATGAGTTAAATCTGGTCCCACAGGGACTTTTCCCACTTTCCCACACATGCATGGTTATTTTAGATGAATAAAAAACAATAAATCCATACCAGCAAATGAAGGAATCCACCTCTCACACACACCTTTCTCTCTTTCCCTCTCTCTCTCTCTCTTCTCTCTCTCCCTCCCTCTCTCTCCTTCCCTCTCTGTCTCTCTCTGTCTCTCTCTCTGTCTCTCTCTATCTCTCTCTGTCTGTCTGTCTCTCTCTCTGTGTGTGTGTGTGTGTGTGTCTGCCCATAAGTTATTGTTCTGAGGAAGATCAAATTAGTAAAGTGTACGAGTTCTTCTGCCAACATCATTGACCTACTGCACTGTACGCCATGAAGATGAGGCAGCAGAAAAATGACTTCACAATCCAGCAATGTTGTTGGAACTGAATAGGGACAGTGTATGGAACCAGATGTGCAATGTGGGTGTTTGGACGTCTGTGTGCATACCCCCTTCAGTCAGTTTCAATACAGCCTAAGTAGCAAGAGATCCTGATTCTCTAATGCAGGGGTCTTCAAACTTAGCAATTTTAAGACTTGTCGACTTCAACTCTCAGAATTCTGGGAGTTGAAGTCCACAGGTCTTAAAGTTGCCAAGTTTGAAGACCCCTGCTCTAATGAGGTGGTAGTAGTAGGCATGTTATGCCTAGTATCCCCAATCCAGAAGCCTGAATCTTCTGAAACCCCTTGGCAAAGTTTAGAAGCTACTTTTAAATCATCAAAGCTCTCAGCAATAGGTTGGTCCTCTTCACGTCCTGCCAGACTCCAGATGTAGGTGTCTGCAATAAAGAACTGACTTCAGTCAAATACAAATACAGACTAGAAAACCAAAGTGATGGCTGTTAATACAACTTTTATCATAAGGGGGATGTTCTCTGTTTATTTGTTTTTTCTGCACGCGGGTGTGTGGGTGTGCCTTCAATTCAGCGTTGACTCCTGGTGACCACCTGGACAAGTCCCTGCAATTTCCTTGGCTAGACTTCTGAAGTGGTTTGCCATTACCTGATTTCTAGGGCTGAGAGAAAGGGACCGGCCCGAGCTCCTTCAGCTGACTTTGTGCCTGAGTAGAACGTGTGGCTTCCAGTTGCTAGCCTGAGGCCTTAACCACAGCACCAAATTGACTCTCATTGTAAGGTTACCGTAACAGAATCTTGCAGGTCTGAATGCCCTCCCGCCCCCCCCCCCCCGCCCTTATTTTTTTGTGAGAATGAGGGAGGTCTCGTCTGAGACACGCAACATCTGCTCCAGATTCAGTCTTGTTTTATCTGACCCTTGTCTTGGCTGCTGCTTTTCCGTCCCTTCTTCAGGGTTATCCCTTCTGTCTATTGCAGTTGGGATGGTGGAGAACCAGGATTTTTTCCCCTAAAGAAATCAGGAGGGTAGCCACGATCAAACCTGTGTCCCTGTTTTCGTGCGCAATGCAGTCACAATAGACTTACAAAAGGGGTGGACGTTTGAGTGAAGAACTGCGGACACTATCTTGATCTTTTTGCACATGTGCACATACATACACAAGAGCACACATACCTATAAGGGGAAAAAAAGAACACGCTGATTTGTGCCTGCCCTGGAGGAGGCATACCTTAGGTGCTACTTCCTGCCCCAAACGGCTCTGTGGGGTGGATTCATACTTGCAGGTCTACATGAAGTCCTCAACTTATGATAACAATGGAGCCCCAAATTTCTGTCGCTAAGCGAGACGTTGGTGAAGTGAGTTTTGCCCCATTTTACAACCTTTATTCCCATTATTATTATTGTGAGGTGAATCACTGCGGTTGTTAAATTAGTAACACGGTTGTTAAGTGAACTTGGTTTCCCCATGGACTTTGCTTGTCAGACAGTCACAAAAGGGGATCACGTGACTCTGGGAGGCTGCAACCATCATAAGTACAAGTCAGTTGCCAAGTGCCCAAATTTTGATCACGTGACTGTGGGGGTGCTGCAACAGCCATAAGTGTAAAAAAAGGGCCCTAAGTCACTTTTTTCAGTGCCATTGTAACTTTGAACAGTTACTAAACAAATTGTAGTAGTAGTAGTAGTAGTAGTAGTAGTAGTAGTAGTAGTAATGTATTACTACAAATAGAAAGTAATACAAAATACAAAGACCTACAAATAGAAATAGAAAGACGGTGGCAAAGGCAAGCAAGGGTAGTACCAATAGTAATAGGTGCCTTGGGTGCAATTCCAAAACAACTGGAGCACCACTTGAACACCATCATCGGCATTGACAAATTCACCATCAGTCAATTGCAAAAGGCGGCCTTACTATCCTCCGACGATATCTGTAATACCATCAAACATCCACATCTGCCTATCCCAGGTCCTTGGTAAGGACTCGACAGGTAGACAAAAATGCCAAATCCAGTCTGAACATCTGGCTGACTGTGCGATGATCAATAATAATGGTAATAGTGATAATAATAATGTTGGAAGGGACCTTGGAGGTCATCTAGTCCAACCCCCTGCTCAGACAGGAAACCCTATACCATTTCAGACAAATGGCTGTCCAGTCTCTTCTTAAAACCTTCCAGTGTTGGGGCATTCACCGCTTCTGGAGGCAGGTGGTTGTAAGTTGAGGACTGCCTGTATTTTGAAAGAGGATCACTTTGTGGTTTTACTTCTGTGTATTTAAGCCACCTTGGAACACTTCCTATCCTGAAAGGAAAGAGAGAAGACAAATCATTAAAATAATAGAACGACGAAGTACTTATTTTCCCTCTGGAGGACATTTGACGGAAGGTACCAGCCTTGTCACGTGGACATTAATTTAAGGCTGACCATCTTGCAAATCTTGCTCTGCTAAAATCCGACTACCAGGGGTGCAAAAAAAATTTCAGGCTGACAGCAGCCTCCAAGAGAATAAAAAAACTGTTTATGGTTTAAGAAAGGTTTACGTTTTAGGCAGTGGTTGTTTTTCTTCTTGTTGTTCATTTTTTTCCTGCCTACTTGCAGAGTTCTATTTTTGAAAACTTCTGGCTGCCTCTGCAGAAACCATGCGCCTGGAAGGACAGCTGTGCATATTTGACATACAGCGTCCGGATGATCCCCAGTCCAGGCCTAGAAGGTGCCCAGACTTTTTTTAGTTCTTCTGTTTATTCCAAGACTTACTAGAAAGGGACGGGGCAGGATCTGGGGCCTGATTTCCCCTATGAGACGTGCCAGGGTCAGCTCGTGCTGCAGGCCAAGAGAAGAACAAAAATCTTTAAATAATGCATGAGTTTCCCACCTCTTTTTCCCTTCCGGTCTGTTAATTTTAGATGCACACAAAGAGACGGGCCTTGCAAGGAGCAAAGCCAAAATGAGATTTCCTTTAACCTGTCTTAGTGCCAAATGTTTGGATCAGCCGCCCATCTTCCAGCTCTCTTGCTGAGTTGGCGGAGTTTGGTTAATCTTGAAAAAGCTGAGTTAATTATCAGAGAAGCGCTGGGAAGAAGATTGGGGGTCTTCTAGTCAAAACCTCCTGCTCAAGCAGGAGACCCTATGCCATTTCAGACGAGTCTAACTCCCTGGCCACGGCAGGAGACTTCGTACCATTCCAGACTGGCTGTCCAGTCTCTTCTTAAAAGCTTCCAGTGATGGAGCACCCACAGCCTCTGAAGTCAAGTCGTTCCACTGGTTCAGGGCTAGGCAACCTCGGCTCTTTTATGGCTCGTGGACTTCCAACTCCCAGAATTCCTGAGCCAGCATGGGTCAGCTTGGAAACCTCTCCCTTTCCCCTCAGCATGGCTGGCTCAGGAATTCTGGGAGTTGAAGTCCACGAGTCATAAAGCAGCCTAGGCCTAGGCCAGGGGTAGGCAACCTTGGCTCTTTTATGGCTCGTGGACTTCAACTCCCAGAATTCCTGAGCCAGCACGGCTCAGCTTGGAAACCTCTCCCTTTTCCCTCAGCATGGCTGGCTCAGCAATTCTGGGAGTTGAAGTCCACGAGTCATAAAGCAGCCTAGGCCTAGGCCAGGGGTAGGCAACCTTGGTTCTTTTATGGCTCGTGGACTTCCAACTCCCAGAATTCCTGAGCCAGCACGGGTCAGCTTGGAAACCTCTCCCTTTCCCCTCAGCATGGCTGGCTCAGGAATTCTGGGAGATGAAGTGCATGAGTCATAAAAGAGCCAAGGTTGCCTACCCCTGCACTGGTTGATTGTCCTCACTGTTAGGAAGTTTCTCCTTAATGCCAGGTTGCTTCTCTCCTTGATTGGTTTCCATCCATTGTTTCTTCCCTCTGGTGCTTTGGAGAATAGTTTAGAATAGAATATAGCTGGAAGGGACTTTGGAGGTATTCTAGTCCAGCCCCCTGCTTAAGCAGGAGAACCTATATCAGGGATGGCGAACCTTTGAGAGACCGAGTGCCCAAACTGCAACCCAAAACCCACTTATTTATCGCTGGGTGCCAGGTGGGCGTGGCCTACTGGGTGGGTGTGGCTGTGGTGGTCATGGAAGATTGGATGGGTGTGGCCAAGTGGGTGTGGTCACCTCAATGTCCCTCATGGGGCGGGACACCTGTGGGGGACAGCTGGTTGAAGAGGGGCAGTTGCCACCTCCGAGGCATGGTGCGGGTGCCCACAGGGAGGGCTCTGAGCGCCGCCTCTGGCACCCGTGCCATAGGTTTGCCACCTCTGACCTATATGGTCTCAGACAGGGGAATGTCCAGTCTCCTCTTGAAAATCTCCAGTAATGGGGCACCAACGATTTCTGGGGGTAAGCTGTTTCACCGGTTGATCGTCCTCACTGTCAGGAAGTTTGACCCCCCTCTTCTTTGTGGCAGCCCCTCAAATACTGGAATACTGCTATCATGTCACCCCCAGTCCTTCTTTTCTCTAGTTAAATAGGATTTGGTGAGATCCGAGATGAACAGCTATCAGAAAATCCCATGGATGTACAAAACTGAAAAACAACCCAGAAGACAGTAACAAATAACTTCCATATTTGTCCAAAAAAAAGCCTTCTGTGGATGTGTCTGTGGGTCCATTAGAAGTCGAGCTCTATTTGAGGAAAGTTTTATCTTTTTGGACCTGGAGAAGTGGAAATTATATAATGTTTCCTCAATTGCTACTGGCTATTGTTTAGCCTGTGTCAAATCTGAAGACCGTAATATGCTTGAAGTAAAACCTGGTCTTGTGTTCTTGCTAAAATACCACGTGCAATGATCCCACATATTATTAACAGCTGCAACAAATTGTTAGCATCTCAGTGACCACTGGGTGACAGCAAAAGATGTACAGGTGGTCCTCAAATTAGGACTGTAACGGAGCCTGACAATTTCTATCCTATGTCATGATGGCCGTAAGTCAAGACACCCAACGTGACCGACCTGATTTTATGACATTTTTTGCGGCGGTCATAAAGAGAACACAGCTGTCATTAAGCGAACACAGCAGTCATGTGTGTATGTATATAGCATGTCTATATGTGTGTTATGTATGGGTACACTTTTGAGAGCAAGCCACAGAATTTCATTTTTTATATGTGCCAGTATGCCCATTGTAAAAAAAAATGACAATAAAGGTTATCTTCTTCTTCAGAGACATCCAACCTGGAACTAAAGAAGAATTTCCTGACAGAGTGACAATTAACCAATAGAACAACTTGCCTCCGGAGTTGAAAATGCTCTTGAGCAGGGGATTGGACTAGATGACCTCCAAGGTCCCTTCCAAGTCTGTTATTGTATTCTTTTCTAAACCTCCAAGGTCCCTTCCACCCTACTATTCTAGGATGGTGAGACTGGTCAACGGTTTATCCTTAAATGCTGGTGGGTTCCTTTGCTTTAATCTTGTAAGATGTACAGACTCACTTGAGAGGACTGGATCTATAAATCGTGTACATTGATTGATTGATTCTGATTACCCATCAGTTCCTTGGGTGTCATCCAGATCCTCTATCTCCATCTCTCCCTCCCTCCCTTTGCCAGACTGGTGAGACTCAGTCAGAGATTTTGTGGACAGTATTTGGAGCTTGTGAGCCAGTATCACCAACAGACAGACGGGAGTTGGAAAATTACAGCATCATTCTTAGTCTCACCTTGTCTGCTTTTCTGTAATTGGCCAGCCAGTCGCTCTTTCGGTGGTCCAGCGTTTTAGTTTGTTTGCTTGCTTTGTTAAGTTTACTGTGAAAAATGGAACCTACAAAGAAACAGGGAAAGGGAAAGAATAGAAAATATGATGATGAATATTAAAACAGGGTTTTATAAGGTAGCGTCAGGCCCCCAAGAACCAAGGATGACACCCGCAATTATTTCTGAGTAGTTTCTTTACAGTCGTCTGCCTACAGACAGAATCTTGCCGGACTAAAGCAGCTACCTGCATAACTATAGATATATTCTGTGAGCTGCTGGGGAAGGGCCGTCTCAGCCCTCTTCCTGCCTACCAGACATTCCAAGCTCTGCTGCCCCTTTGCCCTCTGGGGGGGGGCAGCCCCCTCCCCGGGACTCCAGACTACATTCCACCACAGATAGAGGTCCGCTAGCCTGCAGTGTGTTTTATGTTAGGAGACTTTTTTTCAAATCATGCCATGAAGTTAACAGTGATAGCAATTTCCATTCAAGGGGTAAACAGTTTGGAATGATATTTTCTTGGCACCAACATTAGAATGGAAAAACCTTTAAAACTGAAGGTGAAGGAAGACAACATAGTTATAATCATTTTTCTCCTCTGAAAAGTTGAACTTCCATCTTCTTTAAGACAAAGACATATGTGAGGAGAGGAGAGGAGAGGAGAGGAGAGGAGAGGAGAGGAGAGGAGAGGAGAGGAGAAGAGAAGAGAAGAGAAGAGAAGAGAAGAGAAGAGAAGAGAAGAGAAGAGAAGAGAAGAGAAGAGAAGAGAAGAGAAGAGAAGAGAAGAGAAGAGAAGAGAAGAGAAGAGAAGAGAAGAGAAGAGAAGAGAAGGAGAGGAGAGGGAATGGGAAGGGAAGGGAAGGGAAGGGACAGGAAGGGAAGGGAGAGGACCTTTTTCCATAAAAGAGAAGCCACAAAAGATCAGAGCTGGAATCCAGAAGTACGACAATTTAAGAAATAATATTCTTTGAGTTAATTTGCATATAAACTTTTAGGCACATTGCCGTTTGCTCTACCAGTTTCATAACAGCTGGTTGTGTTGATAACAGCAGGAAATTCAACGGTCTGCAACAACAGTCTACTGATGGATGTACTGGAAAAGTCACGAAGAAATTACTTTTTGTTTAAATAGATTCAATAGATTCCTTGTCTACTTTCGTTTCTGTGGACTAATGAATGGTGGTTAATAAGGTAGGCTATGCTTAAGTTTACAAAAGATGTAGCTGCTGGACACCAGTAAATTGAGGCCTATTTTTTATTGTTTATGGGCAAATCTAATCATTTGCTGATGTTATAAGGAGAAAAATTAGATTTCTCTCATGTTCCCAAAGCGCCATCTAGTGGGAAAGCAGATCTATGACCAGGCCCTGTTCTTCCAAATACTTCCGAAACATGGAATCTTCTTGCTTACCACCGCCGTGTGCAACTCACTCTTGTGTGAATACACCAATGAACCACCTCGTATGATCGATCCAGCACCTGTTTCAGAAGAGGAGGAATGCAGAGGAGAAAACAAGTCAGATTTGTATTTAGAACCAGCCAGCAAACAAAAACAAGAAAGAAACCAACACACGCCTATTTGCAGTTTCGCACTCTTAGCAGAGCAACTTTGCAGTTTAGCCTGGAAAATTCCATTTGGGCTGGAGGTTCCTGAGTTCATGTCCAGGGCTTCAGGATCCCTTGCTATGCTGAACTATCCCTTCCACTTTTCGCACACAAGGAGACATTGTTCGAGATCCATTATTCAGAATACAGAATTGTTAGATGTTTTAGTGCCAGCCATGGCAGTTCCCCAAAAAGGTCATCAGATGGGAGCAAAGAGGCTTCTTTGCTCCCACTGGTGGGTCAGGGGTCCCCGGCCCCTGCAGTCCCATTGGTGAGAGTTAATTGGTAAGGGAGGGACTGAGGACCCCCATAAAAACCTCTGCTCAGGGGCTGCTCTCTCCTTGCTCTCTTTGTTCTCTCTTCTGCTTGCTTGTTTGCTGATCCATGAGCTCAATCCAGGCATGGATGCCTCCATGCCAGGGAACTCTTTCTATTTACTTTATCGTTAAATAAAGCTTTGACTGATTGCATCCCTGCGTGATGGAAGCACCTTAACGAATCATCGGTCTCGTGAGGCCATCTCACAAGAATAACAAAGGTGGAAGGGATTTGGGGGGATTTCTAATCCAACCCCTTACTTACTCAAGAAGGAGGCCATGTAACTTTCCAGACAAGTGTTGTGTCGGAGCACCCACAGCTTCCCGAGGCAAGCCTTTCCATTGATTAAATCTTCTCTCTGACAGGAAAATGTCTCCTTAGTTCTAGGCTGGACCTCTTTCTTTAACAAACTTCCATCCACTACTTCTCGTCCTGCCCTCAGGTGCTTTGGAGAATAGGCCGATCCTCTCTTCTCTGTGAAAGCCCTTCAAGGACCGGAAAACAGCTACCATGCCACCCCAATCCTTCTCTCCATTAGACTAAGCGTACCTAGTTGCCTCAATCGTTTATCGCAGGGGTCTTCAAACTTGGCCCTTTTATGACTTGTGGACTTCAACTCCCAGAATTCCTCAGCCAGGTTAAAGGAAAGTCCACAGCGTTGACATCAGACCTGTACAATGCATTACAAAAATAGTATGGTTATTCAAGGTTTGGTTTTAGTCTTTTTTTTAAAAAAAGTGAACATATGCATTGTAAACAGAGTGTAGGGCATTTTGAGTAACTCGAGGTTTGTTCTAAATAAATGTCTTTCTAAAACAGTCAACATATAGGGTGCAGGACAAAAGTGGGGTATTAGGGCTTTTTTAGTTACTGGGGGGGTGTTGTAACATAATGCTCCCTCCACCTTGCTGCCTCGGGGCTCTCTGCTCCCCCCCCCCAGGCCTCTCCTGGGGACCCCTGAGCTCCTGGGGCAGCTCCTGGCTACTCTCCTCCTCTCCTCTTCTCTTCTCTCCTCTCCCCTCCCCTCCTCTCCTCTCCTCTCCTCTCCTCTTCCCCTGCGGGCTGCTCAGCTCCCGACTGCTCGTCCCATTCGGCTGCTTGGTTCTGGTTCCCAGGTCCGGCTCTGGCCAGACTCACCTGGCACAGTAGGTAGCAAGTCCCCCCACCCCACTGCCTCCCTCTCTGCCCCAGTCCCCCATCCTCTCCTGGGTATGTAGTCAAACCTGATTACGCGGCTGCCATCCTGATTTTTCTGACACCCCAGCACTTCCTGGATGAGTCATTGATGCCATTAATGGTCATTAAAGAATGCAAGTTTTCAAATGCAGAATTTTGATTTCATTTTTTTATTCCAAGCTACTCGAACATCCTGTATTTATTGTGAGGAGGTGGTGGTGGTGGTGGTGGTGGTGGTGGAGGAGGAGGAGGAGGAGGAGGAGGAGGAGGAGGAGGAGGGTATAATGTCTCTTGCCTTGGACAGGGGGTCGACTAGAAGACCTCCAAGTTTCCTTTCTATCATTTGTGTGTCTTCATGCACACATGCACACACATACACTTTGATAGTTTTATTCAATGGCTTTGCTGGTACATTCACTCTAGGAGGGCAGCTAGGAAAAAAATCGGAAATCTGATCACACAATTTCCAACTAACCACTTGGTAGATGCAGGCAGAAGATGCAGTCCGGTTGTTCTGAACATTTGCACAGAAATAAAATGTCATAAATGAAATCAAACAAAATTCCTGAAGAAGTCAATATGGCACCTTCCAGGTGCATCACACAACTGGCGGGAAATCTCAGGAACTCGGATCCAAACGGCAAAAGAAATGCCAAGTTCAGATCTCAAAACGAAGCAGGATTGGAACAAGGCGTCCGCAGTGCTTAGGGTGAGCCACCAGGAGGCGCCATTGCTCCACAAAAGTGAAAAATGAACCCAAGCAAAGTTTTACAGGAATAAAGCAGGGATCGCCTGGGATGCTTGTAATAGAATAGAATAGAATAGAATAGAATAGAATAGAATAGAATAGAATAGAATAGAATAGAATAGAATAGAATAGAATAGAATAGAATAGAATAGAATAGAATAGAATAGAATAGAATAGAATAGAATAGAATAGAATAGAATAGAATAGAATAGAATAGAGCTGGAAGGGACCTTGGAGGTCTTCTAGTCCAGCCCCCTGCTCAAGCAGAAGAACCTATACCATCTCAGACAGGTGAATGTCCAGTCTCTTCTTAAAAATCTCCAGTGATGGAGTGCCCATGATTTCTGGAAGCAAGCTGTTCCACTGGTTAATTGTCCTCACTGTCAGGAAGTTTCTCCTTAATTCCAGGTTGCTTCTCTCTTTGATCAGCTTCCAACCATTGTTTCTCATCCTTCCCTTTGGTGCTTTGGTGAATAACGTGACCCCCTCTTGCCTTGTGGCAGCCCTTCAGATACTGGAAGACTGCTATCATGTCTCCCTTATTTCTTCTTCTCTTTAGATTAGCCAAACCCAAGTCCCGCAGCCGTTCTTTGTACATTTTGGTCTCCAGGCCTTGGATCATCTTAGTTGCTCTTCTCTGAATTTTTTCCAGACTCTCCACATCTTTTTTGTGACATGGTGACCAAAATTGGCTGCAGTATTCGAGGTTACTAGGGCTTTATAAAATGGTATGAGTACTTCGTATGATCTTGATTCTATGCCTCTGTTTATACAACCCAGGATTGTATTGGCTTTTTTGGCTGCTGCTGCACACTGCTGGCTCGTAGTCAAGTGATCGTCCACTAGGACTCCGAGGTCCCTCTCACAGTTACTGTTTTTGAGCCGAGTCTCGACCAATCTGTACTGACAGTGACCAATACTCCTATAAATAGAGGAGAATATTTGTAGCTCATGGTTGATCTTGGTATTCTCTGACCTTGATTATTTGCTTGCAGAGGTTTCCTTACCCGACTAGCCAATTTACATGTAGTCCTTGATTTACAACGGTTCATTTAGCGACCATTCAAACTTACAACAGCACTGGGAAAAGTGACGTATCACCGTTTTTCACGCTTTGGCTGTTGCAGCATCCCCAGGGTCACATGATCAAAACTCAGGTGCTTGTCCACCGTCTCGTATTTACAATAGTCGCAGCGTCCGGGAGGGGGGTGTCACGTGATCCCCTTTTGAGGCCTTCTGACATGCAAAGTCAAGGGGGGAGCCCGATCCACTTAACTAACAAACGTGCTACCAACTAAACAACTGCAGTGATTTCACTCCGCAATTGTGATGGCCCTTCTCTGTGAAGAAGTTAATGACCAGAAGAAGGGAAGACATTAAATCCCTGGGGAAGAGACACAGAGACGTTCCTTGAGGATGGGCTCCAGTAGGAGTCTGAAAGCTCGGAAGACGAAAAACTCTGGTCCATGGGGACCCAGCCATGTTGGATCTCGCCACATTATCCTGAGACATGGACATTTACCTTCGTTCATGAGAAACTCAAGGGTGGAGGCAGGACAAGGGGACAGGGTCACACCTTAATTCAGTCTTCTCCGACTTGGCCCTCTCCAAATGAATTTGACGGCCTGTGGCGTTGGGGGAGGATTGTCCAGCCATCTGCAGAACAGCAGGTTGAAAATAAGAGGCCTTAGTAACATGAACCTGTCCTTGGGATAATACTATGGTCTCGCCCGTTGCATTCCTGCCTCCATCAACAATTGCTGCCAGATGCTGCAGAGGAAACGGATGACCCCTAAAGCTCAAGAAGCTTCTTCCACAGGGATTTAATTTATTCTCTTCCTCCTCCGGCCATTAAAGCTGTTTTTAAGGCCACTCAGTGGGCAAATGTATTGGGAGGGAGGGAGGGAGGAGGAGGTGGAAGAGGAGGAGGAGAAAAGAAGGAAGGAAGGAAGGAAGGAAGGAAGGAAGGAAGGAAGGAAGGAAGGAAGGAAGGAAGGAAGGAAGGAAGGAAAAGAAAAAGAAAGAAAGAAAGGAAGGAAGGAAGGAAGGAAGGAAGAAAGAAAGAAAGAAAGAAAGAAAGAAAGAAAGAAAGAAAGAAAGAAAGAAAGAAAGAAAGAAAGAAAGAAAGAAAGAAAGAAAGAAAGAAAGAAAGAAAGAAAGAAAGAAAGAAAGAAAGATTACTCACCACACACCAGCTGGCTCACAGACCAGCTGGCTCAGGAATTCTGAGAGTTGAAGTCCATGAGTCATGAGGGGGCCATAGTTCCCCCATGCTGGCTCAGGAATTCTGGGTGTTGAAGTCCATGAGTCATAAAAGAGCCAAGATTCCCTACCCCTGGTCTAGGGTCTCTTGCTTGAGAAGAGGGTTGGACTAGAAGACCTCCAAGATCCCTTCCAACTCTACTCTACTCTACTCTACTCTACTCTACTCTACTCTACTCTACTCTACTCCCTACCAGACTAAGATCTTCTTAAGCTCTTATCCTTCCCTCCCTTCCTCCAATTATTTAATTTGGGGAGTCTGTAGATGCAACATCGCTGCCTTCATCTTCAAGGAAGTCAACGCACAGCAATGTGGGGATGGTTCTCCTTTGGTGAGTCTTCTCTCTCCACAATTTCCAAGACCTAACCATGTCTCTCAAAAACACAACAGGAAATACTGTTCAATGGAATATCAATGGAGATTCTCCATCATCCAGGTCATGGTTGTCCCAAAGGTCCTTTTCCAAAAGGCAATTGACTTTCTTGGTTGTTGTTGTTGTTGTTGTTGTTTTCCTTTGAAAATATTCTGAACTGAAGAAGTGTCTTGGATGAGAAGCAAAACATTTTCTAGGGGGAAAAAGAAAGAAAATCCACGTACCTTTTGGAAAAGCACCTTTGGAATTTCCAAACAGAAGAAACTTTTCTGCATCCTAAGCTCAGGATAACCTTATTGTTCCCCTTGCATAATATTTATCAGATCAAACAACTGCAGAGGTTAGAGCAGCTGTGGATAGACTGCTGGTTTTGCTGATTTAGCCCCAACTGTGAACATCTCTTTCCTGTTACTCACCTCTCTTTTCCTCTTGTCTTTGTGCAGAGGAAATTAGGGGTGAAGCTTCTAACCGAATGCTTTTGTTCCATAAGTGGCAATCGAATTCCTGCAAATCACTTAAACATCTAACCCCCAAAAGGAAGGTTTCTTTTGAATACAGTTTGATTTCAGTGGCTGGAATCACACCTTTGTCTGAGCCATTAGGTTACTGATTAGGAATGAGTTTTATGCAATCTGAGAAAAGGGATGTATGGCTTGTAAGCCATGACGTGTCTCTGTCAAATGTGCGTATTTCGTTCTGCTGTGGGCTATTTTGGCTGAATTCATATATTTCATGAAGCAGTAAGATGGTGTCTTCTTTTTATCTTAGCAATGCTGGCTGGGGAATTCTGGGAGTTGAGGTCCACAATTCTTAAAGTTGCAAGGGTTGGACACCCTTGGTCTGACACAGGGGTGTCAAACTGGCAACGTCACATGATGTGTCGTGACGTGTTGTGACTTTTTTTTGCCATTGCCAGCAATGGGGTGGGCACAGTTTCGCCATGACGCATCCGGCCTGTGGGCCAGCAGTTTGACACTCCTGGTCTAGTAGTTAGAGCACGAGGCACCAAGAGATTCTGAGTTCTAGTCCTGCCATAGGGACAAATCCATTGGAGTGACTCTAGGCCAGACATTCTCTCTCAGCCCTAGGAATGAGGCAATGGCAAACTACTTCTGAAACCAAGGGATTTATCCAGGTAATCACCAGGAATCAACCTTAGCTTGAATGCACAAACAAATAAAACTCTCCACAAACCCAACTGTGATTTTTTTCCCCAGAAATCATGGATTTTAAGAAGTATGGCTTAGCTATAAATATCATCATAGAAACAAAAACTGGTTTAATTCAAACATGGTTTAATCTAGGCTTCCCCAAACACTTTGATCCATTAGAAATATAGGAAATGTATTCTGGGCAGTCTCACAAAATGGCTGCTATACTGAATATGCCCCATTGCAAAATATTTCTTTATCAAAAGGGAACCTGGTTAATTGCTCTCTACCTTCTCCCTTTAGAGTGGTTTCTATCATCTTGGTTTATCCCTGATTTCTCTCTGGGCGGTCAGCATCTTTCCAACCAAAGCATTTTCCTTCAGCCCCTTATATTCTGGGCTCTACATGGGGTTCAAAATTATGCTTGGAATTCCAGATTAGGTTAAAGCTAATGCTTTGTTTGCTAGCCTGCTATTTTCCCATGTTTCATTAGAAGAATCTAAGTAAATAAAAATAGGTGGACATGGACCTGCTTGGTGATCAACCAATCTTGGTGGACTTCTCACTCCCAGGTGCCACATTGGGCAACCAGGAGTAAGCTAATGGATGGACTTACTGTCTCATGTAGGTGTTTAAGTTGTCAGTAATTTAAACCCAAAGCTGTTCTACTCAAGTTGTGTATGACAGTTGCACAATTAAATGACCACACAGAGCGGCTTTCTTGAATCTCTCCTCACTCGAGCCCTAGGAGTCACAGACTGGCCCATGGACGAAACAAAATGCTGCTGACATTCATTTGAAATCAAGCCACTTTCTCATCTCCCCACCCCAAAAAGAGGAATGAGCAAGCCATAATGCTAGAGAACTTTAGCCTCAAAAATGAGGAGATAGGAGAAGGTCCAAGAAAGAATCCCAGGTTGAACAATTATCTTAGAAACGAGCAGTTGCTGGAAGGCTAGATCTGATGCCATAGTAAAAGGGGCTGGGGGGATCCATTTCTTCCTTTGCTGATTTATGGGCACATCTGCCTGGGGGAAGGGACAGAGGTCATTGTGATGTTCTCTAGTTTTTTCCCCCAAGCAAATTAGTTACCAAAGAAGCAGTGAAATAAAAGAAAACCAGGTGGATTTATGACAGCAAACAAGGAAGTGCCGGGCTATTCACTAAAGTGATGTGTTTGTAGAGTTTCTGCAAAGCAAGTCTTGCTCTGGTTTTGTCATAAGGGGTTCCCCATATACTAAGCAAGAATGCCCACCAGACCCTTCCAATTTTGGGGACACCTTTTCTCCTCCCCTGCCTGCCTGAAGTCCTCCGAAATTAACAAGAATTAAGGAGGGTTACAGTTACACCGTGGCCAGTACACACATCCCCACCCAGCCGTCTTTTCTCCAGCTTGAGAAGGGGGTTGAACTAGAAGACCTCCAGGATCTCTTTCAGCTCTGTTATTCTATTATTCTCAGGGTTAAACAGGCCCTGAACTTCCCATCTCTCTTCATAGGACTTAATTTCTCTGAATCCTTCTTAGCTGGACAGCATAGTCAAGATGCTGTCAGTAGCCAAGGCGGAATAACATGAAATAAGAATTGCCTGTCGTTTGGAAATTACACTTCTATTGGGGTGACCTGAAACTACATTTAGCTCCTTTCTGCAGCCTCATCATCACTGCTGATACACAGTTTGCAACCTTCTACATTTCTAACCTCTTTTTCAAAAGTACCATTACCAAATCAATCCTGTTTGGTTCTCGTCCATCTAAACTTGGTTTCCTAATAGCCGAATTTCAATATGTCTCTCCAGCTCACTGACATGGCTCTGCTCGTCTAAGTATTAAAAATCTGCTGTTAAACGGTTCCGACAACATACTAGACTATGGCAGGGTTCCCACAACGTATGGAGGCACAAACAATTAGGAGATTCATCTAGTTGTGTAAGTCAGTAATACAATGGTTATCCACTTTGTCCTAAATGAAGGTTTAGAGATGGAGAAGCACATTAAATGAAGCAGATCAGGATCCCAGTCAATTTCTACTTCCATTCCCAAGTTGGTAATTCCACTGTGTAGTAATTTGTATCTTGACGTGGGTATATTCCCACAACTTCTTTGTGGTAAGGTAAATGGGGTTTCTTTAGTTTTAACTTAGAGTTATTGTGCAAACCCATTGTGACTGCTATACCAGACTCTAGGGCTCACCATTATGAACCTAGCCCATTTGAAGCTTGTTACACAAACTATAACTAATCAAGGAGAATATTTGTAGCTCAGGGTTGACGTGAGGG
Source organism: Vipera berus (assembly GCF_964194415.1). Lineage (NCBI taxonomy): Eukaryota > Metazoa > Chordata > Lepidosauria > Squamata > Viperidae > Vipera > Vipera berus. Next base: position 16,520,002 of record NC_138214.1, read on the forward strand.
GTCTTTGGTGCTCTCTGAGCTGGCTTGTTTTCTTGCAGACATTTCATGACCAAACTAGCAACGTTAGCACTGATGAAGTTACCTAGTTTGGGTCATGAAACATCTGAAAATAAAACAAGCCAGCTCAGACAGACCAAGGAGACCCAAACCATAACTAAATGTGTGTGAATGTGTGAATCCAGTATTTGTCCTATCCTTCATCAACACCGGCGGCAGTTTCTGCTAAAAACAGGGAAATGCTCTGTCTAAATCAGGGGTGTCCAACCTTGGCAACTTTAAGAACTACGGACTTCAACTGGCAGAATTCCCCAGCCATTTGAAGTCCACAGGTCTTAAAGTTGCCACCCCTGATTTAAACGATCAGGACATTATCAGGACCCAGATTGTTGGGGGCAATTAAGCTGACTTTGTAATAATGCCGCTTGGGGTGTGTGTGAAAGCCCTAATAAGCAGGCATATACATAGAATGAAGGCTACTGCTAAGCTTGTAAGCCGCCCTGAGTCTTCGGAGAAGGGCGGGATATAAATGGAATTAAAATAAATAAAAATAAATTATATAAAAGAGCACAGATTATAAGGTAAAATAGGAAATTCCAACCAGAAACATATTCATTTATTCTGTATATAAAGAATAAATTTTAGGGAGTTGGAGGGGGACTGTACCAAATGCCACAAATGCCAAAAGTATAATTTAATATTTGAAGTGATCGGATCCATCAATGTCTTGCAGTCAACAAAGAAAAAAACATAGTTTAGGTTTCACAATTAGTGGACCACTGACTTCAATGGACTAAAAACAACACAAGGCAGAAAAACACACAAGTAAATATTATATTTCTGGTCTCCCAGCGTGGACCTGCCTGTACCACCTATAAATTAATTCTTCACGTGAGGCTATTCCAGAAACTACATCATCAAAACCATTCCAAAGCTTTTCCAAGCTGATGTTGGAATCTTTATTTTTTTTAAAAAATAAAAATAAAAAAGCAGAAAACAACTAATCTATTCACTCCACACAGTTAAAAAGTTGCCTCTAAATTCAGAAGACAAACATCTCAAACTCTTTTGACTTGCTGCTTAAAGAAAAGCAATCTTCAAACACTTTGCACCTCTTTAAGACAGAGTTGCCTCAAAAGTGACAGGTCATTCACAAAAGTCAACTAAGTAGCACATCCTGAAGGGAATTTTTTATTTATTTATTTATTTCCCATCCCTTCTTATGATGTTTTGGTTGCTCATCAAGAAAGGGTGTCAAAACAGTTTACACCCCAATATTTTTCTCCAGCTCCTCGGAGAATACAAATCAGCAGCTATAACCCTGAAGTACGAAGAGGATGAAATGGTTTGTGTTATAACTTTGTTTTGTTTTTTTTAATCACATGCTTTGTCTGCCACATGTACCTTAAATTCTTCCTTATTTCTTTCATTAAAAATAATTTTATGACATCTTTTCAAGAAATTGCAGATAAATGCCTTCCATGCACATGTTCATTCAACTGTTGAGCTGTTCCATTAATTGCAATTGAACGTAGGATCATCTGTCTAGAATTAAAGGCTTTTGCTCTTTGTGATATAAAGATCTATCACATCTGGAAGGAACGGCTGGCTCCACTCACCAGATGAATATTGAATAAGTTTAAAAGCTCACCTACAATGATGACCAATGAGTTACAAACCACATTGGCTGGATTCCTACATACAATGCTAATCTTTGTGCTCCCTTTTCCTCCCATTGTTTACCGATAAACTATCATTATTATTGTGATTCATTGGTTTATCCCTTTAACGGATACTGGTTTGAATGTTTGCAAGCCACCCAGAATTGCCTCTAGATGAGATGGATGGCATACAAACCTAATAAATAATCCCAAATCAAAGAAATCACACTATGTCTTAGCCTGTAGTTAGTTGTGCTTTGTTGTTTCCATGATTCCCAGAACAAACACACTGAATCCCTCCACGCCTGGCCCAGGGCCGGAAGACTCCATGAGAAATCAGCAAGCCAACTGTAAGGTGGGGTTGCAAGAGGACCAACCCTTCATTTGAATGCAAATGTTTGGGAGTAGCCAGTTATCTTTGACATTAGGCAGAACCTCAATCCACGGCTAGCCCAGCACCAGGGACCCTATTGTCAAGGATGGGTAGTAAAGACACCTCCTGAATCTTTGGCAAAACCAGTCTAGGTTTAGGCTTGAAAAAGAGAGAGAGGGACGTGTGTGAAACCAGCCTTCCCCTCCCCCCCTCCCCAAGGAGCAGGATGCCTGGCCAAGAAGAAGAAGCCAGGGGATGAACTTCATCTATCTCAGTTATAGTTTGGAAAAAGAAGCCAGGATGTATCCGGGTTCTGTGCGATGCAACGGCAGCAGCCACCTACCAGCACAAAACTTTCCTTCTTCCACACCTTATGTAGATTACATAGGATACCATCATCCCCAAAGTATGGAGAATCGTGGACAAGCTTCAGGGACCTGGGGGACACCTTACGGGCTGCCCAGGGAGGATTGGGGTGCTTATGGCCCAGGAACCTCCAGCACCATGACCTCCACCCAGATCAACAGGTCTTCTCCTGGACAAGTCTCCTTCTCTTCTGCTGATTACAGTTCCCTGAATCCTGCTGGTTCTCTGACTTTACCTTCTCTGGACCCCATGAATTCCCAGGCAAATTCACCTCCCCTCAACCAGCGGCACAGCTCCTACGAATGGATGAGAAAAACAGCCCAATCCACTTCAACAGGTATGTTGGCAGCCTAAATCCTCCCCTCGCCCACCCACCCACCCCCAAGAGTCTTTCCTCATGCTGGACACTTTCTGAAACCAAAGGGACAGATTATCCCAAACCAAACCGGAATGGGGCTTCCTCATCTTCTGATCGGGCTTTGGAAACCTCAACTGTGATTTATTGTCCCAATAATCTGGTTCTCTCGGCAGATGATCACATGATGTATTCATTTTAAAAAGGGCTCCTTTAAGAGGAAGGGTGATTAAGGAGAAACGGGTTGGAAGAGGAAGAAATTGATTTTTTTTTGGGGGGGGGGGGAAACACACCTTCAGCTCCTGATACAAGATAAGGGATAGAATTGCTGTGGCACCGAGTGGGATCTTTGGCTCCTGAATAAGTCAGGATTTGGATGTCTTGATGATTAAGGTTGGGTTGGCTTGAGGCTAAACAATCCTTTTCCGGCAGCACCGGATAAATAAAGGGAGTTGCAGCTCACAAATAAGTCAGGGAAAAAGTGCTAGCAGACCGATTGTGGCACTCCTGCAGACCAACACTGTTTTCCTGCCATACGCAATGCACATTGCAATCTTCACCGAAATCCTCTTGATTTCAAAGCTGGGGGGGGGGGGTCCTCGGCGGTGCTCTCTGAGCTTGGTTGTTTCCTTGCAGATGTTTCATTACCCAAACTAGGTAGCCTTATTAGCAGGGATGATGTTACCTGGTTTGGATAACGAAAGGTCTGCCAGAAAACAAGCAAGCCCACGGAGCGTAGAGGACCCCTACGAATCCTCTCTTTTATTTCCCAGCTTCTTCCTCTAAATACAATACCTGTGAGTCTGCCTCAGCCCCCTGCCCTTGAAATCAACCCAGAATGGTGAACTTTACACCTCTTAAAATTTATTTGCATGACAGCAGAACCAAACTGGCATTTTAAGGAGCAAGGCTTGCACGCATCGAAAGAGGGACTTCTGCAGCAAGGATCCTACTCACCTGGGTTCACTTTCAGGCTAACCACCATTAACATTTCAAATGGATGCTCCGGATAAAAGGATCACTTGCATAGCAGGCTAAAGATGCCCCTCAGAATGCAGGAATCTTAAGGAGAAAAACACCTTTGATCTCCAGTATGCTAATCACAATGGATTTAACCAAGAGGGCAGGAGAAAGAAATTGCATATGATTTTATAAAATGCACCTCCGAGATTCTGAAAAATTGTCTCCCTTGATGCTAAAACGAGAGCAGGTATAAGAGAATTAGTTAGAGCTGCACGAACGCTAATGTTAACATATAGAATAGATGTAGCTCGGGGCTGAGCTGTGGAGTCCTTGGGGATGAGGTTTGTTATTTGCTTGCAAATATTTCACCAACCAACTAGTCAGATGCAAATAATGTCATATTAATACATTAGTATATTTTAATAAGTTAGCAATAGGTCTCCATAAGACTCTACCTGTCTTCATATCATGTAATATGCTACATAAGATTTAGTCACGGTAGTAAAAAAAAATATCCAGTTGAATTTGTTGTGTGGCCCCAGGCTGTTTGGTGAGTTCATAGTTCAAAGTAGGACGAGAACCACAACACTTGTGATTGTTAAATAAGATTCAGCACAATGTGAGTTTTATAAATTCACAGGTTTTGATCAAATACGCTAAATGTGACACTTCTTAAGATGCCTTGAGCTACTATATCCAGAATTCATATCCTCCCTCCCATTTGGAAACTTTGATTATAGTATTCTAGAGACATTTGAAGGAATTCGAGTGGGGGGCGGAAAGGGTTAGCAAAGACTGTTGTGTGTTACCTGTGCCTTGGTCTTGTCTCTCATCTCTAGTTTTTTATTTGTGTTAAAAAAGGATTTGCAGAACTTCCAATGTAGTCACCTTGAGGTAGATGAGAGGTTTGGCAACTTTAAGATGTGTGGAGTTGTGGGGCTGGACAATTCTGGAACTTCGGCTCCACACATCGTAAAGTTGCCCAGTTTGAAAAACACTGTTGTAAAGCAATAAACTATGTCGGGATTATGAACAAAAACTGGCAATTTTCAAGGCAAATTAGTTTCTAACTAACCCTTATAAATAAATATTTAAACATTTTTCTTGAGAGCTGAATAAAAAAAAGACTTAGAGAACTCGCTGTTTTTAACAGTGGCTCTCCAATTTCTCATATAAATCAAATAGGGTAAGATGGTGGGGTCTGCAGATAACAAGAAGTAAAACCCTGGTTTGAATTAAGTTACCCAAAGATGGCCTATAGAAATCCCTAATACATTTAGCCAATTGATAGTATCCTAGATACATGTGTGAATGGATAAATGGACAGACAGACAGACAGAGCAGCATCTAGTTCACAACTTGCCTATATAATTGAATTCCCTTTCTTGACTTGGCCTTCTCTGGCCCTTTCAGACTGCAGTCCCAGAATTCCCAGCTAGTATGGGTTTTATGGTTCTGAGAACTGCATCCAGAGGAGGCTACGGCAGAACCTCTGGATTCACACAATCTCTAAAACAGGGCTACATAGCTTGTGTTTCACTATATTGGGGGAACTCAACCTTTCTGTTAGCATCTTGTTTGAATCATTTCCTTGAAGGTAAAGATGGTTTGTTTGGTGAAGAGTGAGTGCACTTGTGTTTAGCATGATGTGAACGCATCAAAAGGAGGGTTTTTGACTAACAGAATGTACCATTGTTATATTTCTTGAAAATGTAAGGCTGTGACTCCTGTGGGTGGGTGGTGAAGCTGATGGGCCACATCTTTGAAAGGCTCTAGATGGGAGAAGGTCTAACTAAATAAGAATTTATTTCCTTGTGCGTCTGGAGGCCCAACTTTTGTGTTGCAGCAGACAGAGAAGAGCTTTGAATAAGAATGTTAACAAGCCCAGAGAGACAGTTGTTCCTCCTAGTCATCTCTGGAATACTGGAAAATGTCCTCAATACTGATCCAAATAAATACACATTGTGGTCCGGTCTCATCATATGAAATCCAAGGGGTTAGTAGTCATGCTTTTAGCCTCACAGCTAATTCTGGTGAAGCTCTTAGCATCTAGCTACCTGGACCATAAGCCTTCCTTCAAGCCCTGCCTTCAACCAGAGCAAGTGGGTTCATGACTAGAATATGTCTTACTCCTTTCTCTTACCAAGCCGAGCTCTGCCATCTTCAGCTGTGGATGTTATGTTTGTTAACCATTGTTCAAGCCCATTTACCTGTCTCCCTTCATGAATAGGTAGAATGTACTTTCCAAAGCCTTCCTGGTTGATGACCTATTGAGGGAATGAGATCCAAAGCTTAGGCCAGGGGAAGGCAACCTTGGGATGGCTCAGGAATTCTGGGAGTTGAAGTCCACAAGTCATAAAAGAGCCAAGGTTGCCTACCCCTGGCCTAGGCCTAGGCCGCTTTATGACTCGTGGACTTCAACTCCCAGAATTCCTGAGCCAGCCACACTGAGGGGAAAGGGAGAGGTTTCCAAGCTGAGCCATGGCTGGCTCAGGAATTCTGGGAGTTGAAGTCCACGAGTCATAAAAGAGCCAAGGTTGCCTACCCCTGGCCTAGGGACATGGGCTGTCTTACATACTGTAGGTCCTCAACCCAGCTGCCAATAAATTGCTCTGACAATTCGTCCCAGTCTTAATATGCAGGAGAGCAAGACAAACATCTTAACACCATTTTATGAACCTCTGTCCTAGGCTAGACTGGGTTTGTTTTTCTAAACTGAAAAAAAAGTGCTTTTCAGAGAAGAAGGGCTGATTCCATATCTGGGATCCTTCCACTGCTCTTCTCTAAGCAGCTCACATCTTTTTGAAGAGAGGAAGAATGCACATTTTGGCCTAACTTTGGCTGGATACATGCCTTCCATTAAGCAGGAATGTGGTTTGCTTGGATTGGGCTATGTGTGTTGCTAAAAAGTTGTGGTCTGTTCAACAAACCGTGATAAAAATACACAATTGTTTATGACAAGTCTCACGGTGACCTACAAGGAGGACATTCGTAAGGTATTGTTTTGATGATAATGCAGACTTTTCAAGGATGGCAAAACACCCTGGAAATACCGTTGTTTGGAGATGGACCATAAAGTTCCTCCTATAGTTGCATACATGGCAGATGGCCAAGCTTTGCTGAGACATTCAGTTGCTTCTGAAGGCTTATTTAGCACCCACCATGCCAGCTGCTCCACTGCGAGGACAGATGTTAGATTCAAAAGTTTCAGGCTGACTTCCAAACACTCTTGACCTGCCCACAGACAGATTTTTCTTGGAGCAAAAAATATTTTGACAAGAGAAACAGTTAGGAAACAGACTGAAATGCCATTGCAAATATTAGCTTAGTAGTGTTTTTTTAACTCTTCTCCCCTTTATCATTGTATTTTGTTATTGGTGCTCTCAGGGCCATTTGGGTGGGAACAGTGAGAACCAATTGTTCCAAACCACCCCTCCCCCCTAAAAGGGAAGTCCCATCTAAGATACACTTCCATGTTTAGAACAGAACAGACTGGACTGGACTGGAATAGAATAGAATAGAATTAGAATTAGAATTAGAATTAGAATTAGAATTAGAATTAGAATTAGAATTAGAATTAGAATTAGAATTAGAATTAGAATTAGAATAGAACAGAATAATAAGAATGGAATGGAATGGAATGGAATGGAATGGAATAGAATAGAATAGAATAGAATAGAATAGAATAGAATAGAATAGAATAAGAATAGAATAGAATAGAATAGAATAGAATAGAATAGAATAGAATAGAATAGAATAGAATAGAATAGAATAGAATTAGAATTAGAATTGAACAGAATAATAAGAATGGAACAGAATAGAATAGAATAGAATAGAATAGAATAGAATAGAATAGAATAGAATAGAATAGAATAGAATAGAATAGAATAGAATAGAATAGAATAGAATAGAATGGATTAGAATTAGAATTAGAATTAGAATTAGAATTAGAATTAGAATAGAACAGAATAATAAGAATGGAATAGAATAGAATAGAATAGAATAGAATAGAATAGAATAGAATAGAATAGAATAGAATAGAATAGAATAGAATAGAATAGAATAAGGATTAGAATTAGAATTAGAATTAGAATTAGAATTAGAATTAGAATTAGAATTAGAATTAGAATTAGAATTAGAATTAGAATAGAACAGAATAATAAGAATGGAACAGAATAGAATAGAATAGAATAGAATAGAATAGAATAGAATAGAATAGAATAGAATAGAATAGAATAGAATAGAATAGAATAGAATAGAATAGAATAGAATAATAGAATAGAATAGAATAGAATAGAATAGAATAGAATAGAATTGGAAGGGACCTTGGAGGTCATCTATTCCAACCCATTGCTCGGGCAGGAAACCCTATACCATTTCAGACAAATGGTTGTCCAGTCTCTTCTTTAAAACTTCCAGTGTTGGAGCATTCACAACTTTTGGAGGCAGGTTGTTCTACTGATTAATTGTTCTAACTGTCAGGAAATTTCTCCTTGGTTCTAGGTTGCTTCTCTCCTTGACTAGTTTCCATCCGTTGCTTCTTGTCCTGCCTTCAGGTGCTTTGGAGAATAGCTTGACACACCCCCTTTTCTTTGTGGCAACTCCCAATTTGAAATGATTAGATGGACAATGCTTGTCATGCAAGGTAGCCAAATAAACCAGTTACACATGAGTTCATGAGTTTTTCTAGGCTGCTGACTATAATGGACCAAAAACAAAGGAGGAGGGGAGGAAGCAGCTGAGGGCAGGAAAAGAAGTAATGGATGGAAGATTATTAAGGGGAGATCCAACCTAGAACTAAGGAGAAATTTCCTAAGAGTGAGAACAATCAGTGGAATGGCTTTCCTCCAGAAGATCTGGGTGTTCCATCACTGGAAGTTTTTTAAGAAGAGATTGGACAGCTATTTGCCTGGAATGGCCTAGGCTAGGGTTTCCTTCTTGGGCAGGGGTTGGACTAGAGGACCTCCAAAGTCCCTTCCAACTCTGTTATTCTCAAGGAGGACAGGCACTGAGATAAGATGAAACCGTTGCTCATTCTTAACCTGACGTAAGCATAAGGTTAGAGTTAGATTGCATGTAGGTAAGCAAAGGACTTCAGCAATGAAGTCAAGCTTTTCTCCAAAACCTTTCTTTGCTCTCCCCCACCCTCAAATTCATTGGGGGAGTTATTTAAACCAAAACAACCACAAGGTCATGATGCCACCCCATCTTGTTCTGACTTGCCTTTGGATTGTTCCCAGCGACACCTGTTTTTCCCCTTGGTTGTTTTTTCCCTCAATAGATACAGGTGCATCCAAAGCTGTAGAAAGGTGGTTAAAACTTTGCTGTGGAGTAACGTCTATGGAGATTAGATTCTCAGTCATTCAGGTCATAGTTATCCCAAAGGTGCTTTTTCAGGAGGCGACTGGACTTTCTTGCTTTTCTTTGAAGACGTTTTGCCTCTCCTTCAAGAAGCTTCTTCAGCTCTGACTGGATGGTGGGGAACGGAAGGATTTATACATTTGCAAGTGACCAGCTGGCTACAGCTCAGATATGATTCTATGATCCATTTGTATATTTTCATTTCAGTGGGAAATTCCATTCTATCCCCATAAAATAAGCCTGTGAGGTGGGCTCAGCTGAGAGGGAGTGCCTGTACATCAGCCACTGAGAACCCACCCCTGAAGGTAGATCTGAACCCTGGTCCATCACCTGAACCATTATCCCACATTGGAGTATTAAACTAGATTTCTCTGAACCAGTGTCTTCCAGAGGTGTTGAACTACAACTCCCAGAAACCTTTCTCAGTGCTGCAGGCCTGTGAATTCTGAGCATTGTAGTCTAACTGTCCTCTGAAATCTTGATTACACTGTCACTATATGCAAAGTTGTGCATTCACAGTTTTCGGAAGTTTCTCCCAGTGCAGATTAACTCTCCACAAAACAGGCTCCAGCGCATGAAGAACCTTTGAAGGCCTTAGGAGAGGAAGGTGGGTACCCAGTTTTTAGCAACAGCACCTTCACAACTTAAAACCATGTTCTCCGGCCTGGTATCCTCACTTCAGTCCTCCAGCACAGATGGTGATTTGATTTCTGAAGTTCATCATAATTCACTCAAAATCTCTGAAACTGGCCAGGTGAACAATACCAAACAGTAATTCCTTTGAGTAGGAACCTTTTCTCATGGGTGAGAGAAAAGAACAAGCCAGATACCTGCCTGATTTTACTTCAACAGGAACCTTTTCCTGCCCAAGGATTAAGTCATAGCCTTTAAAAAGAGCTTCTAGATTTAGTATGTTTCATAGAATAGACATGATTAGACAGACATGATTTGTCTCTTCATTGACTTAGCTGTTGGTTTACAAGCCTTCAAGCCACCAAATCTAGATTCATACAACACACTAAGCCAAACCCAAACAAAACTCATGGTGTGTAATCCCAGTCATTTAAAATGAGAAGGTAGAGTAGAGTAGAATAGAGTAGGAAAAAGCAGAGTAGGAGAGAGAAGAGAAGAGTAGAGTAGGAGAGAGAAGAGAAGAGAAGAGAAGAGAAGAGAAGAGAAGAGAAGAGAAGAGAAGAGAAGAGAAGAGAAGAGAAGAGAAGAGAAGAGAAGAGAGAACTTTATTGCAATCCATGATCAATCTAAATTCGAAATTGGCTATTTGTACCTTGGAGCTCATAATCTTAGCCAATAATGTATTTTATCAGACATAACCCTGGGATATTTTGCACTACATTATTCTACAGTTCTTCTATATCTGAACATTTGTGATATTTTTTTAATTTTTGCATTAATCATCTTATACATCTAGTAGGTAAAAAGTGGAATAACAAATGAGAAATGAACAGTACGTATACATTGTAAAAAAATCCACATTCAGATCTTATTCTAATGATTTTAGAATTCTCTCTAAAAGGATAAATTCCATGCAAAATTCAGTAATAAATAATAATAATAAGTTGGAAGGGACCTTGGAGGTCATCTAGTCCAACCCGCTGCTCAGGCAGGAAACCCTATACCATTTCAGACAAATGGCTGGCCAGTCTCTTCTTAAAAACTTCCAGTGTTGGAGCATTCACAGCTTCCGGAAGCAGGTTGTTCCACTGGTTAATTGTTCTAACTGTCAGGAAGTTTCTCCTTAGTTCTAGGTTGCTTCTCTCCTTGACTAGTTTCCATCCATTGCTTCTTGTCCTGCTTTCAGGTGCTCTGGAGAATAGCTTGACTCCCTCTTCTTTGTGGCAGCCCCTGAGATATTGGAACACTGCTATCATGTCACCCCTCACCCTTCTCTTCGTTAAACTACACATACCCAATTCCAGCAACCGTTCCCTATATGTTTTAGCCTCCAGTCCCCCAATCATCTTCGTTGCTCTTCTCTGTACCCTTTCTAGAGTCTCGACATCTTTTTTACATCGTGGTGACCAAAACTGGATGCAGTATTCCAGGTGTGGCCTTACCAAGGCATTGTAAAGTGATATTAGTACTTCACGTGATCTTGATTCTATCCCTCTGTTAATGCAGCCTAGCACTGTGTTGGGCTTTTTTGGCAGCTGCAGCACACTGCTGGCTCATATTTAAGTGATTGTCCACTAGGACTCCGAGATCTCTCTCACAGTTACTACTATTGAGCAAGGTACCACCTATACTATACCTGTGCATTTGATTTTTCCTGCCTAAATGTAGAACCTTACTTTTTTCACAATTGAATTTCATTTTGTTAGATAGTGCCCAGTGTTCGAGTCTGTCCAGATCCTCCTGTATCTTAAGCCTATCTTCTGGAGTATTGGCTATTCCTGCCAGCTTGGTGTCGTCTGCAAATTTGATGAGTTCCCCATCTATCCCCTCATCCAAATCGTTGATGAAGATGTTGAAGAGCACTGGGCCCAGAACAGAGCCCTGGGGCACCCCACTACACACTTCCTTCCATGTAGATGCGGTTCCATTGAGGACTACACGCTGAGTATGGCCTGTCAGCCAGCTACGAATCCATCTGGTGGTGATGCTATCTAACCCACATTTTTCTATCTTATCAAGTAGTAGGTTGTGATCTACTTTATCAAATGCCTTACTGAAGTCCAAGTAAATTATATCTACAGCATTCCTCTGGTCCACTAGTTTTGTCACTTGGTCAAAGAATGCAATAAGATTTGTCTGGCATGATCTGTTTTTGACAAACCCATGTTGGCTTTTAATGATAACTTTGTTAGCATCAAGGTGTTCGCTGATTTGTTGTTTGATTATCTTTTCCAGAATCTTCCCAGGTATTGAGGTCAGGCTGATAGGTCTGTAGTTTCCTGGATCTATTTTTTCCCCTTTTTTGAAGATGGGAACTACATCAGCTCTCTTCCAGTCCTCTGGTAGTTCCCCAGTGCTCCAGGATCTTTGAAAAATATAGTTCAGTGGTTCTGAGATCACGTCTGCCAGTTCCTTGAGAACCTTGGGGTGTAATCCATCTGGTCCTGGTGATTTGAACTCATCTAGGCTGGACAGGTGCTCACTTACCATTTTCTTGCCTATCTTAACTTGCGTTTCTATTGTGTTTTTTATGGCACTGGTTTTGGTAGGTTGGACTGTTTTTCCCCTTTGTGTAAAGACAGATGCAAAAAACGAGTTAAATAGTTCTGATTTCTCCCTGTTGCTTGTCACAGTAGTGTCCTGCCTGATAGGATTATTGTCAGAGCTTGAGATAATTTTCTAAAACAACATGAACACACCAAAACACCAGACACTTTTTGATTGCCAGGCAGTCCTGGCCAACACCCAGTTTAAAAAAATCATGAATGAAATTTTACAGAATACTAAGATTCTATGAATATCTTACCAAGCATTTAAGTGAAAATTAGAATGGGGGGGAAATACCCAACTAATTTAATTTTGATTTGGCTTATTATTATTTCTTTCCTGACAGCAACAGTTCAGAGAGATGTTTTGGGTTGACTTGCTTAAAAGCTACCAAATATGTTTTCACGGATGAGGGTGGAGATCTCCACCTAGATCTGGCCCAGTGTCTTCAGTACTACATCAAACCAGTGGTGCGATCCAGCCAGTTTGCACCAGTTCGGCAGAACTGGTTGCTATTTTTTTGTTGCCCAGGCCTACTGGAATCAGCATCCACACAGAGAAGCAAGCAGTTGTTCACATATTTGAATCCCACCACTGCACCAAATTCTCTTTCCAGTTGCTCTTAGCAGCAGATAGACAACCAGTTCAACAGTCAAGATGTTTTTACTTGGCAGCTGTTAGAAGAGACAATAGTAACTTCCATGGAGTTTTAACTCTTTTAACACAAAGACATCAAACAGGGAATTCATTCTGTACTGCTTCTATGGATTGGAACGGAGTTGGTGCCCCTTGTGTGTGCTACAACTCAGGAATAAGAGATAAAGCAACCATTTTATTATTTAATTTGACATTACAAATGCATATGATGTGGAAAGAAGTGGCAGAAATAAAATAATGTTGCCCTATCAGGGTAGAGACTCATCAAAAGTGTTGAGAAATGTGAACTGAGAGAAGGATTATGAAGGTCTAGCCATGAAACAAAACGTTGAATCCCATATACGTAAGCTGTCTTTCGGGGAAAATAAACATTAACGATGCAAAGCCTAAACCACATTTGGAGTCGCAGGTTAAAAGAAAGCTTGGCTAAATTTCAATATTGCTGTCGGAATCATTTTATCAACATTGACTAAGAGATGGATGGAAGATGCCCAAACAGCCCTCTTAAAGCTTGTACCTTCTGTGGGAATTGATAAAGGAGAATATTTGTAGCTCAGGGCTGAAATGAGGAATCCTTGGTGGTCTCCGAGTTTGGTTGGGTTTGTTTGTTTTTTGTTTTTGTTTTTTTTTTTTGTTTTGCAGATGTTTCATTGCCCAACCTAGCTAATATCATCCATGCATAGGTGATGTTCCCTAGTTTGGGTAATGAAATGTCTGCAAGAAAACAACCAAGCTGAGACAGCATCATGGACCCCTCAAAAAAGTATGCTCAGCTCTTTTCAAAATCTTGTCTGGGGCAGCTTAGCCTTCCCCAGCCTAGCAGATGTCAGAGCCACAATATCCCTCATCCTGGGTTGCCTTCAAGACCTTGTCCCATTTGGCTTCCTCTTTCCACTTGGCGTTCTTCTCCAGGGAAGCTTCTCCCTCATCTTAGTGGAGCCCACCTAGAAGAGGCCAGGCTGGTGAAGGCTCTCCTCAACCCTTTGAAGCTCCTTCTCGCCTGGATGGAACTGGAAAGGGATGGAATTTCCAAACGGGGAGGCAGAGCTCAGCTGACTTTGGGGTCCCGCTGAATTCACAGACGTGGACAAATTCACAAATTCCTGTGACCAGGAAGATGCCGGTCCTGGTGTAAATAAAACAGGAGCTAGGCTCAAGCAGAGAAGACAGGGAAAACCAGGGGCAATCTGAATGTTAATGTATTTTCTTTATAAACTAGTTGTGTGAGGTTCAGGAACCTCTCTTCCATTGTCTTCAGACCAGGGGCTGATTTGCCATATCAAGCAACAGACCTTCTTTTGACACTTTTTCTTTGGGGGGGGAGGGAATGGGGGGCTTTGATATGCATCCTGGCTTCTGCTCCTTTTCTGTAGCAGTTATATTGCCGGAAAGACTGGTGGTTTTCACAGCAAATAAAGAGGCCCTTTTATTGTGTTCCGAAAAAATGCTCTGAATTTTATGGCCAAGGGGAAATCTGCTCCACCAACCTCCCACTCTGAAGAGCAAGGCGGAGCCTCAGACCGCCAGAATAACTGGAGCATCCTTAAAACAGGTCTCGGTTTTAAAACACCTGGCAAGTTGTTTTGTTCGAGAGTCAACAACCTGATTCTCACTGATTACAAAAGACCCCTTTAAATGGGTCTTCCAATCATTCCTTTAACAAATTCCCATTACACATTCCAGTCCAGGGTACACACACCACCTCTCCTTCCCTACTTACTTCTCACATCTCACTAAAAAAAATATCTATTCTTTTTAGCCTTCATATATTCTCATATTCTACTTCCCAGCCTCTGTTCCAATGCCTGTTTCATTCTTCTGTTTTTAAAATGAAGAACTTTTAAGAGGTTTGGGGGTTGTTGTTGTTTCCCTTTCTGGTGCTTTGTGCATGTTATTTGTGTAATGTTGTTGTGATATACATGGTATCAACCAGATGCCTATGTCTGTAGAGTACCAAGCAGAAGAAGGCTATTTCAGCGGCAGATCATTTGTGCTGCTTTGTGAAAATTACTGAAACCAAAATTACGTTCTCAAGATGTTATCGGTTTGGTCATTTTCCCCAAAGGTAAACAATCAAAGCCTATTTCTCTTTCTAAAAGATATCTGTAATTCTGACGTATGAACAAAATGGAATTCCTATAAATACAATCGTTCATAGTAAGGCTCACATCTATTGTTACTTTCAAAAGGTAGGACGTTTAAGCAAAAGATCCCAACTCATGGCTTATCTTCCCTCTACTTATATTTATCTTTGGGTTTCTGGTTGCCTAGATCACTCTCCTAATGTACAGCTGCCTATTGTACCCTCTTATTGTCAAGAAAAATACGTTGTATTTCTATTTCCATCAAGTCATCAGAAACAAGTTCAACGTGATAGCAACTTGGCCTTCTATAAAAAAAAAAGAAGAGGAAATCCTCTCTAAGCAAACTAAGGGAAATCGGGGGACATAAGCATCAGTCCTACAAAAATTCAGTGTGCTGGTAAATTCAGGGAGTGCCCAACAGGTTCTGGCCAGTTAAGCTTTTGTGGGTTTTTTTGCCTTGTTTTGGGGTGGACCTTTCAGTATTCTGGACTGTCTCCATCATTCCCGTAAACCAAAAGGGATGGAGATGTGACCTAAAACTTCTGAAGATGATCAGCCTGAGAAAGACTTCCATTGCCCTTCAGGTTTAGTGAAAAATGACATGTTTACAGGCCAGGAACAAATTCATGCATGGCTAATATTTCCAGCACAAAATGTCTGCCCATCTAAATTCCGATGGCCTTGTAATGGTTACTGTTGGCCACAATCTACTTCTTTCTTGCCTGTCTGTAGAAACCTACCACAATCAGTATTTGCAGATGAACTAGCAAATGTTTTTGCAAGCTTTTAACGGTTTGGGAAGTTATGGGTAAGGATGCTTGCAGAGCAAAACCAAAATATGCTTGAATATGCTTTCCTATCCCTGACCCAGCCAGTATGGTTATATGCACACTTTAAAAATGATTGAAAAGAACTCTGTTCTCATGCAGTTGTGGCCTCTCTCTCTGCCATTTCTTAAGGCAACCTGACTTTTGCCAGGAATCCTTCAGGGGTGAGAGATCAGCAACCTCTGTTTTGAGAAACCAACTCATTCCATGAATGTCACTTTTAAAGCCGCAGCTTGTTTTTATAAGCTTGCATAGAGGCCCTAAAACAAAGGAGCTGCTTTAATGAGTAGCAGTGAGATGCTGGGTTCATACAAAGTCTAAAGGACTGCTTCCAAATCATTTTTGAAGCATAAGAATTAGACCAGAGGTGCTTTGTAAATAGTATTATTTATATTGGAATTGGAATATTCTTTACTGGCCAAGTGTGATTGAACACACAAGGAAATAGTCTCCGGTGCATAAACCCTCACTGTACACACAGTACACTGACATACAGTACATTTATTCTTCATAGTAATATAAAGAATGAATAGTAATTTTTCATAAATGGTATTATTTATAATTCTGCGTGGAAAACAGGCTTAGCAAAAGTAGGCGTGTTAGTATTTTTTAGCATATGTGTGTCTTCGTTATTTGGTTTAGCCAAAGCCTGGATTAGACACGTTCATGATTTCAGGAGCAAATGCAAACTTTTCTTCCTTTCTGTTTTCAACAGGTAAAACAAGAACAAGAGAGAAGTACCGGGTGGTGTACACAGATCATCAGAGGTTAGAACTAGAGAAGGAGTTTCACTACAACAGATATATCACCATCCGAAGGAAGTCTGAACTCGCTGCAAATCTGAGGCTTTCGGAGAGACAGGTAGAGCATCTGCCCACCTGCGTATGTGTCAGGGCTTCCGTCCAATTCAGAGCAGAGGACCACTTGGGTGGGTGGGGAAAACATGGAGCGAACATCCCCTGAGGTCCTTGGCGCTCTCTCTGAGCTTGGCCATTTTCTTGCAGATGTGTCTGCTAGCACTAATGATGTCACCTAGCTGGCTCATGAAAAGCAACAAAGCAACAAGCTCAGAGACCACCAGGGTTAGCCTTGAGCTACAAAAGGGACGCGGTGGCTCAGTGGGTTAGGATGCTGAGCTTGTCGATCAGAAGGTCGGCAGTTTGGCGGGTCTAATCCCGAATGCCGCGTAACAGAGTGAGCGCCTGTTCCTCGTCCCAGCTTCTGCCAACCTAGCAGTTCGAAAGCACGTAAAAATGCAAGTAGAAAAATAGGGACCTCTACGGTGGGAAGGTAACAGCGTTCCGTGCGCCTTTGGCGTCTAGTCATGCCGGCCACATGACCACGGAGACGTCCTCGGACAAGCGCTGGCTCTTCGGCTTTGAAACGGAGATGAGCACCGGCCCCTAGAGTCGGAAACGACTAGCACGCATGTGCGGGGGAACCTTTACCTTTTACAAAAATTCTCTTTATTAGGGCCATTGCACATTCAAGGCAATCTGGGCTTTTCCTAGAATGGCTACGAGCAGCATATTTCCCCCATCCGTGTCAGATTTTTGGTCGCTCAGATTTTGAAAAGCTCCTTCCAACAAGGGGGCAGCCAGATTCATTTAACAACCATGCCACTAACGTGATACTTGCAATGATTCACTTAACAACTGTGGCAAGAAAGGTCGTAAAATGGGGCAAAACTCACTTGACAAATGTCTCACTTAGCGACAGAAATGTTGGGCTTGATTGTGGTCTTAAGTTGAGGATTACCTGTATTTCTCTACAGGGACACAGTATTGGCCTTGACTTCCTTCCTAGGGGCTAGTTTCACTAAGGGGTGTTAGGTCAAGAATAAATCACAGAAATCATAGAATAACAGAATTGGAAGGGACCTGGGAGGTCTTTTAATCCAGCCCCTTGCTCAAGCAGGACACCCTATACTATTTCAGACAAATGGTTGTCCAGTCTCTTCTTAAAAGCCTCCAGTGATGGAGCACCCACAACTTCTGAAGGCAAGGTGCTCCACTGGTTGATTGTTTTCACTGTCAGGAAATTTCTCCTTAGTTCTAAGTTGCTTCTCTGCTTGATAACTTTCCATCCCTTGTACCTTGCCTTCCCTTTTGGTGCTTTGGGAAATATGTATCATGTGAGCCCTGGTCCTTCTTTTCATTAGACTAGACCAGGGGTAGGCAACCTCAGCTCGTTTATGACTCGTGGACTTCAACTCCCAGAATTCCTGAGCCAGCCATGCTGAGGGGAAAGGGAGAGGTTTCCAAGCTGAGCCATGCTGGCTCAGGAATTCTGGAAGCTGAAGTCCACGAGTCATCAAAGAGCCAAGGTTGCCTACCCCTGGACTAGACATACCCAATTCCTGCAACTGTCCTTCATATGTTTTAGCCTCCAGCCCCCTAATCATCTTTGTTGCTCTTCTCTGCACTCTTTCCAGAGTCTCAGCATCTCTTTTTTATATTGTGGCGACCAAAACTGGATGCTGTATTCCAAGTGGGGCCTTACCAAGGCTTTATAAAGCGGTACTAACACTTTATTGATCTTGATTCTCTCTCTGTGTGTTAATGCAGCCTAGGATTGCTTAAGACTTTCCGCATCTCCCAATGTAAAGTAACGGGAACTCTTTTTTTTTCCCCTCCTCTGTTTTGCTCTTGCAGGTGAAAATCTGGTTCCAAAATCGCAGAGCCAAAGAAAGGAAACTAATGAAGAAAAAAATGACCAGTTTTGATGGGGGCAGCCTGGCCTCCATCCAGAGTGACTCTGGTTCCTTGAGCCCTATTCCAGTTCATGACCCACAGACTCACTCAGAAATGGCGGGCACTTTGTTTCCACCGCCAGCCCCTCCTCCTCCTCCTCTTCCTCTATCCATGAATGGCCTTCAGCACAACGGAACGATTACACGAGTTGTGGTCTCTCAGTGAGGACTTTCTGCCAAGTCAAGAACACAACAACACAAGGGCCTTTGCAAGTGGAGCCAACAGAGCTGTTGGCACTACAACTTCCACACCTGGCTTCCCCACGGCCATTTGCCAAAGACAGAGGACTTTCCACCAAAGCTTGGTGACCACATAGCCATTTTGGACAAGAGGTCCTGTGATATCCGGGGAGGGAAGGGTAAACCACGAGCTCTGGGTTGCAAAGTTGTGCTTTGGGTGGAGGCAGCGGGAATGGCTGGAGCAGAACACCTATCCTGCTTCTGTACTGGTGGTCCTGCACTTTGTTTGATTGGAGACTGGGAGATTTCACACGCCGCCACTTCATCCTCTCCTTTTGTATTTTTCCTGGGTCACAGGGTGAACACACCATGTCAAAAGAAATACCACACTAGCATAACGTAGTGTCAGGGTTAGGCCTACTACAACTCCTGTTTTGCAGAAGAAGAGAGATAGTGCTGGAATCTGATGTGGAAGAAAGCACAACCTGCTGTGAATCATAGCTTTTCTATTCTTTAAAATATATATTTTATTCTTTAAAATAGATATACCCTAAGTTTCTAGTCTTTAACACAAAGAAATATGTTGGGAGGGAATGACGTCTGTTTGAAAAGGAACTCATCTAGGGATTGAGAAGATGGAGGTGAGGCTCTGGAATTCTTTAGAGCAGGGGTCCTCAACCTTGGCAACTTTAAGACTTGTGGATTTCAACTCTCAAAATTCCTTAGTCAGCTTTGCTGGCTGAGGAATTCTGGGAGTTGAAGTCCACAAGTCTTAAAGTTGCCAAGGTTGAGGACCCCTGCTTTAGAGGTCCTTGCTTTCACCACCAGTGATATAAACTATAAAAGTTAAGTACATGACGCAAATGGGCCCAATTTGCACTATTTTTTTTAATCAATCATAATATTCAATTTGTTTTGGTGTGGGGTCGGCTCATCTGAATGCTGAATTTCAATGCACAAAAATACAGAGATATCTGATGCCATTAAACAAGTTTGCTGATCAACCAGAGTTATTATTTTATGGCTTATTGAAAATCACGTCGTTAAATTGAAATTCCTAACCCAGAATGCTTTCCCCCAGAGGTCTTCAGAGACGGATTCCTGTCTAACTATAAAAGTAGTACACTTTTCAAACATTGCCCAATTTTTAACAGCAAGTGGGCCAGCGAGTTTCAAGACCATCCCAAGTGTTAGACAAATCTTCTGGAGAAGACCACAAATGTTTGACAGGTTGGTGAGCAAATTTTGCTCTATGTCTGGAGTACAAAGTACTGTCACAGAAAGTAGAGAGTTTAAGAGTATGTGAGAAATCTCTCCCAAACTTTTTATTTTAAAAGAGACACCATTACCCCAACTCTTCCTGCGAGTTTTCCAAAGACACCCAAATTCATGCCAAGTATCTTTCAGGAAAATTGGGTAAATGTCAGGACTACCATTCTTATTTTGTTTGAAGTCAGGAGCAGCTTCCTGATGAGTAATTATTGGCCCATGCAATGAAAGATTGTGCCTTGTTTGTGTAGGACACAAACAAGACTTCCAACTTTTCTAGTTGGACTTCAGATCTAGTTCAAAATTGCATTTGGAAGTTCAGGAGTGTGGATTTTGTACTAATGCTAGAGAATGACCCATTGGGTCATCCTTTGGGAGAAAGGCCATGAGGTCTGATGTGATCAGAATGAAAATTAAATTTTAGGTTGGCCATATTCTTTTACCCCAATGCTGAATGGCCTGTGGTTATCTAGAAACAGCATACCTCATAAGCAAAAAAATAATTGTAGTGGTACTGAACGTCAATAATAGATCAGTATTTACTTACCTAAAGGGACGCGGTGGCTCAGTGGGTTAGGACGCTGAGCTTGTCGATCAGAAGGTCGGCAGTTTGGCGGGTCGAATCCCGAGTGCCGCGTAGCAGAGTGAGCGCCTGCTACTCGTCCCAGCTTCTGCCAACCTAGCAGTTCGAAAGCACATAAAAATGCAAGTAGAAAAATAGGGACCACTACAGTGGGAAGGTAACAGCATTCCGTGCGCCTTTGGTGTCTAGTCATGCCGGCCACATGACCACATCCTCGGATGAGCGCTGGCTCTTTGGCTTTGAAACGGAGATGAGCACCGGCCCCTAGAGTTGGAAACGACTAGCACGCACGTGCGGGGGAACCTTTACCTTTACCTTTATTTACTTACCTAAACAGATGAACAGAAAGACATGGCTGGGCAAAAAAGCAGTAGCAGCTGGAATGACTTCTGATTTTCTACTGGCTTCCCCAGTAACTTACTAGTCATGCACATGACCTTTGCTATACCTTTGCAAATGAAACTGAACATTTTAATTCCCCAGGAGTAGTTAAGCCAGATTTTTTAAAATTATTCTTTAAGTTAGCAGGTTTTACATACCTTCATTCAAAAACTGTTGCTTTGTAATGCATCATTTGGGCTAACGAGGGTACAAACAGATAAACACAATGAGACTTTTAGTAGTGTATAAGTGGTCTTTAGGGACGCGATGGCTCAGTGGGTTAGGACGCTAAGCTTGTTGATCAGAAGATCAGCAGTTGGGCGGGTCGAATCCTGAGTGCCGCGTAACAGAGTGAGCGCCTGTTACTCGTCCCAGCTTCTGCCAACCTAGCAGTTCGAAAGCACGTAAAAATGCAAGTAGAAAACTAGGGACCACTACGGTGGGAAGATAACCGCATCCAGTCATGCCAGCCACATGACCACGGAGACTCCTCAGACAAGCGCTGGCTCTTCAGCTTTGAAATGGAGATGAGCACCAGCCCCTAGAGTTGGAAACGACTAGCACGCATGTGCGGGGGAACCTTTACCTTTACCTTAAGTGGTCTTTGAAAATATCCATTTTGTGATTCCAAGTTGCTAATGTTCTTTGGACGTACTTCCCTTATCACCAACTCTTCCAAACATAATTGCTTTCTCCAGTGAATTCCCCTGCGTGACATGGCCGAAGAAAGTGAGATGCAGCTCTTAGTACTGTTCTAGTCTTCTTGTGGAGTCATCTAATCAGTCTCTCCTTAAAAACCTCCAGTGATGGAGCACCCACAACTTCTGAAGGCAAGCCGCTCCACTAGTTAATTATCCTCACTGTCAAAAAATTTCTCCTTAGTTGTAGGCGTGATCTCTTTTTAATGATCTTCCATCCATTGTTTCTTGTCCTGCCTTTGGGTGCTTTGGAGAATAAGTTCACCCCTCTTCTTTGTGGCAACGCCTCAAATATTGGAACACTGCTATCATGTCCCCCCTAGTCTTTCTCTTCCTTAGACTTGACATACCCAATTCCTGCAACTGTTCTTCCTAAAGGGGTGAAACTTCTTGATCTCTCTCTTTCTAATTCAACAGGTGGAAAAACTATACAGCGTGGTTTTGTGTACTGCCTGCATCCCGCGGATGGGTCTTTCCTTTTTTGTGTGGACCGGTTGCTGGCATGCTGTGGCCCAGTACTGGTCCACAAACCAGGGGTTGGGGACCCTTGATCTAGAGCAGCAACTCCTAACCTTTTCTATACCCCGCACCCCTAGAAGGCTTCTGATATATTCTGGCACCCCTTACAAAAGTTCAAAATAACGGCAGTGAACTATGCACATACACTATAATTTTGAAGTGTCAAGTTTTCCCATCCCCCTGGTATATCGTCTTGCACCCCCAATGGGAACCCCAGACCTAGAATGTACATTATGGAATGAGTTGCTCTAGGGATGAGATGGCCACATTTTTAGGTGGTTTTCTAAGAGACTGGTGGAGAAGACATATGTAAAACATGTACTTTTCCATATTTCTTAAGACTTAATTCTTGCATAAGCTGTTGTGAAGAAAGATTCTTCTACCATGCTCAGAAACCAGGGCTCATCCAAATTTGGCAAATCTCTACTCTTCAAATATTTCTTTTTCCATGCCTCTCTGCCAATGATTTCAAAGGCTCATTTCTTCGGCTTCATTTTATCCTGGAAGTTGCAGAGAGAGAGAAATAAACAAATAAAGAAGGGAGGGGGCAGGAGTGAGGGAAGACAAGGATGGGAGGGAAGAAGAGAGGGAGGGAGAAACGAAGGATAACAAAGGGAAAAGAGAAAAGAAGGAAAGAGAAAAAGAAAGGAAGACCGAGAAAAAAAAGAAAGAAAAGAAAGAGAAAGAGGAAGAAAGAAAAGAAAGAAAGATAAGGAAGGGGAAAAAGAAAACAAGGCATGAATAAATTAGAACAAAACAGAACCATTCAATTCCGTCAGATGCTGGTCTAGGGCAGGGGTAGGCAACCTTGGCTCTTTTACGACTCGTGGACTTCAACTCCCAGAATTCCTGAGCCAGCTATGCTGAGGGGAAAGGGAGAGGTTTCAAAGCTGAGCCATCATAGCTCAGGAATTCTGGGAGTTGAAGTCCACGAGTCATAAAAGGGCCAAGGTTGCCTACCCCTGGTCTAGGGTCTCCTGCTTGAGAAGAGGGTTGGACTAGAAGACCTCCAAGGTCCCTTCCCACTTTGCTGGCTGAAGAATTCTGGGTGTTGAAGTCCACAAGTCTTAAAAGTTGCCCAGGTTGAGGACCCTTGACTTAGAGAACCTGAGAAAAAAACAGACGCCAAGGCCTGATATGTGACTCTTCTGATTTTCCATTATCTTCATCTCATCCCAACCTTACAAATGCGAGCTTGGAAATCTTATGCAGTGCATATGTTACCTTAAACAAAATGCCTTATCTAGGCTCTTTCTGTGACTCCTCCTCAAATCTGCCGTTCCAGCTGCTGGCCAGAGGATGCCAATCTCTTCAAGATGAATCACAAATCTGAGATCGCTGCTGAAATAGATCTGAAGAAAATGGAGATCAAGGGCCAGACAGCTTTATCTCTTGTTTCACAGATAAAACAACAAAGCTGAAGAGATAGAGGTATGCTATCTGAAGAGGGTTCTAACAGAGGTTGTGGAGAGAGCCAGCAAGAGACCAGGATGGAAATTCAATCACGGATAGGCTGGCTTGGGGCTGGTCTAATGGAACCTCTGGCGGACAAGAAATCCTCCTATGCACAGGTTCTCATTTGAACCTCCTCTGGTCTGAGTTAGTTAAATTATTATCTTACTATAAAGACAATAAAAAGGAAACTCTTCTCCCCATTTCTGTATGTTACATAATTAATAAACAAAAGAATCCTTGCATCACAAACTCAGAAACATCCTTCAAGGCTGTCAGTCTGTTCAGTAAAGGAATCCAAATTAACCACAACACTTGAGGGTTCAACTCCAGCATCTGACGGAAGTGAATGGTTGTGTTTGGTTCTAATTTATTCATGCCTTGTTTTCTCTTTCCCCTTCCTTATCTTTCTTTCTTTCTTTCTTTTCTTTCTTTCTTTCTTTCTTTTTTTTCTCGGTCTTTCTTTCTTTTTCCTTCTTTTCTCTTTCCCCTTTGTTTTCCTTCCTTACTCCCTCCCTCTCTTCTTCCCTCCCATCCTTTTCTTCCCTCACTCCTGCCCCCTCTCTTCTTCATTTGTTTCTCTCTTTCTTTTCTCTCTTTCTTACTCTTTCCTTCTTTTCTATTTTCCCTTTCTGTTTTCCTTCCTTCCTTTCTCCCTCCCTTCTTCCCTCACATCCTTCTTTTCTTCCCTTCCTTCTGCCCCCTCCCTCCCTCCCTCCCTCCTTTCTCTTTCTTTCTTTCTTCCTTCCTTCCTTCCTTCCTTCCTTCCTTCCTTCCTTCCTTCCTTTCTTTCTTTCTTTCTTCAGCATTGTTCTGAATTGAATTGTTCTGTTATTCATGCCTTGTTTTCTCTTTCTTTATCCTTTTCTTTCTTTCTTTCTCTCCTCCCTCCCTCCCTCCCTTCCTCTGGGCTCCAACAGTTTAGCAAATGAAGGCAGTGAATAGACGCGGAGGAAGCTCTCCGTTGAAACTTTCCTCTGCAGCGGCACCGTTTCTTTTGTGAGAAACTCTTTTAAAAGGAGGGGGAGGGGAGAGTCCAGAGCCATCTTCCTGTCCCAAAACCCCAAGTCCTAAGTGGCCACTCTTGGGAAGTTCCCTCCCCTCAGCATCCAGGTTCCTGTTGAACCTGTTGTCTTTCAGTGAAGCAGAATAGGCACCTGCCTCTTGGGGAAGGGCAGAAGCCAGCCTACCTGTTGGCTTTCTGCAAATGGACCTTAATTGGGGCATTTTGCAGCTGCGTTTTCTCAGGGAGCTGAGAGAAGCTTCATCAGCAGGGATCCCCAGCCTCCGCTCCTTGCTGATCCTTGACTTTCTCTTGAGGTCCCCCAGAAAGGCCAAGGGTGAAGAGAAAACCAAGTCAGCTGTTCTCCTTTCCACACTTTGCAGAAAGGGGTGGAGGGCAATGCAAGAGGATCACACCCTTGGCCCAGGCACAAGCAATGCAATGGAGGGAGGATGGGGCTTCTTCCTTCTGCTAGCAAGGAATAAACAGTATTCAAACAAACAATAAGGCCAAAACCTTTGTCCTCTCTTCTAGTCTCTTAGCCCTTAAATGCTGGGACAATGTTCTCTATTCCATCATGGTTTGACCTAAGTCCTAAGGCAAGATACCACCTCAGCAAATTTGGGATCATGGTTTTTAGAGCTGTCCATCTCCTTAGCATTAAGGAACAACCCTTCCCACTGGCTCGGGGGGGGGGGGGGTGTCTCCAAACTTGCCAACTTTAAGACCTGTGGACTTCAACCTGGCTGGCTGGGGGATTCTGGGAGTTGAAGTCTACAAGTCTTAAAGTTGCCACGTTTGGAGACTTCTGCACTAGCTAATGTGGTCCAGGCCACCAGGAGATTGACTGTCCAGTAAAATACATACATACATACATACACACACACACACACACACACACACACAATGGCCTTTGGGCTAAGCTGATCTCCAGGCACCTTACCTTGACAAGTTCATCAAGGTACTTTTCTGGGGAATAATATTGAAATGGTTTGGCATTTCCATCTTCTGGGATGGGTTGTTGATATTGTTGTTGTTTGATCCCCCAGACTACAGGCCTGGGATTGCCAGGGGATTTCCTATCAAGGTATATATAGATTTCTAGATGAGCCTTTGAGTAACACATATTTCTTTCTTTCTCTGAACGGATTATTTGCTAATCTTTCATTCTTTCTGGGTCTCTGCATCTGCCCATTTTGCCTCACTCTCCAAAGAATTTGAGAGCCATTTTGGGGTAGCGATTAAGGCACTAGACCAGACCTTAGGGGATCATGAATTTTGGTCTGCTCTTAGACATGAAAGCTGGCTGGGTAGCTTTGAGCCAGTCTCACAGCCCAAATTTGCTGTAGAAAAGTAGAAAAATGCTGCCTTGACTGGCACTAAATAAAGTTGGGATATAAATCTAGTAAATAAATAAGCTATTCAGCAGCTTGAGGACATGAAAACCTGCCTAAAACACCACAAAATGAAAAAAAGAGGAAAGTTCCCATTAAAATTAGCAGAAACGGGCATCAGCAACTTCCCTCTACTGTAAGGTACCTCATCCTCATCCAGTAATCCTAGTTTGGGTAATGAAACATCTGCATAAAAACAACCAAGCTCAGAGAGCTCCAAGGCCTCCACAGTTCTTCGGCCCCCACCCCACCCCCCACCTCTCCCTCTCTTCCACTCTACAACCCCCACTCCCTTCTGGCGTTGATGGTGTTATGTAAATCATCATCATCATCATCATCATCATAACAATAACAAACAATAACAACAATAACAACAACAAACAACAAAACAACAACAACAACAACAATAATAATAATAATAATAATAATAATAATAATAATAATAATAATAATAATAATAATAATAATAATAATAATTTGGAACAGACCTTGGAAGTCATCTAGTCCAACCCCCTGCTCAGGCAGGAAACCCTATACCATTTCAGGCAAATGGCTGTCCAGTCTCTTCTTAAAAACTTCCAGTGTTGGAGCATTCACCACTTCTGGAGGCAGGTTGTTCCACTGGTTAATTGTTCTAACTGTCAGGAAATTTCTCCTTGGTTCTAGGTTGCTTCTCTCCTTGACTAGTTTCCATCCGTTGCTTCTTGTCCTGCTTTCAGGCGCTTTGGAGAATAGCTTGACTCCTTCTTCTTTGTGGCAGCCCCTGAGATATTGGAACACTGCTATCATGTCCCCCCTCGTCCTTCTCTTCGTTAAACTACACATACCCAATTCCAGCAACGGTTCCTTATATGTTTTAGCCTCCAGTCCCCTAATCATCTTTGTTGCTCTTCTCTGTACTCTTTCTAGAGTCTCAACATCTTTTTTACATTGTGGTGACCAAAACTGGATGCAGTATTCCAAGTGTGGCCTTACCAAGGCCTTGTAAAGTGGTATTGATACTTCACATGACCTTGATTCTATTCTAGTTGGGTAATGAAATGTCTACAAGAAAACAACCAAGCTCAGAGAGCACCAAGGACTCCTCACTGACTATAATGGACCAGAAACAAAAGAAGGGGGAAGCACCTGAGGGCAAGACAAGAAGTAGCAGTAGCAGATCAAACATTATCAAGGAGAGATCCAGCCTGGAACTAAGAAATGTCCTGACAGTGAGAAGAGTTAAACCAGGGAATTGCTTGCCTTCAGAAATCATGGGGGCTCCATCGCTGGAGGCCTTTAAGAAGAGTCTGGACAGCCATTTGTCTGAAATGGTACAGGGTCTCCTGCTTGAGTAGGGAGTTGGAGTAGGAGAAGACCTCTAAGGCCCCTTCCAACTCTATTATTCTATGCTCTGTTTTTTGAGCACCCTTGCCTGGAAATGCAAGCTGTTGTCATGCTGTTTTCAAAGGTGACCTTTGAATGATAAATAAAAATAATGATCTGTTTTTCCATGCCCAGGAGAGAACTGAAGTTCAGGATCCAGTAAACACAACCAGGCTGTCTTATGGCTATTTATTAATTTATTAATCTTCTGTATAAGGCTGTCATAACTTGAGGAGAATACCTACAATGTTTAAAACAGGGTTGTCCAACCTCAGCCAGCATGCTGAGGAATTGTGGGAGTTGAAGTCCACACCTATTACAGTAAGGTTGCCAAGATTGAATACCTCTGGTTGAATGTATACTTTCTTTGGAAGTACCTCTTGCATTGTTTCCTGTTATATATTTTAGGCATCGTAAATTCCTTGAGAGTCATAGAATAGTGGGTGGCTGAGAAATATTTCAAGTAATAAATTAGGCTTTCCACACATGGTGGCAACCTTCTCCACCTTGGTGCCCTCGAGATATGTTGAGATGCACCTCATAATCCATGTTAAGCTCCTGTTTCTATCACACCCAGTCGAGGGAGCCTTGGTTAGCTGGGAACGATGGACTGGTTAGCTGAGAATGATGGACTGGTTAGCTAAGAATGATGGACTAGTTAGCTGGGAATGATGGACGTTGTGGGCCCCTAGATGGAAAGGCTGTCCTGAAGAAACTTTTTTCCCACCCACCCACTGTCCTCTGATCCCTGGTCTCTTCCTTTCCTGGATTTAGTATGGATGTGTTAGTTGGGATGGTGTCAATGTAAAAAGCTCAGGAAGGCTGCCCCAATCCTCCTCCCTGAATAGGGAGGGCCCTTGTGGTACTTCACACCTCTTTTGCAAGTACATTCTTTAACAAAACAGCTCAGGGCGGCTGTCTTGCATCTCGGGCTTGAAAAAATGCAAAGGATCAGATAGAGAGCCTCATCAGTGGAGCCCTTTCTCTGAATGCGAATTCAGTTCAAAAGCAGGCAAAGGGCAGGCCTGGCTTGGGAAAAACCAGGATGTTTTGATAGCACAGGAGCTGATAAGGTGGGAGACTGGGAAGAGTCTGTAAGACTTGACCTAAATGGCCAATCCCTTTAATAGAGCAGAGGGGGAAACAAAAGGAAGATGGCCAAGAGGTCTTATCTGTCCAGTTGAAGATGTATGTGAGCCAAACTTTGGACAAAGAAGCTGGCATGTATGCAGGATTGAAAAGGTTGTACAGGAAGCCAGAAAGAGCTAGCCAGCAGTGTGCTGCAGCTGCCAGAAAAGCCAATGCAGTCCTAGGCTGCATCGACAAAGGGACAGAATCAAGATCTTGTGAAGTGTTAGTACTGCTTTATAATTCCTTGGTAAGACCACACTTGGAATATTGCATCCAGTTCTAGTTGCCATGATATGAAAAAGATGTTGAGACTCTGGAAAGAGTGCAGAGAAGAGCAACAAAGATGATTAGGGGGCTGGAGGCTAAAACATATGAAGAACGGCTGCAGGATTTGGATATGTCTAGTTTAATGAAAAAAGGCACTAGGGGTTGCAATATCTCAGGGGTTGCCACAAAGAAAAAAGAGTCAAGCTATTTCTCCAGAGCACCTGAAGGCAGGACAAGAAGCAATAAATGGTGATTAATCAAGGAGAGAAGCAGCCTAGAACTAAGGCAAAATTTCCTGACAGTTAGAACAATTAATCAGAGGAACAACTTGCTTCCGGAAGTTGTGGGTGCTCCAACACTGGAGTTTTTAAAGAAGAGATTAGACTACCATTTGTCCGAAATGTTATAGGGTTTCCTGCCTGAGCAGGGGGTTGGACTAGAAGACCTCCATGGTCCCTTCAACTCTGTTATTTTGTTGTTCAGAACAGCTCCTAACCTTGACTCTTCAGCACCTTATTAGGATTACATGAATCACCATTCCCAACATTTCAGAGGCTGGAAAAGTTATTATAGCCTGCCTGGGCAAGATTGGCATGTTAGTGGCCCAGGATCCTCCAGCACTGGGACCCTCACCCAGATCAAGAGGTCTTCTCCTGTTACAATGCTTTCACTCCTGCTGTTGGTCCTGTAGCTTTGCCTTCCCTAGACACCATGAATCTATCAAGATAGATAGATAGATAGATAGATAGATAGATAGATAGATAGATAGATAGATAGATAGATAGATAGATAGATAGATAGATAGATACACATACATACACACATTTATATAACAAAAAACACACACATCATATACACACATATACATATACTGTATGTGTGTGTACATATATACAGATATATACATATATACATACACAGATACACATACTGTCTATATATACATATACACATACACACACACATATATATACATACACACACACACATACATACAGATACACATACTGTCTAATATACATATACATATATAAACGTACAGAGAGAGAGAGAGTATATACTGTCTTGACTGGGTGGCTTTTGTTACCTATCTGTTCAGGCATATGATCATCAGGTTGGTTAAATTAACACATCTGAGCTTTTTGAGTTGACTTGACCTTGCAGCACTGCTAGTTGAAAATGAATCTATGTCCAGATTCCACTCAGACAGTTTGAACCTGCTGAATTTCCCCATTAGATGGGAAATGCCTTACAAAGAAATACTACTTTGCTTTTATTCTTAAATCAATTTAAATTACATTAATAAATAATAAATTCAAATAAATTCAATACCAACCAATGTTAGATTACAACAACATATCTCTGTAATTATGAATTACTCGTGGGGGAAGTTTCCATAGTAAATTTATATATTAATATACAAGGTAAATCTTGCTCTCCCGTCATTTTAGGTAATTTAGCATAGCTTCCTAATGTTCTAATTATCAGTGTTTGCCTCCTCTTAATGAATGTATAACACATCCACACATTGGACAGTGTGCATTATAAAAATAATTTGCATTATTATGTAACATTTTCCCAAACCAAGATTCCTGTGGGACAACGAATGTTTTCATGTTTTACAGGACATCTTTTTCACCTGTTTCAGAAAAGAAAAAGAAAAAAAATCTGTCTGAAATATGGCTCTGAGTTTCTGTGGCAAATTAGGTCACACATAAACAAACAATTTCAGTGGCAAATGCTTAAAGGTCTCCTGTCCTTTTACAACTACTTCAGCTTCTAATATGCTTAGTTACGGTTAACATTAGAAGTTTAGGACATACAGCTATGAGAATCATTGGCATTAGAAGATGCTAAACCCATCAATTTAATTTGTAAAAGAAGTCTGCTTCCAAATTTAGCTTTTTTTCAAAGCTAAATTAACATGGCCATTGTTGGTTGTTGTTTTAGACAAAATGCAGCTATTTCTCATATTACCCATAAATAAATAAAGGCTTCAGACTTTGATTCTTGGCACCACCCTTAAAATGATAAGCCAAAAGAAAAATAAAGAGGACTGGCCTTGAATCATAATAGCATTCCAATTGTCCCCATGCTTTGGAGGAACACAGTAATCTAACTCAGATACTCCTTCAATGTCCTGTCTAGAGCAGTGATTCTCAACTTCAGCAACTTTAAGCTGTGTGGACTTCAGCTTTATTGTGTATTACAATAGCAGGTTGCAAACAAAATCTGGATAATTGGAACTAGGTCCAGAGGTTTTGATTGGCACATTGGCCATAGTTGGGCTAGTATCAGGCCCAATGAACCAAGAAAGAAATACGGTGTTATTTCTGAAAAGTTACTTTATTGTTGCTCATCTGTAAACAGAATCTTGCCAAACTAAAACAATTATCTGCAATTATCTGCAATCTCTGAATTGCTCTTCCTGCCTAACAGGTGTTCCAAACACTCTTTGACTTCTGGGATAGAGTCAAGATCACATGAAGAATTACTAGTACCACTTTATAAAATCTTAGTAAGACCATACCTGGAATACTGTATCCAGTTTTGGCCAACTCATTATAAAAAAGGTGTTGAGACTTTGGAAAGAGTACAGAGAAGAGCAATAAAGGTGATTAAGAACCTGGAAACTAAAACATATAAAGAATGGTTGCAGGAATTGAGTATGGCCAGGCTAGAGAAAAGGACTAGGGGTGACATGATAGCAGCATTCCAATATTTGAGGGGGCTGCCAGAAAGAAGAGGAGGGTCAGCCTATTTTCCAAAGCACCTGAAGCCAGGCCAAGAAACAGTGGATGGAAACTAATCAAAGAGGGGAACCAACCTAGAACTAAGGAGAAACTTCCTTACAGTGAGAACAATTAACCAGTGGAGCAGCTTGCCTTCAGAAATTGGGGTGCTTCACAACTGGAGGCTTTTAAGAAGAGACTGGACAGCCATTTGTCTGAAATGAACCACGGTCTCCTGCTTGAGTAGGGGGTTGGACTAGAAGACCTCCAAGGTCCCTTCCAACTCTGTTATTCTGTATTCCTGTAACTCTACATTCCAACACAGAAAATACACTCCTTGCTATAACCACCTGCTTATTCTTTCGGGGATTAGGGTGCAAACCGGTTCTTGGTGAAGGGAGAAAGCTCCCCTCTTCTTCCTCTTTGACCATCTATCAGAGATGCTGAAATATGTGCTGCCGGAAGCAAGCAGGGGGTTGGACCAGATGTCTGGTAGCATGCACATTTAATAAATAAATGATATAAACTTCAAAGTCTTCTTCCAGTGAAGCTTGACTTGTAGCTAAGGGTGTCCATGGGGTGGGTGGGGGAGATCCTTCTAACTTACAGTTATTGGTAAACTACAATTTAGTATTATGGATTGCCTCAGGCCTTCGTTAGAAGCTCTGTCAAATTCCTCCAAAAGCAGTCAGGAGACTTTGCTATCACTGCTGACTGTGAAGACAACAGGAAACAGGACAAGTTCCAATTGATCTTAATTACGGCGTCATTAAAACAGGCTATCTGTGGGTATTAGCTCTCTGCAAATGATCATTTATGTTAAGTAGAGTTGAAGAACTGAACAAAACCCTAAATTGAGATTAATCTAAAACAGAAGCAAAACCTTCCAATCTCCTTGTGGTTTTATTGAGTTTACAACCTGCCTTTCCAATATTTAAAACCATTTAAGCGAGTTTTAAAATTCAGGGAGTAAAAAAACACAACACAATGAATGCAGTCAAAATAAAGCCCTACCTGAAACCCTTCATTGACATAATGGACAATTTATTTATTTATTTATTTATTTATTTATTTATTTATTTATTTATTTATTTATTTATTTATTTAATTAATTAGTTTTATATACCGCCCTATTCCCAAAGGACTCAGGGCGGTCTACAGGGCAAAGTTAAAAGACAAAATAAGAATTAAAATAGTATTAAAATAAAAATAAATAACAATTAGTAGCCCAAAATTTAAAAATTAAAAGTTTAAAAATTAAAACCCCTCAGTCCAGGCCAGATAAATCAAATAACCAAGTTTTTAGGTCCCGGCGAAACGAAAGAAGGTCGGGGGCAGTCCGGAGTTCCACAGGCAGATCGTTCCACAGGGCAGGCGCGCCCACCGAGAACGCCCTTCCCCTGGGGATCACCCGCCGGCACTCACTGACCAGCGGTACCCTAAGGAGGCCCTCCCTGTGGGAGCGCACAGGACGATGGGAAGTTGATGCTGGCAGCAGGTGCTCCCTGAGATAATCCGGACCCATGCCATTTAGAGCTTTATAGGTCATCACCAGCACCTTGAATCTCACCCAGAGGGCAACCGGAAGCCAATGTAGCTCGCGGAGGAGAGGTGTTACATGGGAGTATCGGGAGACTCCCATCACAACTCGCGCGGCCGAATTCTGCACCAGCTGAAGCCTCCAAGTGGTCCTCAAGGGCAGCCCCATGTAGAGAGCATTGCAGTAGTCTAACCGGGAGGTCACGAGCGCATGAGTGACTGTGCGTAGGGCATCTCGGTCCAGATAGGGCCGCAACTGGTGCACCAGGCGAACCTGGGCAAAAGCCCCCCCTGGTCACGACTCCTATATGATCTTCCAAAGTGAGCCGTGAGTCCAGGAGGACGCCCAAGTTGCAAGCCCTATCAACGGGGGGGGGGGGGGTAACACCTCAGCCCCCATAGTTAACGATAGACAAAACTGGTTCATCTGAGATGCCGGTATGCACAGCCACTCAATCTTGGCGGGATTGAGTCGAAGCCTGTTTCTCCCCATCCAAACCCAGATGGGGAAATTAGAAAGACAGTAAGGTCGGTTTTGTTATTTTCCTGTATACTGGAAAAGTGGAGATCCCACATGGATCTTTGGGGCGGGGTGGGGAATAATCATAACCTTGGCTAGATGGTCTGCTTTCCACCTCTTTTTAAATAGTGATCATAACATTATTTTGTTGCTTTGAAAATGTATAGACCAGAGCTGTGTATTTATTTATTTATTTATTTATTTATAATTTTTACTGGTTAATTTTTGATTTTTTTTTATTCAGAAAGCTTAAAACACAAACTCCCCCCAAAAAGGAAAAAATGAAATTTTACAAAAACAAAAGTTTGACAAAACATTAAAAAAGTGCATTAGAAAAGACAAAAGGGAAAAACACAAATACATATTGTCTTTTGTCTTTTCTATTTATTTATTACATTTATATGAGCAAAGCGCTAGCACAGCCAATAAAAAAATAAAAATAAAGCATAGGGTAAACATCCAATAGTAAAGAAAAATTTTAAAAAAAAATCTGAAGAAAGCAATAACTAAAATGGAATTAATAAACAAATTCCGTCGTTCTCCAAACATCCTGAATTATCCTACTTATGGGTTAGGTTTAACACCCAACCTGAAGCAAAACTTGGGGTTCGCATAAGATCCCATCACACCAATATCAAACATTCTGTATTATGCCTTTAGGCTATTCGGAGTTGGGATCCCTGCCCCCAGAAACAGATCCCTGGCCACAGTGGCTTTCCCTTTGCCAACCACGGTGCCATCTCTAGGTTTCCTTGGATTTTGGGATATCTGCCACGAGGCCCACCACAACCTCTTCTGACACTTCTTCAGCTTTGATATGCAAAACTGTCCCTTCCTTTTCTTTTGTTGGGTAAGTTATATGGCCGGAAAGGGTGTCAATTTTCACAGCAAACAATTTTGGGGGGAAAAGCAGCTTTCCCCGGCTTTATTGTCTTCAGAAGAAATGTTCAGGAAATTTTATGACCCAGGAGAATCCTACAGAGGGTTCACATAGAAACACATATGCACACACAGCATCCCTCCCTCTCCCTTCCTCTCTCTCTCTCTCTCTCTCACACACACACACACACACACACAAACAGAAAGGTTTCCAATCATCTTGCATGTCTTATTTGCTCAACTAGAATATGTCACAGAGGCTCTAGAATGTGAAATGCAACAAGCATTTCACCGACATTTGGCATAATTCAGAAAATGCAGGTTTTAGTAATAAAAACAACTGTCTGTCAATTGCATTAACAGAAGGGTAGAATCAAGATCACGTGAAGTGTTAGTACAGCTTTATAAGGCTTTGGTAAGACCAGACTTGAAATATTGCATCCAGTTTTGGTCACTATGATATAAAAAGGATGTTGAAATTCTGGAAAGAGTTCAGAGAAGAGCAACAAAGATGATTAGGGGGCTGGAGATTAAAACATATGAAGAATGGTTGCAGGAATTGGGTACGTCTAGTCTAATGAAGAGAAGGACTAGGGTGATTTGATAGCAGTATTCCAATATTTGAGGGGCTGCAACAGAGAAGAGGGGGTCAACCTATTCTCCAAAGCACCAAAAGGCAGGACAAGAAGCAATGAACAGAAACTAATCAAGGAGAGAACCAACCCAGAACTAAGGAAAAATTTCTTGACAGTGAGAATAGTTAATCAGTGTTACAGCTTGCCTCCCAAAAGTATGGGTGCTCCATCACTGGAACAGGGTCTTCTGCTCAAGCAGTGTTTGAACTAGAAGACCTCCAAGGTCCCTTCCAACTCTGTTATTCTGTTACTCTGGGTGTAAAGTGGCAATAAGATTTACAAAGCTTCCTTCCTTGCAAATATCTTATGGCAATATTAGAGCTATTGCTTAATTTCATGCACTGTTATCTTTCCTCAAGGCATTTTTAAGATTTTGAGACAGGAGGGGACCAAAGATTCATTTGAAACCCTCTTTTTTTTCTCTGCAACCTATATGGTTGGGTTTCTCCCCCCCCCCCCAAAGTGATGTACCTGAGTAAAGAGAAACGCGGTCCTCAGAATACTGAATTAATCTCTTGGATATTTAGAAGATTTTTTGCTCCCTTGAAAAATACTGAAATCTACAAACCTCTTGAGTGAAGGACTGCACACATCTTGATGTCATACAAATGTCTCCAAGAATGAGATACCAAAGATTTTATTTCAAGACATTTGTGCAGTGACTTCATGATGGATTTGACATCACTGTGGCTTGTGTAGGATGCCATGAATGCCAACCCACTCCATATATGGGCCAAGGAATTAGTGTTCCCTCTTGCATGTTATCTTCACTAACATACTCTCAGCAATGGTGTCTGAAATCCCAAATCAAGGCTAAGCCCTATCACAATAGCTGGATTCTCGATAATGGGATCTCAAGCAGCTTTCTTTTTCGTTTATTTATTTCTTTTCTTTTCTTTTCTTTTCTTTTTTTCTTTTATTTATATATTTCTCATCTCAAGACAGTAAAAACATCTAATTCTCCATCCTCCTCCTATTTTCCCCACAACAAACCTTTGAGGTGATCTGGCCTAAGAGAGAGGGACTGGCCTAAGCTCCCTCAACTAGCTTTTGTGGCTAAAGTGGCACTTGAACTCACAGTCTCTCACTTTCTAGCTTGGTGCCTCAATCCGTTGTCCTCTGTCATCTATACGATCTCCTCTCAAGTAAATCATGTAAGATTACTGAGGTTGTACTGCCTGCTAAGGCCAAATGTGAGAATAGAATAGAATAGAATAGAATAGAATAGAATAGAATAGAATAGAATAGAATAGAATAGAGTAGAGTAGAGTAGAGTAGAGTAGAGTAGAGTAGAGTAGAGTAGAGTAGAGTAGAGTAGAGTAGAGTAGAGTAGAGTAGAGTAGAAGAATATTCTTTATTAGCCAAATGTTATTGGACACACAAGGAATTTATCTCTGGTGCATAAGCTCTCAGCATACTGTACATACAAAGTGATATAATCATAAGATACCAATATGAACCCAAACCAGAGGCTAGAAACCATGGTTTACAGCCTAGGGCAATGACACACAGCTAAAACAAATCATGGCTTCATGCAGTACGTAAATTTCTAAGTTTTTTCTCCGAAGACTCAGGGTGGCTTACAATCTAAAGCACAAATCAATGTGCTTAGCAATAGCCTTCATTCTAAGTTCCCACGGAGGGTTGGAGAGGAAACTTTGGAAAACTGCCTTTTAATAAAATGTGTGAGTTGGAAAACCTCAGACGATCTGCAAGTAGGATGGATAAATGCCAAGAAGAGACGCATAGTCTTCCCTGGAGGGTTAACGCTCAAGTATGGCAGTATGGAGAAGATTCCTCCGCCACTGCTGCCCTGCAGAGCTTCCTCCTCCAGAAAAGGAAACAGGAGGGGCGTTCCCAAGACTGATGCCCCCTTGTTCTTGAGGAGATGAAAGCCAGGCCGACATTTGTTTAGGGCTTGTAAATTCCAAACCAATTGGCTCGGGTATCTGAATGTGAAAGGAAGCTTTGATAAGATCGGCTTGCTGCCCCTTTGTGAGCCGAGTGCTTCATTCTTAACACCTCCTTGGAGTTTAGGGAGCCACTTTAAAAGGGCCTTTGTCTTGCAGTTTGTCCAAAGCCCTCAGATCAAAAACAGCCTGGGAAGATCAGAAGGCTCATTTGAAACCCCAAATGAAGGCTGGGAAGTGATAAAGCAACAATGACGTTAGACAAGGAGCACCCCTCTTGATGTCCCAAGAAGGGTTAATCATTGATCACTCCGCCACGCAAGGCATCTCTCTCCCGAGGAAGAGCTTTCCATCACCACCATCAAAGTGATGCCCAGAGAAGTGAAGTTATTCCACTGTTTAGAGAGGCGGAAAGGGGGCAGGATGGAGAAGGGTACTCATTCACCCCAGGAAAAGATTCATGGGGATCAGGCCATCCAGACAGAAACTCTTATGGCCAATTAATGTGAAACCAGGTTACTTCAGAGCAGGGCTTTTCAACCTTTTCACCCATTGGGCCACTTTTAGGATATGGCAACATCCGAGGACCACCAGTTGCCTAGCAAGGTGTCAAAAACTTGATGACTCCCCCCAGGGATAAAAGTGATGAAGTACAGGTACTCCTTGACTTACAACAGTTTGCTCAGTGACTGTTCTAAGTTACAATGGCACTGAAAAAAGTGCCCCCCAAGCCACAGCCGAGCAAGACGCCTGCCCGCCCAGCGGCGCTCTTCCTCCTGTCCGAAGTTTTCATTGCTGTGAGCATTTCTGTTGAGGATTGGCAGCGGGGGTAGGGTGAGGGGGTGTTTGGTTTTTATTCCCCCTGTCTGCTGGGATGTTGCAGCAGGTTTTGGTCACTTCACATGACCCTGGGACACTGTGACCATCATAAATATGAATCAGTTGCCAAGCATCACAAGACCCTGGAGATGCTGCAACATTCCAGCTGATCGGCGCTTCTTCTGGGCTCAGCAGAAGCACCAGGATCAGCACTGAGCTCCAGCTGGAGCCTGGCACTGATCCTGGTGCTTCCGCTGAGCCCTGACAGCCCTGCAGCTCCAGCCGTCTCTCGCTCAGGCTTGTGCAGTGCTGCCACCGGTTCAGCTCATTCCCCTCCCCCGCTACCACTTTTCTAGAATAGTCGCATACCACCTGCCAGGTGTCAATGTACCACAAGTGGTACCCGTACCACTGGTTGAAAAGCCCTGCTTTAGAGGCCATCCGATTAAGCCATAACAGAAGAACAGGATAACAGAGTTGGAAGGAGCCTTGGAGGTCTTCTAGTCCAGCAACCTGCTCAAGCATGAGACCCTATACTATTCCAGACATGTGGCTGTCCAGTCTCTTCTTAAAAACTTCCAGTTTTGGAGCATCCACAACTTCTGGAAGCAAGCCATTCTACTAATCAATTGTTCTTACTGTCAGCAAATTTCTCCTTCATTCTAAGTTGCATCTCTCTCTTTAACAAGCTTCCATTCATCCTTTCTTGTCCTGCCCTCAGGTGCTTTGGAAAATAAGTCAAACCCCCCCCCCTCTTTTCTGTTGCAGCCCCTCAAGCACTGAAAGATACTATCATGTCACCGCTAGTCCTTCTCTTTGTTAGACTAGAGACACCCAATTCCAGCAACCTTTCTTCATATGTTTTAGGCTCCAGCTTCTTAATCATCTTTGTTGCTCTTCTGCTTTCCAGTGTCTCAACAGCTTTTTAATATTGTGGTGACCAAAACCGGATGTGGATCAAATATTATATGATTATAATATTATATTATATCATGGACCAAAAACGTGATGTGGTTGGTATTTCAACTCCCAGAATTCCCTGGGAATTCATGGCTGGCTGGGAATTAAAGTCCACAAGTCCTAAAGTTGTCAAGTTTGGAGACCCCTGCTCTGGCTCACAATCAAAGATTGGTGTTTAACTTGTTTAGCAACTGATCAGAGGTTCTTTTAAACTACTATTTCAATTTTGCAAGCATTCTTAGAAAATGCAGTAGTGTTTTATTTCTTCTTAAACTGAGAGCAAGATTCCCTCTATGCATCACTCTATTTATATCTCTTGCACCAAGGTCATTGGCACTCTGTGTAAATGTTTCAGTGAGAACAAAAAAAATAACAAAAAAATAAACACCCTTCTTTCTGGATCAAGTCTAGCTTAGATTTTGCAAGAGAAAAGGACCAAGAGCCAAATATGGTGAAATTTTCATCCAAAAATCAGAGTTTAAAGAACTGGTACTAGATAAGGGCTCATGAGGCATGAGGCATGTTTTATCTCCCAGGAAAAACAAGGACAAAAGAAAAATGCCAGTTGGTTTACACTGATGAGCAGAGGCTAGAAGTAGAAAAAGAATTTAACAGAATAACAGTTAACAGAGTTGGAAGGGACTTTGGAGGTCTTCTAGTCCAATCCTCCCACTCAAGCAGGAGATCCTACACCAGTTTCAGACAGATAGCTGTCCAATCTCTTCTTTAAAAATATCCAGGAATGTAGCATCACAACTTCATGAGGCAAGCCTTCCCACTACTTTATTGTTCTGTCAGGAAATTTCTCATTTCTAGATTGATTGTCTCCTTGATTAGTTATGCTTCGTGTCCTGCCCTCAGATGCCTTGGAAAATTGGTTGACCCCCTCTTCTTTGTAGCAGCCCTTCAAATATTGGAATACTGCTATCATGTCGCCCCTAGTCCTTCTTTTCACTAGACAAGCCATACCCAATTCCTGCAACTGTTCTGCATATGTTTTAGCCTCCAGCCATATGATGATTGCTCTTCTCTAGGGTCTTAACATCTTTTTATATTGTGGTAACCAAACCTGAATGCAGTATTCCAAGTGTGGGTCTTACCAAGGCATTATAAACATTTCGTATGATCTTGATTCTATCCTGTTAATGCAGCCTATTCATATGCTTGAAATGGGAGTAGGTCACTGAGATACAAACATCTACTCCCCTTACTTATAAATTCACCCAGTTTTATCAGCGGAGTAATAGTGCAAATGTGCCGAGCATAATATGGGACATACAGGTCTTTTGCATGGCTTAAAAACCAAGATTGGCTTCCATTCGCTCACAATGTTACGCTTGCTAAATCATGGAAACTTCACAATTTAGAATCACACAAATAGGGCTGCACTGAAATAATAGCATGTGTCGAGATTCATAATATCCTACTATACTATTATGTAATACTTCATTATGTGGGCATTAGAATTTCATTTTCTATCGCACGCTAGCGTGTTCGCAGAAAAAAAAGTGACAGTCAAGGTCATGTTATCTTATTGCAATAAAGCAGAAAGACGTTACGCTTTCTAAATCACAGAACCTCCACAATTTAAAATCATACATATTCCATAAATAGAACTTCATTGAAATAATAGCATGCACTGAGATTCATAATATTACACTGTAATAATGTTACGCAAAACTATTATGGGTTTAGGGGTATTTTAACATTTTGTATTAATTTATTTAATTGGGCTACTGTATTTAATATTTCTTTTAATTTTTATATATTGTATTTTATTGTATTGCCCTGTACACCGCCCTGAGTCGTTCGGGAGAAGGGCGGTATAAAAATTAAATTATTATTATTATTATTATTATTATTATTATTATTATTATTATTATTATTATTATTATTATTATTATTATTATTATTATTATTATTATTATTATTATTATTATTATTATTATTATTATTATTATTATTATTACAGTGAAGGGGAGGGGGGGCGGGCAAGCCACGCGGCGCCTGCGCACCAGGGAGAGCACGCTCCCCCCCACTCCCTCTGCCTCGCGCGCGCGCGCGCTGGTCCATCCGTTGGGTCTGGCACGCGCGCGCCGCCGCCGCGCTTGCGCAATAGCGCGCGCGGCGTGAAAGGGGGGGGCGATGAGCGTCCTGCTCCCCAACATGGCGGACTTCGACACCATCTACGAGCTGGAGGAGGAAGAGGAGGAGGAGGAGGAGGAGGCGGAGGACGAAGAGGAGCGGACGGAGGCCTCCCGGACTGTGGTGAGGAGTCAGGAGCTGCCGCGGCCCCGGGACGCGCCCGAACCCGTGGCTGTGAGGGGCGCCGGGCAGATCACCGTGTAAGGACCCGCGGAGGGGGCGAAGGCGGTGGGCGGGCGGGGCGGGGCCGCGGGGCCTGCAGGCGGGGTGGGTGGGTGGGGAGGCGTGCCTCTGAGCGCGTGCAGAGGGCGCGGGACGGCCGCTGGAGGAAGGGAGGAGGGTCCCCTGGGCATGTGCAGAGCGCCGGGACCCTCTGAGGCGTCCCTCTAGGACAGGGGTCTTCAAACTTGGCCCTTTCATGACTTGTGGACTTCAACTCCCAGAATTCCTCAGCCAGCATGCCTGGCTGAGGAATTCTGGGAGTTGAAGTTCACAAGTCATGAAAGGGCCAAGTTTGAAGACCCCTGCTCTAGGAGGAGCAGAAGACCCTCGTGGGGAGGAATCCGCGACCCCCGCCCCCTTTTTCCACTTAGGAGTGAAGGGAGCTGCGGGAATGTCAGGGTTCCTGAGCGTGTGCAGAGCGCCTCTCTTGCCTGTCCCCCCCCCCCCCCGTGCATCTTTCCCTGAGCGGCTGTTTCTTGGGGGGCCGCAGAGGGGTCTTCCAGGGTCCCTCAGGGAGGGAGCCAGCCTGACAGGAGTGGAGCAGGGGGTTTTTTTGTTTTCTTTTTTATTTTATTTATGAATTCTTCAAATGGATACAGCTGGCTTTCTCATACATGTCTGACTCTTCTGGACTCTTTCAGACCATTAAAATATAAAGAGAGCAAAGAAGAGCAAGATGAGCATTTATAAAACAACAACAGGGAAAAGCCAATATAAAAGCGTGTAGAAAACTATCCCAAAAATAATCATCATCATAAAATTCGTAGTCGCATCTTGCCATAGCGTGCAATTCAACTACAGCTAGTCCTCAACTCACAACACTTCGTTTAAGTGTCCGTTCGAGGTTTACATCACTAAAAAAAGGGACTTATGACCTTTTTGCCCACACGACTGCGGCAGCATCCTCATGGTCACATAATCAAAATTTAGACGTTTGGCAGCTGACTCAGATTTACAACGGTTGCGCTGTCCCGGGGTCACATGGCCCCTTTTGCAACTTTCTGACAAGCAAAATCAATGCGGAAGCCAGATTCGCTTAACAACCTGTGACTAACTTAAGCGCAGCGATTCACAACAACTGTGGCAAGAAAGGTGGTAAAATGGGGCACTTGACAAATATCTCAATTAGCAACAGAAATGTTGGCCTCGATTGTGGTCCTAAGTCAAGGACTGCCTGTAGTTGCTTTCTGGAGTGCCTGTGCTGAAAGGGGCCCGGAGCTTTCCTTAGGGTAACCCCTTCTCTCACTTTTACCATTTGGGGTGTCTGTGGTAAGATGGGGAGAGACCCTGCCATTGCCTCTCTCTGGAGGAGAAGGCTGGAGAGCCCTGGGGGGCCCATGGGGCCAGCAGACAGGCAGCCCCAAATTCTTCTCCAGATTTGCAGGGCTGTGCCCCTCGCCCCGCCCGCCCCCTTTCCTGGCTTTACATTTGAGCTTGAAATTGATGCTGCACTGCAGACAAGAAGGGCATATTTTAATATTGTCTGTATTGAAATAAAACAAAGCCAGAACCAGATGTAGCTATCTGTAAAAAGGTGCTGGAGCAACATAGGACCAGGTAGATGCGTTGGGTATCTTCGCTGCCTTGAATTACTTGTAAAAAAATATATAGGCGCAATAGAAATAAATGAATAAAGAAGGGTGTGACATTGCAAAGGCTTGGGTGATACTTAGCAGAGTTACCGTTCAAAAGTTGTGAATGCTTTCCAAACTGTGACTCTGGGATATGAGAGAAAATGATCCTAAAGAGGTCATTTGAAAAAACATTGCTAGTTCTCTGTTTCTTTATATGCTTGTTCTGTGGTTAAACAAAATAGAATGGGAAGAAAGACATTTTGTTTTCAATTGTAATCATGAAATGTGTGTTAAATGCAATTGTTCGTCACAGTGTCTATTTTTACATCTTGCCCTGCTTTCTGTAAAGCAAATAACTTAATGTCTTTGTTATATGCATTTATATTTTCCCCATAATTTAAAAACATTCTTTTAACTCTTATTAAATGTTAATGGCTTTATTTAAATTTTAAACTCCCTTGGCATCATTTGTCATTTTATATTTAATTCATTATCCATTCAAAGATTATTGTCTTGTAAATAATTGGGAATACAGTGATTGGAATGTATCTTATTGTTCTGTTTGCTTATTATATGTATCAAATGGGATGTTTTGAATTGCGCTCGCCTTGATATTTCTTTTTTTTTGTTCTGTTGCTGAACTCATTCTTTTTAAGAGGACATTTGCTTTATTTTTTTTAAGAGGACATTTGCGTCATCTCCCCATACTCCAGTTCTGGATCATGGCTCAAGTAATGAAAAGCCTAATTACAAAGCATATAACTTTATTTATCTCTTCATATTGCATAAAACAACTTTATGATAAGCTAAATAATAAGGACAATGGGATATACATGTGAGCAGAATATTTGAACCATATTTAAATAGCTTATGTATTAATAAAACTGTGTGCCAAGGTATATTGAGAAGGTCTTGTTTTTCATGACACTCCTTCTGGAAGGGTATAAATTAAGCCAGAGGGCAAAGCTTTTATCATTTGGTGGCTCATCTGCATTTCTAATAACTTTATAGTCTCTTTTTTCAAATAATTCAAGTGGTTAGAGCTAATGTAATCCTTAGCTTCATATGAGCAGATCCTAGTAGTGTAATAGACTCTAGCATACAGTTGACAATATAATTTCCATCTTTACCAGGAAATAACGTAGATAAACAATGAATTGTGCAACTAGATAGGAGAGACCAGTTTTCCAAAGGAAGAGCTGTTGTTAAAAATAATGTTTTGTACAACTTTCCTTCGGTTCTGTTGTTAAACAAAATAGAATGGGAAGAAAGACAACCCCACGTTGTTTCAATCTGTGTACTGTAAGTCTCATTGGAATTTTACATATTGTTAACTCTGGCATGAGTTGAACAAAGCAACAAAGCAAAGCGACTTAATTTTTAGA
The DNA here is from genome assembly GCF_964194415.1 of Vipera berus. NCBI lineage: Eukaryota > Metazoa > Chordata > Lepidosauria > Squamata > Viperidae > Vipera > Vipera berus. The sequence goes on from NC_138214.1 coordinate 16,564,140, forward strand.
TGATTTTGAAGTTTACACTTATCTTTCTTATCATAAGAATCTCAGGTATAACTTTTTGGGAGCACCCTCTCCCCTCTTTTAAATTCCTGTTATGGCCTCCAGATGTACTGATCCCTAGCCAGCATGTTTTATAAACATGATGGCAGAAGGTGATGGGGATTTTAGTCCATTGCATCAGGGTATTGCAAGTTGGGTAAAGTAAATTGTTCAATGTGTGCTGCTAAAGCATTGGATTAAAATAATAGGATTTGTATAGCTTTTTAAGAAACAAATTGGGCGGGGGAGTTGATGGGATATTAAAAGTTGGTATCAAGGTGGCTGCACACTTGTACAAATGCTTCATTTATATCCTTCCTTTATTATTATTATTATAAACAACTTAAAACAGCAAGCATATCTAATACGCCTTCCTCCTCCTATTTTCTCTACAACAACAACAACTCTGTGAGATGAGTTCGGCTGAGAAAGAGGGGAGACAGTGGCCCAAGGTCACCCAGCTGGCTTTCATGCCTATGGTGGGACTAGAACTCATGGTTTCCTAGTTTTTAGCCACTAGACCAAACTGATTTTCACCATTTTTAGCTGTAACCTTTCCAAAAATTATGTTGAAATAGAATTTGAATTTTCTTTTTGCTTGAAACCTTGGTATCTTCTACTTGATTGTTTGTCTAGTTCAGAGGTCCCCAAACTTTTGGGCACCAGGGACCAGTTCCGTGGAGAGAGGTTTTTCCGCGGACCAGAGGGTGCGTGGTTTTGTGTGCTGCCTGCATCCCGCAGATGGGGCTTTGCTTGTTTGTGCGGACCGGTTGCTGGCACGCCGCGGCCCGGTACCGGTCCACGGACTGGGGGTTGGGGACCCCTGGTCTAGTTGGTTGGTACATTCTAGTTGTACGTTATCCAGATTGAGAATGATAGTCATTTCCAGTTAGCACCAATTTCATTTAACCCTGGCTTTCAAATTCTGGCTCTTAATTTTTGGCATTGGCCATTTCTCCAGGTATAAGGAGCATGATTATTTTTTTCTTCCAAAAATCTGTCTTCAGCTCACTCCTTAATAGATTCTAACATGGTTACCCATTAGCTCTTTTTTGTTTATTTATTTATGAACTTATTACCTGCTTCAGTTAAGGTAACCCAAGCTGGGCTACAAAAGCACTGGGAGTCCACAGCACTCTGGTCCCCGTGGTCAGGAGATGGGAGCTGCAGGCTTTTTGAGAGGAAGGCAACCCCCGTGGAGAATGCCTGCTTTGCAGGGGGCTATCCTACCTCCCAGTAGGTGGGCCCTTCAGGCATTCTCTGTGGTCTTGGATTGAATGCGCTTTGTGTGGACTCTTACCTTCAGTGAGGAGACCCCCCCAGATGTATTGAGATCTTTTTTTCTTTTTTCTTTTTTTGGAAGTTGAGTCAGTGATGGTTTCCATTTACTGTATATATTTTAAAAAATTAAGAAAGAGACCTGGTGGGGCAGTGGTTAGAATGCAGCAGGCTGACTCTGCCCACAGCCTGGGGTTCGATTCTTATGGGCTTAAGGTTGACTCAGCCTTCCCTCCTTCTCAGGTGGTAAAAATGAGGAGCCAGATGCTGACATTTCTAAACCACTTAGAGAGGGCTGTAAAGCACTGTGAAGCAGTAGTGCTATTGCTCCTGCTATAAGTGTTAGTTTGTGTCATCAGAAAACTTGGGATGGTAGACTGAGTGAAAACATGCCTCGAGTCATTTAAGATTTTACAGTCAACCTACTAGTTCTTCTTTTTAAAATGTGGGTTTTGGAATGAGAAAACGGTTACAGTTCTACTGCCAAATAAATTACTCTTGTATGCACAATAAATTATAGTAAATTACTAAGTGTTGAAATTTTGTTGTTGTTAGCTGCGAAGTCGTGTCCGACTCATCACGACCCTATAGACTACGTTCCTCCAGGCCTTCCTATCCTCTACCATCTTCTGGAGTCCATTTAAGCTCACGCCTACTGCTGCAGTGACTCCATCCAGCCACCTCATTCTCTGTCGTCCCCTTCTTCTCTTGCCCTCCACCTTTCCCAGCATTAGGCTCTTCTCCAGTGAGTCCTTCCTTCTCATTAGGTGGCCAAAGTATTTGAGTATTAGCTTCAGGATCTGGCCTGGGTTGATCTCCTCTTGCAGTCCTCCTCTCCTCTTGCAGTCCAAGGGATTTGCAGGAGTCTTCTCCAGCACCATAGTTCAAAGGCCTCAATTCTTTGGCGCTCAGCCTTTCTTATGGTCCACCTTTCCCTGCCATACATTGCAACTGGAAAGACCATAGCCTTGACTATATGCACTTTTGTTGACAGGGTGATGTCTCTGCTTTTTAGTGTGCTGTCTAGATTTGCCATGGCTTTCCTCCCGAGGAGCAAGCGTCTTTTAATTTCTTGGCTACAGTCCCCATCTGCAGTGATCTTGGAGCCCAGGAAAATAAAATCTGTCACTATCTCCATTTCTTCCCCATCTATTTGCCAGGAATTGAGAGGGCCGGATGCCTTGATCTTGGTTTTCTTAATGTTAAGTTTCAACCCAACTTTTGCACTCTCCTTCTTCACCTGCAACAAAAGGCTCTAGTTCTTCTTCACTTTCTGCCATTAGAGTGGTATCATCTGCATATCTTATGTTGATATTTCTCCCAGCAATCTTAATTCCAAGTTTTGATTCATCTAGCCCTGCCTTTCTCATGATGTGCTCTGCATATAAGTTAAATAGGCAGGGCGACAGTATACAGCCTTGCCGGACTCCTTTCCTAATTTTGAACCAATCAGTGGTTCCATGTCCAGTTCTCACTGTTGCTTCTTGGCCCACATATAGGTTTCTCAAGAGAGAAATAAGATAGTCTGGTACTCCCATCTCTTTAAGAACTTGCCACAGTTTGTTGTGATCCACACAATCAAAAGCTTTAGCATAGTCAATGAAGCAGAAGTAGATGTTTTTCTGGAACTCTCTAGCTTTCTCCATGATCCAGTGTATGTTGGCAATTTGATCTCTTGTTCCTCTGCCTCTTCGAAATCCTGCCTGTACTTCTGGTAGTTCTCGATCCACATACTGCTGGAGTCTAGCTTGTAGGATTTTAAGCATAACTTTACTAGCGTGAGAAATGAGTGCAATGGTGCGATAGTTTGAACATTCTTTAGCACTGCCTTTCTTTGGAATTGGAATGTAAACTGATCTTTTCCAATCCTGTGGCCACTGTTGAGTTTTCCAAATTTGCTGGTAAATTGAGTGTAGCACTTTTACTGCATCGTCTTTTAAGATTTTGAATAGCTCAGCTGGAATACTATCACCTCCACTAGCTTTGTTGTTGTTCAGCTTTTCTAAGGCCCACTTCACTTCACATTCTAGGATGTCTGGCTCGAGGTCAGTGACCACCTCACTGTGATTATCAGGGATGTTAAGCTCATTCTTGTATAGTTCCTCTGTGTAATTTTGCCACCTCTTCTGCCTCTGTTAGGTCCCTGCCATTTTGGTCCTTTATCATGCCCATTTTTGCATTAAACGTTCCCTTCACCTCTCCAATTTTCTTGAAAAGATCTCTGGTCCTCCCTATTCTATTGTTTTCTTCTATTTCTTTGCACTGTTCATTTAAGAAGACATTCTTATCTCTTCTAGCTATTCTCTGGAATTCTGCATTCAATTGGGCGTATCTTTCTTTTTCTCCCTTGCCTTTCACTTCCCTCCTTTCCTCAGCTATTTGCAAAGCTTCCTCAGACAGCCATTTTGCTTTCTTGCATTTCTTTTTCTTTGGGATGGTTTTAGTTGCTACCTCTTGTACAATGTCGCGAACTTCTGTCCATAGTTCTTCAGGCACTCTGTCTATCAGATCTAATTCCTTAAATCTATTTGTCACCTCTACTGTATATTCAACAGGGATATGATTTAATTCATACCTGAGTGGCCTAGTGCTTTTCCCTACTTTCTTCAGTTTAAGCCTAAACTTTGCAATTAGAAGCTCCTGGTCAGCTCCTGGTCTTGTTTTTACTGACTGTATAGAGCTTCTCCATCTTTGGCTGCAGAGCATATAGTCAATCTGATTTCTGTGTTGACCGTCTGTTGATGTCCATGTGTAAAGCTGTCTCTTGGGTTGTTGGAAAAGAGTGTTTGCTATGACCATTGCATTCTGTTGACAAAATTCTATCAGCCTGTGCCCTGCTTCATTTTGTACTCCAAGGCCAAACTTGCCTGTTATTCCGGTTATATTTTGGCTTCCTACTTTAGCATTCCAATCCCCCATGATGATAAGGACATCATTTTTTGGTGTTAGTTCTATAAGGTGCTGTAGGGCTTCATAGAACCGGTCAATTTCATCCTCTTCAGCACCGGTGGTTGGGGCATAGACTTGGACTACTGTGATATTGAATGGTTTGCCTTGGATTCGAACTGAGATCATTCTGTCATTTTGGGGATTGTATCCCAGTATTGCTTTTCCTACTCTTTTATTGACTATGAAGGCTACTCCATTTCTTCTGAGGGATTCTTGCCCGCAGTAGTATACCTGATGGTCATCTGAATTAAATTCACCCATTCCTGTCCATTTTAGTTCGCTGATACCTAAGATGTCGATGTTCAGTCTTGTCATCTCTTGTTTGACCACGTCCAGCTTGCCTTGATTCATGGATCTTACATTCCAGGTTCCTATGGAGAAAAAATCTTTACAGCATCAGACTTTCCTTTCACCACCAGACATATCCACAGCTGAGCGTCCTTTCGGCTTTGGCCCAGTCGCTTCATTCTTTCTGGCGCTACTAGTACTAGCCCTCTGCTCTTCCCCAGTAGCATATTGGACGCCTTCCAACCTGAGGGGCTCATCTTCCAGCATCATATCGTTTTGCCTTTTGGTACTGTCCATAGGGTTTTCATGGCAAAGATACTGGAGTGGGTTGCCATTTCCTTCTCCAGTGGATCACGTTTTGTCAGAACTCTCGGCTATGACCTGTCCGTCTTGGGTGGCCCTGCACGGCATAGCTCATAGCTTCATTGAATTACGCAAGCCCCTTCGCCACGACAAGGCAGTAATCCATGAAGGGGAGTGTTGAAGTAGCACTTCGATTTTGTTTATAAAACACTCACATGATAAGCTATGAGAATATTGAACAATAAGTACTGTATCTAAATGCTTTGTTTAATGGAGATCCTAAACAGACATTATAGGGTGGTCAAACATTTTTCACAGGCTTATTTATAAGATGCGTTTCCAAGACTACAATTGCATCCTTTAAGTGTATTTGGATGGTGTGGTAGCCACTCATTTGGAATCAAGAAGACTTGACATTGAAGCAGGTTTTCAGGCTGTCTCCAGAGACTATGGTATGAAAATAGATCATTTCCCTACAGAATTGATTATGTAAGAATTTCCATTCCTTTAAGTTGCGTTTGTTGAGTAAAATGGAAAGAAAGCTACTTAAATAGATCTTTCTGTTGTGATGCTTCAGTGTTAAAACATTCACTTTCCAGTCATTCACTTTTAGGGTTATATTCTTGAATTATCACTAAATATTAACATATTTTAAAGAAGCAACAATTAATTTTTATAGTATTTGCCAAATTTGTTTAAAAGATACTACAAAAAGGATGGCTATTAGTTTAATGTGTGTGCTGTCAATAATATAATACTATGTAATGTAATGCAATGTTTGACAAAAAGTTAAATGGGGCTCTGATATGGCAGAACAGCGTAGCAAGGCTGAAATGATACCATCCTGATCATTTAAAAAATATTCCCTCTTTTTTTATTTGTACTAATATACAATTTCAGCATTTGCCACTTTTAAGTAGTTAATAGCTCAAAGAAACCAGGCTATTCTTCTACATGGGTTCAGTTTTTCAGCATATTAGTAAGTGAATTGAAAGAAAGAACAGTGTAGAATTAAGTTGGAAACATTTTAAATTGCCTTCTTTGTTTCTGCTGAAGCTCCAAAGAAAACTTTAAGAATTTAATACTGTGCAACAAACAAGACCAAGGCTAATGTAATTTATTATGGAGAAAATCAAAGTATATTTAACTTGAAAGCTGTATTCAGCTAGGGACTTACTTTCAGTATTATTGCTGTGAGGCTGGACTTCTAAAATAGAGGGAAAGATCTGGATCATAGTCCTTAAATAATGACCGTCGTTGAATTTTACTATGCTTAGGTTAAGCTGCCGTTATCCTGAAAAATTCCTATTGGCAGTTTGGGAGATATCTTTTGGAAGCTAGGCTCTGAAATAAGGATTTCTCTATAGAGGTAGTCCTCAACTTACAACCATTCATTTAGTGACTGAAGTTACAGTGGCATTAAAAAAGTGACTTGTGAACATTTTTCACACTTACAACTGTCATAGTATCCCCACAGTCATGTGACCAAAATTCAGGCACTTGACACAACTGGCATATATTTATGATAGTTGTATTGTCCTAGGGGCCATGTGATCATCATTTGTGACTTTCCCAACCACTTTCTGACACGCAAAGTCAATGGGGGAAACCAGATTCACTTTATGGCCACGTGATTCACTTACAACTATGGCAAAAAAGGTTGTAAAATAGGCCAAAACAACTGTCTTAGCAACACAAATGTTGGCTTCAATTGTGGTCATACGTTGAGGACTACCTAGCTAGTTTTAGGAGTGTATAGTGCCAAAGTCCATATTAAGGAATAAGAGGCATGGACTGCTAATTAAATATGTCATTGGTTCCAGGTTTCTGTAATATTAGTGGAACACATTGCTTTCTGAAGCTAACAGGTTATTTATCAGTTTCCAATTATAGAAGGTCCTTCAATGTGGGCAAGGGCCAATGCTTTGACCTTCTTTGCTTCTGTTTGGGAGATTCAGAAAAAAAAATCCATATTATATATGACTTTGTCTTTGCAGCTTCAGGAGGTTGAATCAGTAAAGCATGTCCTCCTACGTTTTGTATTTTATAATGCTATACAACACTCATCATCCTGCTTCTGAGGTCCTCCCAGAGTTAATAGACAGTGCTACAAATTACCGTATTGCTTAATCTCTTCATTGTGAAGCCAAGATACATTTGTTCTATGACTTTAGGTTTGTATATTATTTTATATTCCTTGCAAAGTATTGAGCTGTGGAGATTACGTTTTGTGTAATCTGTATACGTCAGAATATCTACAGCAGTATTTTCTCTAAGTGAAAGTGTGTATATATAATATGTGTCATCTATATGGTTCTTTAACGTTAGCACAGAGCTTGCAAAGTCAAGATGATACCACTTTGGGATCCTCTCCTGGAAGGAATCTTGTTTTCCCTGTTAACACATTGCAACCTTCATCATTCTTACTAACTCGTAGAAGAAAAGTCAGAAGATGAAGTGTGTGTTGAAATGTTCTTGTGTGTGTGTCATAATTTGCAAACTTTATTTGAATTCCTACAAGGATCTGTCGAGGACCTGATTAATTTGATGGACTTTATTTAGAAAAGACATTAGAAAGGATGAACACCCAATTATATTTATCTTTATATTAGTAACTACTTACTAATAACAAGAGACATACATGTTTCTTCCTTTGATTATCCTCTGCTATATGTAAAATTATTTGATACAGAGTTGAATGAGGTATAAAGCCATAGCAAATTGTAATCTCGAATTGCAAAACAGGTATAACAAAAGTTGTAAACATTCTATAGGTTGGGTGGAAATACTTTTTGTTCTTTGTTTTTTCAAGGTTTGGCTTGAGCAACAGATTTGACACAGAATTTCCCTCTGTTCTGACAGGGAAGGTAAGTTGGAATTGCCTTGATCCTAAACCTGAGTTTCTTGTCACCTTGCCGCATTTGTCAAGGAATGCTCTTGAGATGATCCACAGGGACCACAAACAGATAGAATCTAAGATATTCTGATTTCTGCAGAATGTGGATTCAAAAATGGGTTCAAGAGCCGCTTTTGTGTAGATGCGCCTTTCACTCTGTTAGATTCAGAATTTGTTGCTCTCCCTTCCCCTCACTCCAAACGTGTGAGTTTTCCTTTCTTCAGTTTGAGAGTTCTTCCATGAGCAGAACATGTGCAAGAAGGAGAGTTGTCTACTCTTATCCCAGTTTAGAATGCTTTCTATAGTTCAAGTCTTTTTACAAATATTAAATGGTTGGGCAGTCTATACTTGCATTCTCTTTGCTTACTTCAGTAACTCTCTCACACCCACCCTCCATTTCTTCATCCCTCCCTCCCTCCCTCTCTCTCCCCCCCCCCTTTTTGGGTAAATCTTAAAAAAATGAAGCAAAAGGCAGACCTGCTTTTTTTGCAGTACTGTTAAGAGTAGGCTCCATTTGTCAGTGTAGACTCATAGCTATTGTCTGTGACAGCATCTCTAATCAGAGGTGGCTAAGTTGTGTTCATTTGACGTGGCAACCGGGATGGGAGCTACTCTGCCAGATTGATTGAATTTAACTTGAAAGAGTATTTTAGAAATGTTGGCTGGAATGTATTGGATGCCGAGTGAAGCATCAGTGGACCTGCTCTGTGCTATACGGGGGCAGGGACATCATCCCCAAAGACTATATAAAGATTCCCCCATATTATTTTATTTATTTATTTATTTATTTTATGAATTGATTTTATACAGGGGGTCCTCGACTTATGACCACAATTAAGCCCCAAATGTATATTGCTCAGCGAGACATTTGTTAAGTGAATTTGCCCCACTTTCTTGCCACAACTGTCAAGTGAATCACTGCAGTGGTGAAGTTAGTGACGCGAGCGTTAAGTGAATCTGGCTTTTCCATTGACTTTGCTTGTCAGTATGTCGGAAAAGGTGACCACATGACCCCCGGACACTGCAATGGTCATAAACATGAGCCAGCTGTCAAGTATCTGGAGTTTGGTCACGTGATCAGGGGGTTGCTGCAACGATCATCAGTATGAAAAATAGCCATAGGTCATTTTTTTCCCAGTGCCGTTGTAACTTCAAATGGTCACTAGATGAACTGTTGTACAGGACTACCTGTGCTCTCTTAAAAACACCTCTGATACCCAGAAAACAACATTTCATCTTCAAAGTCGGGCAAAAGCTACCCAGAAATTGGAACGTGGCATAAACTGACTGAGGGTAGAGGGAGGTTTCTTTCTATTTTTAATCCTGTAAAAACTAGGTCAGAGATAGCAAAGTTTATGCATTTGTGTATTCTCTTAGTAGCATGTGTTCTGCTTGGCAACCGCTCTTCCATTGCCAGGCATTTTGATGCAAAATTAAAAATAGTTAAATGGCGGCAGCCAAGCTGAGCATTATTTAAGGAACCCACTTCAAGGACGAAGTCACTGATTTTCAGGCTCTAGCTCTAGGTTTAATTCAGAGTAGCTTAAGATCTAAAGTGCTTTCTTCTTTCAAATGAGAACCCAACTGAATTAAGTCAATTGCTCTCAAGTGGAAGCCCAAATTACGTTATAACCATGTTTTTGTCTCTGTATTTCAGAATCCTTGTTATTAGTTTTCTATTACTGTAGGTGCTGATAATACTCTTTCTTGGAAAGTAATACGTGGCTTTTTTTCCAACTGGAGCATATCGCAGTCTTTGGACAATAAAAATACTAAAAAGAAGAGAAACATTCCGAGTTATTACTTCATTTCAATCTTCAGAAGTTAGGGAATTCTACTTACCTTCTAAATTTCCCTAGCCCCTTTTCTGTTCATTTAATTATTTTCATAGCACTGTAAGCTTTTCAACATTGACTGCCTAGCTTAGAGTGGCCTGTTCACACAACTCAACTCCTTGGACCTTTTGTCTTTTTTTTTGGTCTTATTGATTAAAAATGTAAGCTTGCAATGTGGTCTTAAATGGGGCTTCCATAGTTCTGCCACCTGGTGCTGTTGGTCATCCTTAAGGGGGGAAAAGTCCAGCTTCCTGCTCTGATGTTGAAACAATACGGACTTTAGTGAGCAATGCAGGGAAGTGCAAGTCATAAAACCTCCCTTTGGTATTATGATTCAGCAGAAGGTGTGATGGATAGGGGCTGTGATCACCATGGTCAAAGAAAGCAGAGCAGGCCTGCTGGCTTTTGGCGATCACTTCCTTTCTTGCCCGCTGTTGTAAAACATTATGGCCCTTCCGTCCACCTTCCACCCCTTTTATGGCTTGTTGGCAAAAAAGGAACTCTTTGGAATGCAGCTGTTCTCTTCAGGCAGAGATGGATTTCTTACAGCTCTCCTTGTACTGGGGGGTGGGGGGGGCTTACCTGGTTTACTTGTTTTTTAAGAACAATAGCATGTTATTTACAGCATCACAGGATGCTTAAAAAGACTCCCGAATAACCACCAAAAAAAAAAGACACAACCACGGCATGGCATTGTTTTGCACGTCAGAATAGCTGCACTTCCCTTTGGTAGTTTGGAATGCCACCCTTGTCGTTTCTGAAATTTGTTCAGCCAAAAAAAAAAACGTCTGCGCAGAGTGCACGTATGTAAAATGGCTGTTGATATGGATAGAGCATCCTGTCGCCTGGTGTGCTGATGTGCTCTAGAATGAAGCAAAGTTTAAAAAAAAATGGCCCAGTGGTTCTAGGCTTCAGATGCAAGAAAAGCTTTTCTGAAATAAAAACCTGTTAGAACTTTCCTCAAGCGATTTGCTGCTTTTTCCCCCCACTTTGAAAACAGTTTAAATAGAGATGAAGTTTTAGATAGTTCAGGCCATTCTCCTTTTTTTGCTCCCTTTGTAGGTACATGAAGTGCCCAGGTATTGTTGTCTTTACCTCCTGTCTTGAAGGGGATTCGTGAAAAATATCCATTGTTAAGAATGGCTGAATGTGTGTACTGTGTACCTAGAAAAACTGAAGCCCAGCACCTACACGAAGAGTTAAACTTTCCCGTCAGAAACAGTGTAAAAATGCCTCAAGGCGTAACCAATTTATTATGACATAAACTTCAACAGTCTGCTAAAGGTTATGGCATGTTCATATGTTTTGAAAAAAAAGTGATGAGCTGATTGCAATATAATTTTAATATCCATACTCTTACAACCCTTGGTTTCAGTTGAAGGGATCTGTAATTGAATCTAGAACTGAATACTGAAAAAAGAATGAATTTTGTGTCACCCAAAGGATACCAAAAGTATTCTCTTGTTCTTTTTATTCAATTATTCCCATTCAGGTAAGAATTCGTGGAGATTCTGTTTCAGTTACAGGCTCTCAGCATTTGTAGATGCATCCCTAATATTGTTCATTTTTTTTTGTTCACCAAAGATTACATTCAACATTAACAAAAACATTTTAGGCCATTTGTGTAGGCAGGGTTCAAGGGCAAAAAATAACTGAGCTTAAAAGGAAAACAATTTTAGATTGACTAAAATTAACACAAATCTTAGTCTTAATGGAAAAAAATAATAAAGTCACGATAGGGCCTTGGTGGAGCAGTGGGCTAATGCCTCCTTAAGTAACACCAGCTGCCTGCAATTAGTGCAGGTTCGAGTCCCACCAGGCTCAAGGTTGACTCAGCCTTCCATCCTTCCGAGGTAGGTAAAATGAGGACCTAGATTATTGGGGGCAATAAGCTGACTTTGTAATAATGCCGCTTGGGGTGTGTGTGAAAGCCCTAATAAGCAGGCATATACATAGAATGAAGGCTACTGCTAAGCTTTTAAGCCGCCCTGAGTCTTCGGAGAAGGGCGGGATATAAATGGGATTAAAAAAAATAAAAATAAGATATATCTGTATATTTTTAGGGACGCGGTGGCTCAGTGGGTTAGGATGCTGAGCTTGTCGATTGGAAGGTCGGCAGTTTGGCGGGTCGAATCCCGAGTGCCGCGTAACAGAATGAGCGCCTGTTACTCGTCCCAGCTTCTGCCAACCTAGCAGTTCGAAAGCACGTAAAAATGCAAGTAGAAAAATAGGGACCACTACGGTGGGAAGGTAACAGCGTTCCGTGCGCCTTTGGCGTCTAGTCATGCCGGCCACATGACCACGGAGATGTCCTCGGACAAGCGCTGGCTCTTCGGCTTTGAAACGGAGATGAGCACCGGCCCCTAGAGTCGGAAACGACTAGCACGCATGTGCGGGGGAAACTTTACCTTTACTTTATATCTGTATATTTAGATATAGAACAGGTTTTAGTTCCCAGTGTGGGGTCACCCCTTGTCCTCTTTTTCCAGGTTGCCCCTGAAGAATTCAAGACCAGTATCAGCCGTGTGAATTCGTGTTTAAGGAAAAATCTGCCCATCACTGTAAAATGGCTTCTCTGTGGCTGTTTGTGCTGCTGCTGCACGCTGGGATGCAGCCTCTGGCCGGCCGTCTGTCTTAACAAAAGAGTAAGTATGCCAACCAGCCAGCGCAGCTGTTCCCTCTCTTCCAAGTGGCTTATTAGTTGCCCAGGCAAAGGTGGCTTTTAAAGTGGGGGGGGGGGTTTCCATGGGGAAGGGTAGTCTTAGATGTCAAGATGAATTCCTTTGTCAGAAGGTCGCAAAAGGTGATCACACAACTCTGGGACAATGCAACCATCGTAAACATGAGCCAGTTTCCAAGCTGTTACAACAGTTCATTTAGTGACCGTTTCAAGTTACAACGGCACGGGAAAAAGTGACATGACCATTTTTCACACTTGACAACCGTTGCAGCACCCCTGTGCTCACCTGATCAAAACTGGGCACCTTGCCGTGTTCTGAGGTCATGCCATCATTATTATTTTTTTGAGATCTTCGGACAAACCAAGTCAGTGGGGGAACCAGACTCACTTAACAATTGTGTTACTAAACTTAACAGCTGCAGTGATTCACTTCATGAGTAGGGCATGAAAGGTCGTAAAATGGGGCAAACTTAAGAAATGCCTCACTTAGCGACAGAAATGTTGGGCTCAATTGAGGTCACGATTCAAGGACTACCTGTATAGCTGCTCACTTCATTGGACGCAACTCTGGGGGGCAAACAACAATCAGATAACAAACAACAAACAAAACTTTAAAATCCATATTAATAAGTGCCAGAAAGGCAAGCAATATAGACCAGGGATCCCCAACCTCTGGGCTGTGGCCCACTACCGGGCCTTGAGCCGTTCGAAACAAGGCTGTGGAAGTGCAGGGCGAGCATGCACATGTAGGTGGGCATCCCCATTTGTGTGAGCAGTGGGTGAGTGTGTGCGTTCATGCTCGTATTTGCACGAGCAATGGGTGTGCACGCTTTCCTGCTACTCGTGCATCCCCTCTCCTCCCTCCCCCCCATCCACAAAGCCGGAAAGGTTGGTGGATTCTGATACAGACCACAGCAGAGGGAAGATAATAGCGGCCATCTCAACAGCGTGTTCAGTTTTACAACCTTGCGACTTAATTTTACGTTTTTAGTATTCCATAATTAGGTAATTGTATTTATAACAGTTTGCTCCATTTTATTTTTTCCCCCAGCTTACTCTTGAGCTCTTACTGTTTTTGTACCTAAATTCTCTAACCCCTTTTATAAAAATTGTGTATAATTCTGGTCAGTGGCAATACTAAAAAACTTAACAGGAACTTGTTTTTTTTTCCTAGACAAGAAGATCTATTCAGAAGTTGTTACAATGGGAAAATAACAGATTGTATCACAAGGTAATATAAGGAGCAGTTGCCTTATTTATGGTAGGAAATAATATGTTTCACTTAACCAGTCAAAGATTGTTCTGTGTGGACTGCAAAATCACAGGTGAGACTAATTCATAATCCCAGAACTCCGATTTGTGGGTGTATGTGAGTGGTCATCTCATTAACTGCTGTTTCGATTCATTTGTTTGCCAGATGTCTTAATGTTAAGGGATTGAAACCAGTTGCTTGCTCATATCTAGCTGCCTTAGGGAGGCGAATCGTCCTAGCTGACTGAAGTTTCTAATGTGGCTCTTATTGAAGGAATGAGAAAAATCTGTACATAGAGAGTGTTTTTTTTCCTGATCAATGTCTTTCAGATTTGCAGCATTAGAATTGCATCATGCTTTGCTTGAGAGGAATTCCACGCCACACTCCACATCTCAGGGGCAGGCTGATTTAGAAAGCTGAAGTATTAACAGTTACAGCTAATCCAGAAATAATCTTGTGCTGGGCAGCATATATAGGAATTTTAATAAATAGGTCAAAGGGACATAGAGGCTTGTTTGTCAGTTTAAAGAATGTTATTGGTTAAGATAATGCAGTATCTTTTTCTTTTTTTAAGCTTGGCTTGCATTGGAAGTTGCGTAAACGGAAATGCGAAAGTAGCAATATGATGGAATATGTAAGTATGTTTGAAGTTATCGGTACACGTAGTCCTCAACTTACAAGAGTTCATTTAGTGACTGAAGTCAGAATGGCACTGAAAAAAAATGACTCGTGACCATTTCAGCATCCCCATGGTCATGTGATCAAAATTAAGAGGCTGGGGAACTGACTCACATTTACGACGGTTACAGCGTCCTGGGGTCATGTGATCCCCTTTTGCGACCTTCTGACAAACAGAAGTCAATGTTGGTAGCCAGATTCACTTAACAACCATGTTACTAATTTAACAACTGCAGTGATTCACTTAAAAACTGTGGCAAGAAAGGTCACAAAATGGGGTAAAATTTCTCACTTAGCAGCAAAAATTTGGGGCTCAGTTGTGGTTGTAAGTCAAGGACCTGTATCAGTTTCACAGTATCACTTTCCCCTTCTGATTAATTCATTCCTGTCTTTAGTGATTGGAGACATAATTCTACTTTCTAGGAATGTGTGAATTAGGATATGCCTAGCATGGCGCAGTCATTCATCTGAAAGTGGAATTAGCAGATACACCGACTTATAAAATCAAAGCTAGATGTTAGCAAAGTTAGTATTATCTTTCCAGGTTTTAATTTCGTTCTACACATGTCTTTCTTCTCCAGCTCCCCTTCCCCTTTTTTTAATATATAATTCTTATTAAATATTTTAAAGAGGAAAGATAAAAACCAATGTAAACTAATTTAAAGTAAGAAAAGGAAAGAAATCAAAGAGAAAGCTAAAAGTGCAAGTAAGGGGGCAAAAGTAATAACAAAAATAGAAAAAAAGATATCAAGAAATAACTTTTCTCGTTATAGCGATTATAGCTACAATTTTAAATTTACCTCTTGCTTATGGTCATATATCTCTTCTTTCTATAATATAGAAACCGAAATAAGTTTCACTTTTTTCTGTTATACACAAAAAAATCCATAAGCGGTTTCTAGTCAGCAATAAACATAGGTGTGTGTGTGTGTATGTATCATGCACAATATATATTGTGCATACAATAATCTCTGCAAGTATCATTACAAAAACAAAGTTCCATGACTTTTTTCAAATTCTGCTCATCAGTCCCAAAAGAAAGACCTCTGCCTCAATTATGCTAATTAAAGATTAGCATTAAAGTCCTTTGAATAAGTAGCTTTTTTACATGCCCACCAATATGATAAAATGTCCCATTTATGTTTCCAACATAAATTTTAAGTGCCTTTATACACCCGGCCTTCTGTCTGCCACACAGTTCTTTGTTTACAGGGAGGCTTTATAGGGTTGACAGATACACATGCACAAGCAAACCTGTATCATTCTGAATAATGTCAAACGTACCAGCTGATTTTCTTTTGAATTTGTCTGCTCTGTGTTGGTCATTGTTCTTTGTTATCTTAGTTTATTAAAATACAAAATGGTTTTTCAGCATAAATATCCTTAAAATAGCTAGTACTATTTAATTCGGTTAAAATAAGTACTATTGTAAAACTTACCCATAGCTCATATGTGAACCTTTATAGGCCAGATCACGACGTCATCTAAGATGGCATGTTGTGCAGTGTTCAAGCTTATAAACACATGGTTTTTCCCCCATTTTTAAAGCATAAATGTCTGGTTGAACTTACTTAGCTTTCTCTTGTTTGTTCGCTGTTTCCTAAGTATTCTGGAATACAGAGAAGTAAATATCACCGTGGCTCTGAAGGATATTGAGGGACCCAATTGTTTTTAATACTGACTTTGTAATCAAAACATGTTGAAAAAGTAGTATAGCCCTCTTGGGAGTCTGAAAGGATGAGTCGAGACTTTTCCCCACTCTGCTTTTATGAAAATGTGCTCGGATATTTTCTGTGTCAAATTACTTGCTGCTTTTTATGTAAAAAGAAAATGCCAAGTAGCTTTGAATTGAATTAGAACACAGGGCTGGAAGGGACCTCAGAGGTCTCCTAGCCCAACCCCCTTGCCCAAGGCAGGAATCTCTATTCCATCCAAGACCAACTGTTTGTTGTTCAATCTTTGCTTGAAAACCTGCAGCGATGGAGCATCCGCAGCTCCCAGAGGCAAGCCGTTCCACTGATTAAGGTTCTTTCTCCCTATCAGAAAATTTTCTCTCCAGTGGAATTGCTTCCATTGCTCAGTGGGCTCCCATCAATAGCAAGTCCAAGGTTGTTGTTGTTGTTAGCTGCGAAGTCGTGTCCGACCCATCGCGACCCCAATGGACAATGTTCCTCCAGGCCTTCCTGTCCTCTATCATCTTCTGGAGTCCATCTAAGCTCACGCCTACTGCTTCAGTGACTCCATCCAGCCACCTCATTCTCTGTCGTCCCCTTCTTCTCTTGCAACCTTTCCCAGCATTAGGCTCTTCTCCAGTGAATCCTTCCTTCTCATTAGGTGGCCAAAGTGTTTGAGTTTTAGCTTCAGGATCTGGCCTTCTAAAGAGCAGTCAGGGTTGATCTCCTCTAGGACTGACCGGTTTGATCGCCTTGCAGTCCAAGGGACTCGCAGGAGTCTTCTCCAGCACCAGAGTTCAAAGGCCTCAATTCTTTGGCGCTCAGCCTTTCTTATGGTCCCAACTTTCACAGCCATACGTTTCAAATGGGAAGACCATAGCCTTGACTATACGCACTTTTGTTGACAGGGTGATATCTCTGCTTTTTAGTGTGCTGTCTAGATTTGCCATGGCTTTCCTCCCAAGGAGCAAGCGTCTTTTAATTTCAAGTCCAAGGTGGACATACGCAAGTTTTGCCTTTTGTGGGGGAGGTTAGCTCGTTTGATGACACATAGGCTCTGCTCCATTAAGGAGCTGGGCTGTTAACCTGAGCAAGGAGGGATCCATCCCAAGATTTAAACCTGAGTTGTTGGTGCCACCTAGGGGGGAAAGTAAACACATGGAAGCCAAATGACTATCCGGAAGCCAATCTCTTCTTGCCACTGAAAACTGTCTCATCAAACTCTATTAAAAGAAGCCAAGCCCCTTTTTTCTAACCTAATAGGCATTGGATGACAATTTGTTACTTTTTGGGGAGAACATTTTATTGTGATTAGAAGTTCCAAGGTTGTAGAGGGCTTGATTTATCAAGGTCCCAAGTGCAATTGGTGGTAGGAGGGGGGGGGGGGAAACCCCTTTTCTGAAATACCCATCTGGTCAGACCAGGCTGAGTGAGGTCAGCCCCGCCATGGTCAACTCCCCACTCTTTGGCCAAGCACCCTTAACTTCTAAAATTTTCTGACATTCAAGGAAAAGCTGGACGTATTGGTTAATGTGTCTTTTGTGTTTCCCCCTTTTTATAGGTAATACTCATAGAATTCCTACCAAAATACCCTATATTTCGACCTGATTGAGGAGCAGTATTACCTTTCGTGTTACCTGTCACATCCTACCTGTAGTGCCTTGTAAGGGATATTGACGAGAAGATTTATCTACTTTGCTCTGATATTGTTTTTCAAAAAAGTGTTCGTCAGTAGAGTATCTTCATTGCTGTGTTACTTTTTTAAAAAAAGAAGAAAACTGCACTTTCCAAAAAGGTTGCGATGCTAAGGCTTGTTTGTGCACTCCCAAGGCATAAACTTTACTTGATGAACATGGTCACTATGGAGATTATCTTGTATCAGTGCTGCTTGTAGTCTTGTTCTGACATGCTGCCTTATTCATTTCCAAAACTCGGTCTTGCAAACACGCTCCCAGAGAGGGTCTGTGTAACCAGCGTTCTACCGGTCTGCTGGCTGGGACTTCTGGAGGCTGTAGTCCTGACACATCTGAAGGGCACCAAGAAGAGAGGAAAAATGGCATCTTCGGGCACTTTGAATTCTTGATAGGGATGATCAAGGTTAGCATACAGTAATTAATATCTTCTTCTCTGTACCGATGGTCTGCTTTGCCCCAAGATTAACAGTGAACAGCAGTGCCATTTTCTTTCATTTGCAAAGTTGTTCGTTTTCCTTTCTCTTTGCTGGGAGGGGGAGGGGTGGGGGGAGGGGAAGGGTTGGGTTTGTAAATATTACCTCATTGTATAATATATAAAGTGTGGTATTAACGCCAAGGTTTACAAATTGTGATATCATGCCAATGGCTTTGCATAGATTTGTTACGATTGATGTTGTGCGTATCTTTCTGATTGTATTGGCCATTTATGGGCCACGCGGTGAAGCCATGAGGGCTTTGCAGATGCTACTGACAGTTGGACTCAGGTGCGGTTTGCTAAGCAAACATAAAGACCCATTGTAGTTCTTGCTCCATGAAATTGCTGGTAAAACACTTAAAAGATGTAATTCCTTGAATTTATATGTAACCCAAAGACCCCAGTGCCCATAAGAGCCCCTGGTTTAAGCACAACGGGCCTCTAAACAATTCTACCAGAACACTGGCAGAAATTCAAAGGAAGTTGAGGATCTGGCATTGGGAACCCTATAATTGATGGAAGGCAACATTTAAAAAAAAATTGGCTTGGTGGCCTACATTTTTATGTTAGTCTATCAGTGCTTCTCAACGTTGGCAACTTGGAAGATGTGTGGACTTCAACTCCCAGAATTCTCTGCTGGCTGGGGAATTCTGGAAGTTGAAGTCCACACATCTTCAAGTTGCCAACATTGAGAAAGACTGGTCCATCTGATGTTTAAATCATTTCCATGTCTCTGTTCTTAATATAGCAGTTCTTCCAAATATGTTGGGCTGCAGTTCCTTTTAACGTTAGTAAGATTGGACCCAGCCCTGCGGTTTCACAAGCATAAAGTATTACACCAAAATCTACATAAAAGTATTTCTCAAATAGCAGGACAGTTGCTAGAACCTGCTCACGGTCAGTATTTTGAGATCCTCCCGTTTTAAGGCTTTGTGCCAATAGCTTCTCATTTGGGTGCCTTTCCTGTTGTTTGGTTATAAATAAGAGATTATAGACATAAATTAGTTAGCATAGAGTTCCAGAAATCAAGAACCACAAAATTCATCTGATACACTGTGCATCTGGTTTGGCTACTGTAGTTCTTTCAGTCCCTGCTTTTAGCAATTATGTAGCTAAAATGTTGGAGAGTTGAGAATATTTGTGATTTCAGTTGTTTGCATTTGCAAATCCCGTAACATCCTTAACAAGGAAAGCAAGTTTAGGCTGACAGGTAGCAAGATCTGTGCATCAGAGCTCCAGTATAAATAAGCACCTTCTCATTTAGCTGTCGTGGACACCACAGCACATGCATCTTTCCTGTAACTTTGTACATCATGCATGCACAGAGTTGCCCATCGCGATTAGCTGAATGCAGAAGCCTCTGTTCCTGGGTGCTGTGTGCATGCATCACAAAATACCCATGGAAATATCGCCTCAAAAACTTTATGGCAGGCTATAAATTCAACACATTTGCAGACTGGAGCTTTGAACTGCTGTTTTCCTCTCCCGAGCTCCAGAGGAAATGTTTAGTATGAGAATTGTAGAATAATTAAAAGGGGGGGGGGAACCAATCCCTAGAACTTTTCAAGCTGCTTCTTGGATTGTAAGGCTTGTAAACTCATTAGAGAGTTGAAGTTGAACCCACAGAAGACAATACGACGCATGGTGAAGTTGAGCCTGTTCTTTCACAAATAGTGTTAAAAATCCTGCTTTGCTGAAAAGGTTACTCCAGCATGTGTTACTTACATTGTTGTTACCGAGTTATTTTGTATAATATACATATTCCAATTATGCTGTTGCTGTGGCAAGAGCAGCTTCATTTGAGTGTTACCTCATCTTTCCCCTCATCCTAGCAAAGTCTACTTTGATAGGTCTTCAGCACTTTGTGAAACCCCTCGCACCTTCCAAGCCAGGTTGGCTTGGAGATTTTATTTCGATATTGTTTTAAACATTGTGCCAAGAAACATTATGGCTTTTTTGATCCTATCAGTGTCTGAACGCAACACTTAATACCTCCTAATCCAGATGTAGGAATTACCTGTCTCCCCTTTGACCACCCTTCTCACCAGGCTAGGTGGAAGCAGCTTCCGTCAGCATGAATGGGATTGACTTCCAATTCAGCTTTTCTTTTCTTTGTAGAATTAATAATGTAGTAAAAAAATACTTCCCATTTTTTACACTCTGTAGACTCCCCGTCTTTCTCTGTTAAGGGGGCCATACTTGCATCTTTTCTCAGGTATGCAAGTGACAAACAAGAGGTGTCTAATGCAGCAGATGTGGCTGAGCGCAGCTGATTGGTAATAAATGGTTAATGTGTTGTGACACCTTTACTTTTTCCCAAACTGTGTGCTTTGGGCAAATCTAGCTTCAAATGGGGGACTTTTTTAAGGAAGTATAAGTTCCCCATTCCTCTCTCCCTCCCTCCCCCCACCCCAGGATTCATCAGCAGTGGAATATGGGAAACGGGTCCTTTCACTTTGCCCTAAGCCAGGGGTAGGCAACCTCGGCTCTTTTATGACTCATGGACTTCAACTCCCAGAATTCCTGAGCCAGCTGGCTCAGGAATTCTGGGAGTTGAAGTCCATGAGTCATAAAAGAGCCGAGGTTGCCTACCCCTGCCCTAAGCTGCAAGAAGTGATGAAAAGCTGCTGTTTGTTCCTGTAGCTCTTGAGGTGTCAAACTCACAACATCACACGACAGAGCACGACTTTTCCCCCCCCATTGCTGGCAATGGGGTGGGCGTGGTTTTGCCATGACGCATCCGGCTCACGGGCCGGCAGTTTGACACCCCTGCAGTGTAGCTCTTGGGATGTCATATCAGATGGTCCGGTCTGTGAAGTTCTGATCATGTTCTGTGTTGATCATGGTGTAGATTATATAAATATGTAAAATAGAGCAGTGGTTGCCTTAAAAGTGAGTAACATCTGAGCCCAATTCTTGAAGAGGCAAATTCATTTTAAGGGTGGTTTTTGTCCTTCTGTCTTGAGAAATGCATTCAGAATTTGGGGAGCTAGTAGACAATTGGGAGATGCAGTTCTTTATTCCCTCCCATGTGCTGATTCTTCTTTTCTGAAGTTCAGTAGTCCAGCTTTGAATTATTTCTTCCATGATGCCCCTCAAGATTACAATGTTTGAAATCACTTTTCTTTTTATTTTGTAGGCGGCTAATGGGGGAAGGGAGGAAAAAGTGTCTGGAATTGTTCAAACAAAGCAAATTGAATTGAATTCATTTTGAGATTGTATTTCTTTGATAGAATTGAAAACCCCAAGCAGCCAACCCTGACTTTATACCATTGATTCCTATGAAATTTAGAGTTTATTATAAAATGTCACAGGGTTTATCATATGCACAAATGCTCTCCCTTTCCCCCCCCCCAAAAAAATACCTGGGTTTGCCGAGAAGTAGGTTACTAATTAATGCTTTCTCCTAATTTATTCCGTCCTATATACAAAAATCTCTAATGTAGGAGAATGTTTATGGTATAACATTCCACATGTTTTTGTGTAATGAGTAGATTGATAAATTAGTTTTACCTATTGTGCAAAATTGGGAAACAAAGATAAGTGTGACAGTAGTGTAATTCTTGCACACTTCTGCAAAAATCCAAATAAATTGGACATCCGTCATGCTAATGTATTACGGAGTAAGCATCCTTTATTCTGTTTCATTCCAAATCTCAAGAAAAGTTTTCAATAAATTTATCACTAATAAATTTAGCCATCCATTTTGTCTTGATTAAACACACTTTGTATGCTTAACTGTGAATATTGTATTTTAGTATCGTGCTAATTAATTGCATTAGCCTGGAAATATTAGCATTGAGCAATAAGATCTTAAGTATTGATATTCAGTGTAAATATTTAACAGTTTAGGAAACAATGTTGTATAATACATTCATACTTTGCAAGTTTTGTGAATTATTTGTTTATGGCTATAACCACAATTTGTAATTCCATGAAGCTTCGTTGTTAAACTGTATACATTTTAATTATGTTTCCTTACACTTTATGAAGTAATAGCTACTTTTTTTAATAGGACCTCATGCCTTGAAGATTTTGTAAAAAATAAATGCTTAAATAACCGTTGTGTGTATAATTTCATTATTTGGCTTTTCACATATATATGTGTGAAATGGTGGTTTTGGTTCAGTTTTAATCCTGCCCATCAGTTGCAAAAAATTCTTTTCCCCCCCCCCTCCCTTCTATGGGAAAGCAGAATCAAGCCTTTGTAACTATTTTGTAAGCATTCAGGCAGCACACTGGCCCCCATTCCTATAGTCAACATTCCAAGAATCTGTGGCATCCTTATTACTCCATGATGTGCAAGTCTAATCAATCATGAGATAAACCTGGCTTGTAGCCCTTCAACTCTGGAACCAGCCTGAGGAAAGACTGAAGCTGCAACCACAACATCTGGCAGATGACACTGGCTGAGATGTCTTGTTTCACTCGCAGAAGATTTAACACTTGTTTCAGGCTTGAGGCAGAGCTGAAAATGGGTTGTCCCACATTTAGCCTGATACTCACACAAGCTCTTCCCCCAATCACATGCCCTCCTATTAAATCCCCATGATGCACAGCCAACGGGAGCAGTGACCAAGTAGCTATTCAAGGAAAGCCAATGAATCAGGAGGTGGAACTTGGTTGAAGAACATCTAAACCTGGGCTTGACCATTATGAAGTGGCATTAGTATCTAGACTAATGTACGGTGGTACTGATTTCTTGATTAGAAATTTCTTCCGTGGGAGAGTCTGAATACTGGTGTATGGAATTAATTGGCCAGGCCAATGTAACACCCAACATAATTAGCTAATTTGCAGGTCAGTTGATCATGGGAATGCAGCCAGTGCAAACTGGGACTTTCTTGCAGCATCTCCTGCCATGTCTCAGCTTTGCAGTCGATTCTGAAGCAGAAGGCCTGAGGCTTCACTCGGGGGCTCCTCGTGCCCCAGACTAAATGCCAGGCATCCCCAGGATCCCCCAACTCTTAGTACAGGTTCCCCCCCCCCAAAGTTTCAAGCCAGGAACTTTTGGATGCCGGACTGACTGGGTTTGGCGGACTCTGCAGCCTGTTTCGGTTTGATAAAGTTTGGCCAACAGATTGACCTCTGTTGACAATCACAATGGAGCCCAAAATTTCTGCTGCTGAGCCAAGATGTTTGTGAAGTGAGTTCTTGCCACAGTTGTTAAGTGAATCATTGTAGTTGTTAAGTTAGTAACACAGTTGGTTTCCCCATTGACTTTGCGACTTTGCTTGTCAAAAGGACTCAAAAGGTGATCGTGTGATCCCAGGACACCGCAACCGCCATAAACACATGCCAGTTGCCAAGTGTCTGAATTTTGATCACGTGACCATGGGGATGCTGCAATAGTCATAAGTGTGAAACATGGCAGGCAAAGATGCGACCTAACATAAGGTCCGCGGACCCAGATTTCTGAAAAGCCCTGTTAGGCAAGACCAGGGGTAGGCAACCTCGGCTCTTTTATGACTCATGGACTTCAACTCCCAGAATTCCTGAGTCAGCATAGCTGACTCAGGAATTCTGGGAGTTGAAGTCCATGAGTCATAAAAGCAGAGGTTGCCTACCCCTGGGCAAGACCAACGGAGGGGTTGCCCGGTGGCTCTGAAGCTACAAGCCCAATCCAGGAAAGGTGTTTGCCCTCAGGAATGCAAACACGGAGTTAACAGAATAACGGACTTGGAAGGGACCTTGGAGGTCTTCTAGTCCTGCAACCAATTTTGATCACCTTATCACAAAAAAAGATGTTGAGACCTTGGAAAAAGTTCAGAGAAGAGCAACTAAGATGATCCAAGGCCTGGAGACTAAAACATACGAAGAATGGCTGTGGGACTTCGGTTTGCCTAGTAGTCTAAAGAAAAGAAGAGACAGGGATGACTAGTAGTGTTCCAGTATCTGAGGGGCTGCCACAAGGCAAGAGGGGGTCACGTTATTCTCCAAAGCACCAGAGGGAAGGATGAGAAACAATGGTTGGAAGCTGATCAAAGAGAGAAGCAATTTAGAATTGAGGAGAAACTTCCCAACAGGGAAAACAATTAACCAGTGGAACACCTTGCCACCAGAAATCATGGGGGCTCCATCACTAGAGATTTTCAAGAAGAGAGACTAGACAGTCATTTGTCTGAGATGGTATAGGTTACCCTGCTTGAAAGGGACGTGGTGGCTCAGTGGGTTAGGACGCTGAGCTTGTCGATCAGAAGGTCGGCAGTTTGGCGGGTCGAATCCCGAGTGCCGTGTAACAGAGTGAGCGCCTGTTACTCATCCCAGCTTCTGCCAACCCAGCAGTTCGAAAGCACGTAAAAAATGCAATACGGTGGGAAGGTAACAGCGTTCCGTGCGCCTTTGGCGTCTAGTCATGCCGGCCACATGACCACGGAGACGTCCTCGGACAAGCGCTGGCTCTTCAGCTTTGAAACGGAGATGAGCACCGGCCCCTAGAGTGGGAAACGACTCGCACGCATGTGCGGGGGAACCTTTACCTTTTACCCTGCTTGAGCAGGGGGCTGGACTAGAAGACCTCCAAGGTCCCTTCCAGATTCTCTTCTCTTCTCTTCTCCCCCTGCTCGAGCAGGAGACCCTGTACCATTTCAGACAAATGGCTGTCCAGTCTCTTCTTAAAGGCCTCCAGTGATGGAGCACCCACAACTTCTGGAAGCAAGCCGTCCCGCTGGTTAATCGTCCAGGAAGTTTCTCCTTCGTCCCAGCTTACACACAGACCCATCCATACCTGCAGACCGACACCCTCCCCCGCCCCCCTTGGGCGCTCCCGGCCACCCCGCAGCCCACGGCTCGCCCCGTCCCGGGCAACCTGCAGCTCGGCGGCGCGCTCGGGCTCGCCTGCTTCGGCGGGGCGCTAGGACCCGGCCGGCCGCTCGCTCGCTGCAGGAACCGCCGCCGCCGCCGCCGCCGCCTCCCTCTCCCGGCCTGGGCGCCGCCGGCTGCGGCTCCCCCGCCGGAGCTGGGCTCTTTTTGTGGCGAGCGAGCGAGCGAAGGAGCGAGAGCGCGCCCGGCCGCTGCTGCTGCTGCTGCTGCGGCGCCTGCGGGGAGCAGCCGAGCCGGGCGGGCGGGCGGGGATGGCGGCTGCGGCGGCGTTTTAGCCCGGCGGGGCTGCCGCAGCGAGCGCTGGGCGCAGGATGCAGCAGGCGGGGCGGCGCTGAGCCCGGCCGGCTCGGTCCCTTTGGCTGCAGGCGCGGCCCGCGCGCCCCCCGGCCCCGCCATGGCCACCGAGCTGGAGCCCGCCGCCGTGCAGCTGGAGGCGGACGAGGACGAGGAGCAGTGGCTCTACGGAGGTGGGGGCGGCGGCGGGGGCGGGGGCGCTGGGCGCAGGCCGACGGCTCTCCCGGGCTGGGCAGCGGGCGAGTCCCGGGGCTGCTTCCCGACCGCCCCGCCGGGCGTTTCCAGGCCCGCGGACCGGGATGCAACCCGGCGGGGCATGGGGAGATTGGAGCGCTGGGCGCTTCGCGCGCCGGACAAGGCTTGCTCGTCGGGCCGGGCTTGGAAGCCCGTGATCCCCGGGCTGCCTGGGGGTGATGGGATTGGTCTCCCGGCTCTCTCGGCCGCCGCCCCCTGGACGGGAGTCGGGAGGAAGAGCCGGCCGGGGGCTTCTCTGAGCGTGGGCGCCCCCCAGGCGCAGGAATGCGCGGTCCGGAGATGCTCCGGCTCAGGGATGCTCCGCGCGAGGGGCCAACCCTCCGCGGTGCCGAGCTGCACGAAGGCCCTGCGGTCGCGGTGAGACCCCCAAAGGGCAGGGGAGGGTTGGGAACACAACGGCACAACCGCAAGGTCAAAACCTTTGGGAATCCGAGCAAATGGGGAGGGAAGATGGGAAGGGGCAGCAGGAAACCTGCTGGCTTGGAAATATTTCAATCTTGCCTTTATCAGAATAACAGAGTTGGAAGGGACCTTGGAGGTCTTCTAGTCCAACCCCCTGTTCGAACCGGAGACCACTATATGTTTCCAGACAAGCAGCTGTCCAGTCTTTTCTTAGAGACTGGACAACCACTTTCAGAAGAAACAATTGATCGTTCCCGTGATTCACACTTGGGCTGGGTTTACCCAACAGATTGGACCTCAAAGTAGCCAGCCACATTTTCATCCAGGCTGCTGTGTGATCCTGGCCTCTTGTCTCACGTGAACCAAGACATGGGATTAATGAAACCAGGTTTCACCTTAGGATGAGTCAGTGCTTTAAAGCAGGGGTCTCCAAACTTGACAACTTTAAGACTTGTGGACTTCAGCTCCCAGAATTCTCAGGCTGAGTATGACTTGCTGGGGAGCTGAAGTCCACAAGTCTCAAGTTTGGGAGAGTCCTGCCTTAAAGTAAAGAAGTAAAAACTCACCTGAGCGTTTAGGAAAGTCCTCCCTAACCTCTCACCTAGTCCAACCCAGGTTGATCATAACATCTGTCAGTTGTAGATGAATGAAGAAGAGGGGTGCCTGCCCCGTGGGGGTGACAGTATAATTTGATAGGAAAGTGAGCAGCAGGGAGAAGACCACGAATGGAAGATGGCCTTAAACTCTTAAGGGGTGGTTGGAAAATCTACATTCAGGTGGGCTGACACCTCCCTAGAGTTAATCACAAGAAACAACGATGCTTAAGTGGAGACTTCAAAAAACTTAGGGGAGGTTTTAAGGAGGGATTGGGAGACGTGATTTGCCACAGGGGACAGTTGTGGGAATAAGGGGAAGCATGGCTAGTGGGTGGCCCTTCAGAGGGAACAGAATTTCAGGAGAGGCGCCTGCAAGACCCCGGTTGGAACATTCAGGCCCAACTGCTTGCAAAAATTGAAATGCCCGGTGGGGAAAAAAAGGAAGAGTTCTTTCCCAAGTAAGTAATTCAAACAAAACTTGCGGCATTACTAGGGGATTCAGGAGATTGGTTGGAGGAGACGGATTCATGCTTGCCCAGAATGGGGTGGTAGAAAGACATGCCGTGGGAACCGTTCTGCACAGGACTTCCAGATGAAACCAGATTGTGGACTTTCATAACTATGCTAAAAGAATGTCCGTTTTCATTGTGGTTTCTGAAATTCAGGGAGAGCTGACAAGAATGGGGTATTCTTTTATGTCCTCATTGGATTAACAGCTGGGGGTGAGTTGATTTTTCAATACAGTAGTTTAACGTTAAACCAGGGTTTCCCGACCTTGGCAACTTTAAGATCTGTGGAATTCAACCCGCAGAATTCCCCAGCCAACCATTGTGGACTGCAAATCCCAGAAATCCCCAGCCAGCCATTGCTGGCTGAGGAATTCTGGGAGTTGAAGTCCACAGGTCTTAAAAGTTGCCAAGGTTGGGAAACCCTGCATTAAACCATGATTTAAAGTTAAGTGCACAAGCAAAAAAACAAACAAACACCAACCCCATACTGAGCAAAGCTTTAGTTCTCTTCTTACAGATAACAAAGAAATGGTTCCGTTTTATTTCTCCTAGTTGCTTGCTCTTGGTTCAGTAAAATGTAACACTTGCTAATTATTAATCTAGCCCTTTGCAAACCTTGTATTGTTTAACCTTGTTAAAAAATAGCTTGCATTGCTATCAGGCCAAGATTTCCTGGTTTATATAATAACATTCTGGGCATCAGAGCTAACTAGATGGTTTTCCTATAGATTCTTTTTTTTTCTTCCACTTTTAGAACTGTGCTTTAGCATCGTGCCTGAATACAGTCAGAGAGAACATTTAGCCCTCAAAGTTCCGTCATTCAGTACAGCACAGTAGTCCTTGACTTACAGCCATCCATTTAGTCACCATTCAAGGTTACAGTGGCACTGAAAAAAGTGACTTACAACTGGTTTTCACACTTACAATTGTTGCAGCGTACCCCTGGTCACGTGATCAAAATTCAGAGGCTTGGCAACTGACTCATATTTATGACGGTTGCAGTGTGTCCCGGGGTCACATGTTCCCCTTTTGCGACCTTCTGATAAGCAAAGTCAGTGGGAAGCCAGATTTATTTAATAGCCGTGTTACTAACTTAACAACAGCAGTGATTCACTTAACAACTGTGGCAAGAAACTGTGGGACAAAACTCACTTGGCAACTATGTTGCTTAGGGACGGACATTTAGGGCTCAATTTTGGTCATGAGTCGAGGACTATCTGTAATTCAGTAGTTGGAATATTAAATTAAGAATGTAAAACAAAACGCAATCCTGGTTTGAGTGCAAGGTGATTTTTATTCTTAGACTGGTTTATTTGGCTTTAGCAGAGTATTAATAAGGATACGCAGTTTTACATTCTTGGTGGAAACATTCAGCGATTCAAATGTTTCTGGGCCATTGTTGGCTTTGTAAAATTAGTGCCGCAAATTCCAGTAGTAGCACGTTGGTGCTTTGGGTGTGAACGTGTGGTTCAGAAGCAGCCTTATGGATCCATCTCTGCAGTTCTAGCTGAGTTCTTGCTGCAGATCTAAACAAACATAGATATAATTGGGTCATGGGATCAAGTTATGCAGTATTGTAGGCTAAGGAACATGTTGCAGGTATTTCTCAATTTTTATTTCCCCCCCACTTTTGTTTCCAAAAAGATATATGCAGTGGCTGTGTTTAATCAATAGGCAGTGTCAGTATCGCAGTATTCCAGGTGTGGTCTCACTAGGGCTTTATAAAGTGGTACTAATACTTTGCACGATCTTGATTCTATGCCTCTGTTTATACAACCCAGGATTGTATTAGCTTTTTCGGTTGCTGCTGCACACTGCTGGCTCAGAGTCAAGTGATCGTCCACTAGGACTCCAAGGTCCCTCTCGCAGTTACTCGTATTGAGCCAGGAGAACAAGAATGAAATAAGGCTGCTCTGTCTCTTTCAGAAAAAAAAGTCTTCATTACATTGCAAACTGCTTTTATCTATCATCAGTCTATATTTTGGGTTTCCTGGTGGTCATCAAGGGTGACTTTTATGCTCTACCTCAGGGGTCTTCAAACTCGGCCCTTTTATGACTCATGGACTTCAACTCCCAGAATTCCTCAGTCAGTGTGCCTGGCTGAGGAATTTTGGGAGTTGAAGTCCATGAGTCATAAAAGGACCGAGTTTGAAGACCCCTGCTCTACCTCTTAGCATTGTTGATGTGATGATACTCTCTAGTTAGAATAGTTAGCCAGGTGTTTCTAGACATATACCAACAAAAAGCCATCCAATTTTGTTTCCTTAGGTAATGTAAACCATAATACATCTCTTGGATGGTATCAAAATAACATTGTGGGGACTTTTAGCATCTTACTTGGATAAATAGGGTTTTGTTTCCTTTCCTAATGTGTTTAGGTTATTATAGTGGCATAGTTGTTGAAGCAGATTGGTTCCAGGTCTCTATGAAAAGGATTTTAAGAACTGAGTCATCAGGCTGTGTGTTACTCTTGAGAAGCTGCAATTGAGTCTTTGGCTTTGCAGATGTGCCATCCGTGCAGAGTTTCCATCTTTTCTTATTTGAAGCAGGAGTGCTTTAAATAAACAAAGATAGGTAATTGCACCCAGAATGAATTAATGTTACAATAAGAACAAATCTCTCCAGTGAACTATTTAAACAGGCAGAGCACCTAAGGAGGAAGAAACAGGTTGTATAGAGGAAATGAACTGTCATACATGCCATCACAATCCAAATTGATTTTGTAAGCTGTTTGTCAGATCAGTACCAAAGAAAACACCACTTCTTTGGCATTTGCTTGATTGAAACTGTTACTATTATCCCGGTATAGTCATGCGAATCTTATGGTGCTCTCTGAGCTTGGTTGTTTCCTGCAGACATTTCGTTACCCAGCTAGGTAATATCATCAGTGCAAGGGAATGTAGGATTTGCCCCCTGTTTATGTATAGTAGCTTGCCCTGCCACTGTTGGTGGAGGTGTGGTTTTGCTCCTTCCAAGTTCCTTGATTAGAGTATTGTTTTCTACTGGATGGTTTGGTGTTGATCCCTGCTTAACTAGGTTTATCTCTATATTGTCAGTCATCCATAGACACAGAGACAAAATAAACATGTCAGCCATCCATTAAAAAAACCCAACAAAATAAAGTGAACATGTGTCAGCCATTCATAAATACACAGATACAATAAACATATGCCAGCCACCACATAGAGCAGGGGTCTTCAAACTTGGCCCTTTTATGACTCATGGACTTCAACTCCCAGAATTCTTCAGCCAGCATGCCTGGCTGAGGAATCCTGGGAGTTGAAGTCCATGAGTCATAAAAGGGCCGAGTTTGAAGACCCCTGACATAGAGGGATCTAAGACAATTCATCACAGGACAGTTCAATGCTATATTAATCGTTTCATTCATGCTTTTATTATTGGTGACCATGTTCTTGTCAAAATTATTGTAACTCTCATATTTCTGGATTGACTTTATTATTATTGGCCATGCTTCCGTCGAAATTAATTTAACGTTTGTACAGGCAGTCCTCAACTTACGACCACAATTGAGCCCAAAATTGCTGTTGTTAGGTGAGACATTTGATAAGTGAGTTTTGCCCCCTTTTATGATTTTTCCTGCCACATTTGTTAAGCGAATCACTGTAGTTGTTAAATTCATAACACGGTTGCTAAGCAAATCTGGCTTCCGGCTTTGCTTGTCAGAAGGTTGAAAAAGGGGATCACATGATTCTGGGACACTGTGACCGTCATAAATACGAGTCAGTTGCCAAGTGCCCGAATTTTGATCACGTGACCATAGGGATGCTGTAATGGTTGTAAGTGTGAAAAACGGTCATAAATCACTTTTTTCAGCGATGTTGTAACTTCGAACTGTCACTAAATGAGCTGTTGTAAATTGAGGACTGCCTGTATTTGTTGAAATTCCCCATGGCCAGTTGGTCTTAGTGAGATGTTCCAATCTGTAGACAGAGGTAACCACATTTACATTTAAAAGAGACAATAAATAAGAAGGGAAAAAAAGAACAGAACACATCCTCTCTATCAGCCAACACCCAGATAAGCGGGGATTAACACCAAGGATCGACCAAGCAGAAAACAATATTTTAATCAAAGAACCCACCCCTTCACCAACACTGGCAGGGCAAGCTACTGTATATAAACAGGGAGCAAGCCCCCCCCCCATCACACTGATGAGGTTACATAGTTGGGTAATGAAACGCCCACAAGAAAAGCATCAAGCTCAGAGAGCAGCAAGGACTCCACAGCTCAACCCTAAGCTACCAATATTCTCTTCTAGGGGAAGTATGAGTTTTAGTTTGCAAAAGTTTTAAGGAGTTTCTGCATGAGCGAGGCATGCAGATCCATTTGTATAAACATAAACTATACAGTCAGCCTGCTAATGTCAAAATAGGCCACAGATCAAATTTCATGTGCATCCTCTTTGCCCAGGAAATGTGAGGCAGGAAACGGTGTGAACGTGGCTTCCTCCCTGATTTCTAAGCACAAGAAGTAATTATTTATGAATGAGTTGTCTGAGGTGTGACTCCTTACCAATCCTCGTAGTCGGTGGAGTCCAGACTCCAGGCACAGGTTCAGAAGGATGGTGGGTTCTGTTGCCTTGGCTGCAGAAAACTTCCCTGACTACCCATTTGGAAACCCTTCAATTGGAAAACCCTCCATTCTCATTTCTGCTAGAGGCAGGAATCCAGATCAAAGCATCCCCTACAGAAAGCTGTCTAAGTCTCTGTCCAAACACATCCAGCAAAAGGAAGCTGATTGGTCGTTGCTTCTAACTGCCAAATTGCTCTTCTCACTTGTCCTTTTATCACTTGTCCAACTGGAATTTGCTGTCTTGGAAATTGAGAGTGTTACGTCTCCTGATCTGGGAAGTTAGGAAATCCTTGGAGGTTGTAAACACAACACAATATCTTGAAGAGAGTAGCAGCAAAGCACTTCCATGTGGCTGCCAAGAAAACTCGGTGGAAAGGTCCCTGAAGTCATCAGGAGACTTTAAGAAGGATTGGTGCTTGGGTGACGCTGTGGTTAGAAGAAGTGAGACATAAGCTAGGAAGAGGCTGAGTAGAGGGACAGGCCAAGGAGAGCAATTGTTCCCTTCTCACTCACTCGTTTGTCCACATCCCCACCACCCTTTCATACTTCATAGAAATTGCTGAACAGAAACATCTCATGAGTCAACGCTGAGTTCTTTTTTTATTTACAAATGTTGAAGGATTTATCTTTGCCTTTAATTAGTATTTGTCTTTCTCCCTATTTTCAGA
Organism: Vipera berus; assembly: GCF_964194415.1. Classification (NCBI taxonomy): domain Eukaryota; kingdom Metazoa; phylum Chordata; class Lepidosauria; order Squamata; family Viperidae; genus Vipera; species Vipera berus. The sequence goes on from NC_138214.1 coordinate 16,596,316, forward strand.
TGACAATGGTAAGCCAGAAGATGGACCAATATCTGGGTAAATCTTCCAAGTTTTTCATTTAGAACCAAACTTTTAGATCAAGTGGCAACTTTCTGTAACATGACCCAACTCTTTGGGTCTGTTGGACTTCAGTCCCATCACACCCGGCAAGCTTTTGCCATGCTAATTGAACATCATAGCACATAACATGATTTATGTATAAATGTTATAATTCTCATAACATTATATAATGTTTCTGGAGCACATCAGGTGATGGACGTACTTTTATGTTACATTAAATTAATTTAATTACATTACATTACCTTAGATTAAATTAATGTTGCATTAATTGTAAAAGCTTAAGTGTAGCTTTGTCACTTGGGCTTATTCCCAGTATCAAAACCTCATTACTTTAAAAAAAAAACTAAAGTGCTTTTCATATACCTGTTTTATTTGCATTTTATTTTATCGTTTGGAGTTCTAAACTCTGTTTTAGCCACATTTCTTTTTTGTGTGTGTGTGTGTGTGCATGTGTGTATGCATGGTATGTATGTATGTGTGTATTGAACGGGAGCAAGCTTTCTTTCCAACTTTCTGGTTAACTGTCTTGGACTTTTCTTAAAAAGAAGATGGGAATTCTTGAAATCAATGAAAAAGTTGGCCAAGTGGATGGAAAACAAGCCTGTTTCTGGTCAAGCCCATTGACGGTTCCGTGGACACCTTGGACTGCAACTCCAGCGTCCCGCAGAAGCTTAGTTCTGGCTGCAGTTGAGCGTGCCAAAGATAACCCTATATATTGACATCTGCCTAGAAAGGAATACTTGCTATGCTGGAGGGTCAGTTGTCCTACTGATCGGCCAATGTAATCTGTATCCTGTTGGGTGGAAACTGCTGCAAATGGGAAACCTTGGGACACGGCCCAAAGAAATACGAGTTGCCCTTATTGTTGCATTTATTTTTATCAGGCACACCGAATCTCATCCATTGCAAGACATTCCTAAGGAGACCAGGATCGTTATCAGTGAAGACCAAGAACTGTTGCAGCAGGTAAGTGACGATCCTCAAGTAGAAAGTCCAGCACAGCCTTTTCCAATCATGTGTCTGGCAAACGTGTTGGGCTTCATTCCCGTCTTGTCCAAAACAGACAATTGTTGGGTATTTTTCTGTCGAGGGCTGGCTATGCTCATAGGAGAAATCCATGAAGAGATTGATGGGTCAGAGCTCACACTAACAATAGTTGGGGACCTACCTCTTCATGTCCTACTTTGTTGCCTCATTCTAGCAAGGGTGGGGTGTTCCTGGGAGAGAGGAGCAGAACTGGGAGTGTCAAGCTAAAGTAGAGGAAGAAAGTCAACCAGTTTCCATTATGTGGCCTCGAGCACATAGCCATCATTTTCAAGCAGAGCATCAAGAGTTATTTGGAAATCATGAACATCATTGATAGATACCATGCAAGTCTATGACTGCAATAAATATTGGATTGATTGGTAATTGATAGACAACCAGAGGAACTATGGATTGGATTTAAAGAAGCAGTTAAGGAGAAGGGCGGGATATAAATGGGATTAAAATAAAAATAAATAAATAAATGGGAAAAAATACCACTGAAGAGGGGGAAAAAGAGAAGAAAGCAAACTGGATGTCAGAACAAACCATGGAAACTGCCAAGAAGGGGAGAGAAAGAAGCCAGTGCTGAGAAAGACATGCGCCCCCCCCCCCCAAAGAAACCCTCCTGAAAGACAATTAAGAGTTCCAGAGACAAGAAGCAGTATTACAACAACGGCTTTAAAATCCCTGAAGACTGAAAAACATGGAAAAACAAGAAACATTTTCTAAAAGATCAAAGACCTTGGTTGGAACACAGAAGTTCCAACCTCACATTGTCATGCTGAGAGACACCGATGGACAAACACTAACCAGTTCAGTGAAGATTTATTTTATTTATTTTTATTTTAATTCCATTTATATCCCGCCCTTCTCCGAAGACTCAGGGCGGCTTACAAGCTTAGCAGTAGCCTTCATTCTATGTATATGCCTGCTTATTAGGGCTTTCACACACACCCCCCCCAAGCGGCATTATTACAAAGTCAGCTTAATTGCCCCCAACAATCTGGGTCCTCATTTTACCTACCTCGGAAGGATGGAAGGCTGAGTCAACCTTGAGCCTGGTGGGACTCGAACCTGCACTAATTGCAGGCAGCTGGTGTTACTTAAGGAGGCATTAGCCCACTGCGCCACCAAGGCTCTATCAACCAATAATAAGTAGATTGAAATTCTGTACAGTGCAGGTGTCAACATCCAGATTCTTTAGAGTAGCTTTAGTATAGATGAAGTTAGATCAGTGCTTCCATTATTACCAAGTTAGAAGGCTACAACAATTGACAGAAGAACTACAGAAATATGACAAGCAACAACAACAACAAAAAGTAATCGTAAAGGTTCCAACCATTCTGTAGCAGCAAATCTGGAGAATAACAAAGTGGCCAACAGAGATGTTGGACTACACGTGGATACCCAAAAAAATGAGACTTCAACAGAGTGCAGATGCTATTGTACATTATCTTATTTTCTCATGCTAGCAACGGTTAGGATCATCTGGCACAAATTAGAGCGCCACGTGGAAGAACTTACAAAACTGATTTTAGAAATGTTCGAGGAATAAGAGACCGATGCATGCTGCATAATTGAAAAAGCCATAAGAATACCAAAAAAATTAGGTAGCATATGCTTAGTTGACAAAATGATGGTGCTGACAATGTCAGGCTATGGAATGTCACTAGAAAAATGGGAATTCCAGAAGATCTCATTGTTCTCATGTACGTATATGCAGTCAGAAAGCCACAGTCCAGACAGAACGTGGCAAAATTGGCTTGAATAAGAGAATAAGAGAGTTGGAAGGGACCCTGGAGGTCTTCTAGTCCAACCCTCTGCTCAAGCAGGAGATGCTATCCCATTTTCGACCAATGGCTGTCCAATCTTTTCTTAAAATCCTCCAGCGATGGAGCACCCAGAACTTCATGAGGCAAGCTGTTCCCCTAATTAATCATTCTCTTTATAAATTATAAACTATACATATATAAGAGTATATGTTCTTAATTAGTCAACCCACCTGTGGAATTTTTACTGACAAGCTGGATTGGAAGAGGATGAACGTGGTTATAAAACTGAAGGAAGAAACATAATTTGCACAGTGCTGATGATACTACTCTGATCATTAAAAATGCAAATAATCTGGAGGCTTCATTAATGAAAACAAGGAGCACGGTGGAAAAAAGTAGGGCTAAGATTAAATATAAACCAGAGTAGTGATAACTGGTCCAGCAGCCAGCGCTAGAGTTGACAATGAAAATATTGAAGTGGTGGATGGCTTTTGCCTTGTAGGACCAACCGTCAAGAGTACAGGGACCACCAGTCAAGTATTCCAAAGACTAGCATTTGCTAGGGTATCTAAGGAAGCCTTAGAAAAGGTATTCAGATGCCTGGATGTGTCTGTACCCAGAAAAATCAGAATTACACAAGACTTTTTTTTTTCCCTGTGACATTCTGTGGAAGTGAAAGTTGGATTTTGAAGGGACAGGACAGAAAGAATATTGATACTTCTCATGTTTGGTGTTGGACAAGACTCCCAAGAAATCCGTGGGTTAACCAAGAAGACCAACCAACCAACCCAGAGTTCTCACCCGATGCACAAAGGACCAAGTTCCAATCATCCCACTTTGGAAGGGTTATGAGAAGACCTAGCTCTCTGGAGAAGGCTCTGGTGCTGGGAAGGGTGGCAGGAAGGAGAAGAGGAGGAAGATGACCATCAGGTAGGTTCATAGGTCCAATCACAGTGGCGTTTGGGGCACTGTTAGAAGACTTGAAAGACCAGCTTAGGGACAAATTGCCTTGGGGAAAATGCTGTCACTCTGGTTGGTAACAGTCAACACACTAATCTGATTATGCATAATCAGGTGGGCCACAAATCCAAATTGCTAAGCACATTGATTTGTGCTTCTTAGATTGTAAGCCGCCTTGAGTCTTCGGAGAAGGGCGGGATATAAATGGGATTTTTAAAAAAAAATTAGATGGAGCTACCTCTACTCTCTTTTTCCCCCACGTTCTTTTTTGTACAACTCACCTAGCCTGACTTCCAGTTTCTAGCCTAATTTCTCATGCTGGACATGTTTTTGTGCTGTAGACCATCCCAAGCGGGGAAGATGAGGAGGAGGAGAGTGACAGTGACGATGATGACATTCGCGTCACGATTGGCAACATCAAGACTGGAGCCCCATCTTATATGTATGTGTTTGCACCTTCTCCCAAATCCTCTTCTTTTCTTTGTGCCATCGTTGCGCAAGGTTCTTGAGATCTGCAATGCTTTGTTTATTTCATTTTTATCCTGCCTCGATTATTTTTATAAATAACTCAAGGAGGTGAAGCTATCCTTCTTCCTATTTTTCCCACAACCCTAACCTTAACCCTGGAAGGTGGATTGGGCTAAGAGAGACTTGACTAGCCCCAAATCACCCAGCTGCCTTTCGTGCCTAAGGCAGGACTAGAACTCACTATCTCCTGGTGATTGGCCCAAAGTCACCCAGGTAGCTTGTATGCCTAAGGCAGGACCAGAACTCATTGTCTCTTGATGATTGGCCAAAGTCACCCAGTTGGCTTTCATGCTTAAAGCAGGACTAGAACTCACCATCTCCTGGTGATTGGCTGAAAGTCACCCACCTGGCTTTCAAACCTAAGGTGGGACTAGAACTCACCATTGGCCCAAACTCACCCAGTTTTTCATGTCTAAGGCAAGACTGGAACTCACCATCTTCTGTTTTCCAGCTGGTGCCTTGACCACTAGATCAAATTTCTGCTGGATGTACAAAGTCACCAAAGCAGCTTTCAGTTAAACAAGAGTGACTCAACCTGACACCAACCAGCTGGGCAGGCCTTCCACTCCCAGTTAGAATTGGGGAGGGGGCTCCCAGCCCAGCAGGGTTGTCTCCACTCACCCCTTCTCCTGGGTCAGCCTGTCCGCTCCGCAGATGATTGGAACTATCCAGTAATTATTATTTTTTAGTGGGCATTATGGTTTGATTTGAACTGGTCGAAGACCCTAATGATGGTTTTTGGAACTAAACCCTGCATAGATTGCCCAGAAACTGCAATTCTGTTTTTATTCTTTTTTAGGGGGACTCCAATGAATCTGAATCTAAAAATGGGTCGAGGCTACGGAGCACCAGCATCAGGTATGAACGGAGCATTATTTCCGGTTATCTTTTTTTCTTTGGGCAAATGAATCTTTTATTCTGCATTATTTCTCAGTACAATCAAAATGGCTATCTCAGACCACATCAGTCCTTGTAAGGTATGCTATTAATTAATTAGGCTTATTTAATTAGCATGCTGATTCTGTTCTTTCCTTCACGCCTTCCTTCGTGTCCCTTCCCTTTCTTATTTCCTTCGTCTCTGTCTCTCCCTCCCTTCCTCACTCCTCCCTCCCTCCCTCTCTCCCTCCCTCCCTCCCTCCCTCCCTTCCTTCCTTCCTTCCTTCCTTCCTTCCTTCCTTCCTTCCTTCCTTCCTCTCTCTCTCTTTCCTTCCTTCCTTCCTTCCTTCCTCTCTCTCTTCCTTCCTTCCTTCCTTCCTTCCTTCCTCTCTCTCTCTTTCCTTCCTTCCTTCCTTCCTTCCTTCCTTCCTTCCTTCCTTCCTTCCTTCCTCTCTTCCTCTCTCTCTCTTCCTTCCTTCCTTCCTTCCTTCCTTCCTCTCTTCCTCTCTCTCCCTTCCTTCCTTCCTTCCTTCCTTCCTTCCTTCCTTCCTTCCTTCCTTCCTTCCTTCCTTCCTCGCCATTTTTTCTCCATGGAGCAAAACAATGCATTGTGTTGAGAAGCACACACACACATGCAAAGCTATTTTATTTGCAAATGGGCAGGAGCCGAAGCTAAATTTATCCAGGAAGAGATTTATCTTTTTTTGAGCTGCACAGTTTCCTCACCCTGGGAACATCTCCCTAGCCAGCCTTAAGCACTAACCATCTGTTTTCTTTTATTCAAAGCCAAGTCGCAGCCTAAAGGTATTGATTTAGAGGCTTCGGGGAATATTAACGGCTTGCCGGTAATCGAGGTGGATTTAGAATCGTTTGAAGACAAACCGTGGAGGAAACCAGGTGGGGCCTCAAAGTTTCTTGTGGTAAATATGATCAACAGCTTTCTTTCCCCCCCCCCCCCGTTATTTGGTTTGGCTTGGCCTGGCATCGCTGGTCCTTGGTGAGGAGAGGTGGGACAGGTGGATACAGTCTCAAATTTATGGGCCTGCTCTCCATAACGCGGTGCGGTGAAATTTAAGAGCAGCACTATCATTTTGGAAATGGGGAGATCTTTGTCTGTGCAGTAGGACCACCTGATCTGTTTACTTGAGGTTGGATAAAAGGAGTCCCTGCGAATTTTACTCCGCTACTCATTGCCGACTCTAGGGGGCGATGCTCATCTCCATTTCAAGGCCATTAATCAGAGCTGTCCGAAGACATTTCCACAGTCACGTGACCAGCATGACACCACGGAGCGCTGTTACCCTCCCACTGAAGTGGTACCTATTTATCTACTCGCATTTGCATGCTTTCGAGCTGCTAGGTTGTCAGGAGCTGGGGCACGGAACGGGAGCTCACTCCATCGCACGGCGCTCGGGTCTTGAACCTGGGTGCCGTCTTTCCAGCCAACAAACCCAGCATCTTAAACTCTGAGCCACCACGCTGCTCCTTGATTTTGGACCCCCTCAGATCAATCAGGGATGGGCAATTTTAGTCATTAGAGCTCAGCTACTGAGCTTTCAGCGGCTGTGGCCTACCTATTTTCAGATTCTCCCCCCTTTTTTTCTTGTTGCTCCTCATTTAGAAACTGAAATGAGGATAACCTTGAGGAAGAGCCTCAGAAAAGAGAAATTTGAGACCAAACCAAAAATGTAACTGGAGGGAGTCTTAGATGGGACGTCCCTAGTTCTCTTGAACATGAATGCATGGCGGGGGGCAGGGGGGAAAGGCACATTTAAAGTTGTAAGATTGATGTACTTTTCAGGTAGAGCTGTCAGGCTTCAAAGCCAGAATGACACTTTCTTCCAAGCTGAGTTCTTTATTATTTTCACACCTATAGACCAAATCTTGGCAAACTTAGCCTAGAGATCATGCATGAGAGAAAGATGGTGGGCTTCAGCTCCCAGAATCCCTCAGTCAGTTCCTAGAATTCATCAGCCATCATGTGTGGACGTCAGCTCCCAGAATTGCACAGTCAGCCTGTGTCAGGCTGAAAACCAGGAACCATTTTTTCAAGCTGAGATCTTTCTTGTTTTCACACCTACTGTACTATAGACCGAATTCTTAGCAGACTGAAGAGTTTACTTTCTGCATGTACAATATACTCTGGGCACCATTAGGGAGGAGCTGTCTTCACCCTCTTTCTGTCACATATAATCTCTGGGCTAAGCTGCCTCTTCCTCCTCTGGAATTGACCCCCTCCCTCCTGGGAATCCCCCTCCTCACCACATTCCATCACAAGTTCAGACTTGAACACCAAAGAGATGAACAATAAAAGTCTACTTTTATTGTGGGGTTGCAGTAACAGAATTTGGCCACACTCAATGCATCTCCCGCTCCCCACTTTCTCCTAAACAGAACTAGGGAGGGTGCATCCTGAAACACTTTCTCAGGTTACATTTCTGTTTTGGGCTCAGATTTCTCTTATCTAACTTGCATCACTTTCCCCTTGGAAGGTTACTCTCACAGCACTTAAAGAAACAGACCTTGTTGGGTAATTTATTTATTTTTTCCAAAGGGTAAGAAGAGAATTTCAGAGAAAACCTCTTGGCTAGAGTGTGGCGTTTTGTGCACCTATCTAGTCCAAAGAACCACAAACATAGGTGTGAATGGCTTGTCTCCTGTTGCACAATCCTCTCTCTGGAGTCTGCAACCTCTTTGGATTCCTCTCCTCCCAGGGGTCTCCAAACTTGGCAGCTTTGCCACTTGTGGAATTCAACTCCCAGAATTCCCCAGCCAGCATGAATTGCCCCAGCCAGTTACGGTACTTTATTCAGCTCTGTTGTGGCTTCAAACAGTCATTTAAACAAATGGTTCTATGTCGAGGGCCACCGCTACAAATTCTGGTTAATTTGTTACCCCGATTTGTGAACCTGCTTTGAATCCTAGTTTCAGAAATTGTGGCTATGATTTGCATTGTTGCATTGAAGATGGATGCCATTCAGACATTTCAGTCTTTGGGATTATTGCCATTAGCATGCGTGTGAGCGTGTCTTCGAATTCTAAATATATTTCACCACAAATGTTCCCAGATTTCAGGAGCATGAGAATGTTTAAAAGATGAAACACTTCACAATCACCAACCTAAACAAAAAAAATGGTGCTAAAATAATGGTCCCACCAACTCGTGGGGGGTCCTCTGGTTTGTGGGCCACAAAAATGTGTGGGGCTTGCAGGTGGCCTGCAGGCAACTCGTGAAGGTTAACCAGGTGACCTTCGGCCTGCACAGGACCTAATGAATGTGTCTGGTCGTAACATATGGAAATTATCCTTCAGTAAGATTTGGAGTGTTAAAAATGTCCACTCCCTGGAAACAAAAAAATATCTTGCAATTATGCTTAACTGTAGCAACAGCTGGCTCCAATTTTGGTGAAATATGACAGCAGAGATGATTGGCAATGATGAAAAAGGTCGTTAAAATTCCCTGTGAGTCATCGAAAGACAGAGTCTTCCGAGGTAGGAGAGTGTGGTGGAGCGTTGAAGGATACGGTTCTTGGATTATTCTCCAGATCATCTTTTATAATTCACTTTAACTAGGGCAGGGCTCTCCAAACTTGGCAACTGTAAGACTTGTGGACTTCAAGTCCCAGAATATGCCTGGCTGGGGAATTCTGGGAGTTGAAGTCCACAAGTCTTAAAGTTGCCATGTTTGGAGAGCACTGAACTACAGGTGTAATATGTCAGCATCTCCTTGCTGTTCTCCTTTTCTTCTTCCCGGTAACTTGCTATTTATTTTTAGTGGAAGAATCTCGAAAGAAGATTTCTCTGCTGCAAAAGGAAGTGGGTACAAGCCACTTCTCCAGTTCAGGGCCCCCCGTTTCTTTCTTGCCGGAAGAGTCGACTTGTCCCGGAGGACCCTCTTTTTCCTCAACATGCTTCATTTCTTTCCAGGTGCTGACCTTTCCGATTATTTCAATTACGGATTCAACGAGGAAACATGGAAAGCCTATTGTGAAAAACAGCGCCGGCTTCAGCTGGGCCTGGAGCCTTCGGTCCCCACCTGCGCCGAAAATAAGATCACGGTAAAAATGCAGAGCTTGGACGCACACAAACACACACCCCCACAGACCAACAGGACCCCTTCGTTTTGACTGTTCCCGTTCAGAGTGAATTTTATCAATAGGCATGGTTTTGAAATGGCTGGAGAGGCGTACCGGTAGTCCTCAATTTACAACCGCAACTGAGCCTCATATTTCTGTTGTTAAGTGAAACATTTGTGAAGTGAGTTTTCCCCCAATTTACGACCTTTCTTGACGTATTTATTAAGTGAACCATTGCAGTTGAGAAGTTAGTCATCCAGCTGTTAAGTGAATCTGGCTTCCCCATTGACTTCGCTTGTCCGAAGGTCACAAAATGGGATCACGTGACTCCGGGACACTGCAACCGTCATAAGTATGAGTCAGTTGCCAAGCATCTGAATTTCAATCACATGACCATGGTGCAACGGTGAAAAATGGTCATGAGTCGCTTTTTTCAGTCCCGTTGTAACTACAGTCACTAAATGAACTGTTGTAAGTCGAGGACCACCTGCATTTGAATGGGAGATGCAAAGGGTTGTTCGTTAGCCATGAATCACTTGATGGCAGGCCCAGATTCAGGGTAAAGGAATAAAAATTGCTTTCTGTCAGGTTCGGGAAAGCAGTTTCCTCACAGAATCCTTTTAGTTTCATTGGCCTAGGGCCAGGGCTAGGCAACCTTGGCTCTTTTATGGCTGGTGGACTTCAACTCCCAGAATTCCTGAACCAGCATGGGTCAGCTTGGAAACCTCTCTTTTTCCCCTCAGCGTGGCTGGCTCAGGAATTCTGGGAGTTGAAGTCCACGAGCCATAAAAGAGCCAAGGTTGCCTATCCCTGGCCTAGGATCGATGCTTTTTCTGAGGGATTCACTTCTCATCCAAGAAGCTTCTTCCGACTTCAAGCTTCTTCATTCAGAACCGAAGAAGCTTTTTGGATGAGAAACAAAACGTCTTCAAGTTAAAAACAAAGATGGCTGCAACCAGGCCAGTTGCCTTTTGAAAAAGCAACTTTGGGACAACCAAGCTCAGAGAGCCCTAAGGATCCCTCATTCAGATTTTTATCCAATAAACATATGCCACTGCGACTGTAATAAATGTGAATCAGCTGCCAAGTGTCCAAATGTAGATCACGTGACCAAGGCAGTGCTGCAAAGGTTGTAACTCTGAAAAATGGTCATAAGTCGCTTTTTTCAGTGTCGCCGTAAGTTCGAACAGTCACTAAACGAACTGTTGTAAGTCAAGGACTGCCTGCATAAACCAGACACACCAATGAGCTCCTCCCTTCTCGGCGGAGGTGAACGGCGAAGGCGGTTCGGGTGGAGCCTCTGGCAACGGCCTCTCCTGAGGGGGGCCAAGATGTCGCCTGTGAAGCAGCCCCCGGCCGGCACTTTCATTGGACCCCAGGGCCCGTCCTCTTCCCCGGTTGAGTCTTGCCTCCCATGACAGGATACAGGCAGTCCTCAACTTACAGCCACAGCATTTATATGCAAGACAGTTGTTGGGTGAATTTTGCCCCATTTCACGACCTTTCTCGCCCCGGTGGTTAAGTGAATCGCTGAAGTGGTTCAAGTTAGTAACACGGTTGTTAAGTGAATCTGGCTTCCCCCGTCAACTTTGCTTGTCAGAAGGTCGCAGAAGGGGATCACCTGATTCCTCGGGACACTGCGACCGTCATAAATATGAGTCAGTTGCCAAGCATCTGAATTTTGATCACCTGAGCATGGGGATGCCGTAGCAGTCGTAAGTGTGATAAATGGTCCTAAGCCACTGTTTTTCAGTGCTGTTGCAACCTCGAATGGTCACTAAATGAACTGTTGTCAATCGAGGACTTCCTGTAATCCAAAAGCTGCAATGATGTACGGGTGGTCCTTGAATTGCAGCAGTTCACTTAATGACCAAAGTTGCAACGTCATTGAAAAGAGTGACCTATGACCATTTTTCACACTTAACAACCATTTCAGCATCCCCATGGTCACGTGATCAAAATTTGGATGCCTCCTGTTTATGGCGGTTCCAGTGTCCTGAGGTCATGCGATCAACTTTTGTGACCTTATCAGCAAAGTCAATGGGGAAGCCAGATTCACTTAACAACGGTGCTAACAGTTGCAGTGATTTACCTACAGTAACAATTGAGGCAAGAAAGGTCGTAAAATAGGCCAAAATTCACTTAACAAATGTTTCACTTAGCAACAGAATTTTTTGGCTCAATTGTGGTTGTAAATCAAAGACTACCTGTACAAGAACGTAGATTTTAAATGCAATGAAGATGGAAAGCAAGTCAGTTTCGGATCGCAACGTTTGGACCCTTCGGAGGCAGGCAGAAGGCAATAAGTTGCTTCTAGCCCAGGGGTAGGCAACCTCGGCTCTTTTATGACTCATGGACTTCAACTCCCAGAATTCCTGAGTCAGCTGTGCTGACTCAGGAATTCTGGGAGTTGAAGTCCATGAGTCATAAAAGAGCCGAGGTTGCCTACCCCTGTTCTAGCCTGTGGACCCAGCCAGAGTTTCTCAAAATTAACATGCGTGGACTTCAAATTCCCAGAATTCCCCAGTCAATTTCTGGGAGTTGAAACCAGCGGTGGGATTCAAATAGGTGAACAACCAGTTCTCTGTGTGGATGCCGCTTCCGGAAGTCTGTTCTGGGCTTGGGCAACACAAAATTAGCTACCAGTTCTGCTGAAGTGGTGCAAACCGGCTGAATCCCACCACTGGTTGAAACCCACAGATCTCAAAGCACGGGTAATTCTGGGAGTTGAAGTCCACACATATTAAAGTTGTCAAGGTTGAGAAGCATTCAATTTTTGCCTCCTCAGCATTAAAATGCACAATTAGGGTTAGGGTTATCCCCAGGCCCTGTCATCTGTTCCCACGATAGAAGAATGGACGGAAAAAATGATGGGAGTCTCTGAGAGAGCAAATTTAAACTCTTTTAGTCAGAGAAAAGAATATGTCCAGTTTTTTGTTTCTACTTGAATATCTACCTGAGCTTTGTGTTTGAGACAGAAAACAACTACCTATGGAGATTCTCAATCATCCAGGTCACAGTTATCCCAAAGATGCTTTTTCAGGAGGCAAGTGAACTTTCTTGTTTTTCTTTGAAGACGTTTCGCTTCTCATCCAAGAAGCTTCTTCAGCTCTGACTGGTTGGTGGGGAACGGCAGGATTTATACTCCTTGCAGAGAAGCTGGTCATTTGCATTCTTTTAGAGCAGACATGTCAAACACAAGGCGCGAAGTGGTTTCATGTGGCCCGCGAAGCCATCCTGGAAACAGTGAGGGAACGGCCCCCACTGCCTTGGCCCTGGCCCAGAGACCCTCCTCCTGCCAGAGACCCTCAGATCTGTCCCACTCCTGCCCAGGCCCCCATAGGCACCCTTGATGCCAACGATGTAGAGCTGGCCACGCCCACCCAGTAGGCCATACGCACTCTAGCCACGCCCACCCAGTAGGCCACGCCCACCCTAGCCATACCCACCCGGCCCCCTGAGGGCAACTGCCATGCTGACGCGGCCCTCAGTGAAATTGAGTTTGACACCCCTGTTTTAGAGGGTCGTTGGTGCAAATGGGTGTGGAGCCTTCTTGGAACTGTTGAAAGGACTCTGTTGTAGACTGGAGATAGGTGATGTTGTATCCCTCCCCCTCTGTTGAGGGAGGATGGTTCAATTTTGACCTGGATGGCCTCTTTGACCCCCTCTTTTAAAGAAAAAAGCATCTTTGAAAAAGCATCTTTGGGACGGAAAACAACGCAATCTTAACTTTGGGATTTCCCAGTTAGATTAGTCACTGTTATAGAAGTGGCTGGCATCTACTAAGAGTGAGGGAAAAAATATACTGTATTCTACTGCACTGAAAAAAGTTGGAAGTTAGTGCTTATTTTTTTTTCCCCTTTCCCCCTTACCCTACACTTTTCCTTCACTTCCTTTCCCCTTTTCCCATTTTCCGGCCATCTTTATTTAAATTTGTATTTTTTACTACGATAATCTTAATTAAAAATAATAAAAACCAGAATGTACTATTTTTTTTAAAAAAAACTCAGTAGGCCGCCGCTCTCTGAAGAACATTTGGCAAACGGGTAGGTGTGAAAATAGCAGAAGGCTTTCCAGTCCGATAAAAATAGCCAGTATGTGAACACAGAAAGTTTAGGAATTCCAGATTAAAAGGTAGATCCATCTGCTCCCTTCTGCGGGAGAACCAAATCCCTCTCCACATTAAGGTGCTTTATGAAGGTGGTCCTTGACTTACGACCACAACTGAGACTGGGTTTTCCATTGTTAAGCAAGGCATTTGTTAAGTGAGTCACATCCAACTTTACGACCTTTTTGCCATGGTTGTTAAGCGAATCACTTGCAGCTGTTAATAACACAATTGTCAAGTGAATCTGGCTTTTCCCCACTGACTTGCCTGTCGGAAGCTGGCTAGGAAGGTCACAGAGAGCAGTCAGATGACCCCGGGATGCTGCAACCGTCATAAATACAGGTTGTCCTTGACTTACAACAGTTCATTTAGTGACTGCTCAAAGTTACGGCAGTGAAAAAAGTGACTTTTTCACACTTAATGACCATTGGAGCATCTCCATGCTCACGTGATCAACATTCAAACACTTGGCAACTGACTCCCATTTATGATGGTCGCAGTGTCCCGGGGTCACCTGATCCCCTTTTGCGACCTTCTGACAGGCAAAGTCAAGGGGAAAGCCAGATTCCCTTAAACAACTGTGTTGCTAACTTAACAACTGCAGTGATTCACTTAATGAATCCATTTCCAGATGGTTGTAGGTCACTTTTTCCAGTTCTGTTGTAATTTCAAACAGTCCCTAAATGAAGGGTTGTCAGCCAAGGACCGCCTGTCATGGTGGGGTGGTGGCTGCAGAGTAGAATGGCATCTCCTGGAAAGCAGCAGGTGTAGAATGGTTGCTGTGTCCATTTAAAGTCGACCCCTTGAGTTAGTGAAAAATTGATGATTTCAATTGGAGGGTAAGGAAAAATATGATTTAAAAGGTCATTGAAGCACTGCAATGTCCCAAGGATGGTTTTTACGAGGCAACTGGATTTACTTGTTCTTTCTTTGAAGGCATTTCGCTTCTCATCCAAGAAGCTTCTTCAGCTCTGACTGGATGGTGGGGAACAGAAAGAGTTATACTCCTTGCAGACTGCTTGTCGTTTGCATTCTTTTAGAGAGTCATTGAGGCTACTTGCAGGTTTACCTGAGTAGTATAAAGGCGTGGAGCCTTCTTGGAGCTGTTGAAAGGACAATTTTGACACAGTTCTCTCAACGGAGGGGGAGGTTACAATATCATCTATCTCCAGTCTACAACACAATCCTTTCAGCAGTTCCAGGAAGGCTCCACACCCATTTGCGCTACTCAGGTGAGCCTGAGGACATAGACAAACCTCCAGGTGGCATTAGCGACTCTCTAAAAAAATGCAAATGACCAGCTCTCTGCAAGGAGTATAAATCCTTCCATTTCCCCACCATCCAGGCAGAGCTGAAGAAGCTTCTTGGATGAGAAGCGAAATGGCTTCAGAGGAAAAACAAAATCCAGTTGCCTTGTGAAAAAGCATCTTTGGGATAACTATGACCTGAGTGTCTGAGAATCTCGACAGACAAACACTGCGTTGTTGTTTTAAAGGTTCAACAAGGAAGAACAGGCAATGCCGAGAAAGAACCCGAGAACAACATCGTCAAGATGGATTTTAAAACTGATTTTGTTGCTCTCGTTGGCGGAAGGATAAAAGCCGGGCCTCCTCCGAACAGGTACTGAAGGGACAACCACTTTTTGGTCACTCGGAGGGCTGTTTTTTGAAGGACTTTTGCTTTTTCAAGGATTTGAAGCATACGTCTCCAGCTTTCTTCTTTGCAAGAGTTCCAGCAACTTAAAGTTTCCCATGGATGGTCTCAGGACACTGAATTTCAGATGAAGAATCTTAAGCTTCCAAGCTCCCAGCCAAGCTACAATTTAGGGAAGCCCAGATCCAACCCATCCAGGAAGGATTGATCCTTCTAGATGGTTATCAAAAGAATGCTGTGGACAGGAAGGTGGCTGACCTGGAGACAGATCCATCAGATTTCTCCGCAACCTCAATGCTTATCACCATTGTTTGTTTATGAGATAGAAATAGTAAATGCCTCAAAGCAAAAGGCTCGGTCATCTGCCCATCCAATATTGTTATTTGAACAAGTATTTGAACAAATATCGTCCATCCCCTGAAGTCTTGTAGATAGTTAAGGTTCTAAAGCAGGGTTTGTCAACCTTAGCAACTTGTAAGATGCGTGGACTGGAACTCCCAGAATTGCTGGCTGGAGAATTTTGGGAGTTGACGTCTACGCATTTTAAAACTTGTCAAGGTTGACAAACCCTGCTCTAAAGAAAAGATAGGCAGCTTGAAAGTTTGAATGCAGGTCCAGAAGGGTGGAAATGGGTCCCAGAAGAGACATCTAATCCCTCAGTGCCGCCCACAGTAAGTATAGCTGGTTCTAAAATACCATTAATCAGAACAGAAGTGGCCCCATAGATAAATGCAGATCTTTAGGAAGCCCAGAGGCATTGAAAAAAATAGATTTATTTTTATTTTTTAAAAACTAAGGAAGGAGAACAAGGCTGGTGGGCACCAAGAAATCTTTGGGGTGTGACAGTTGGTCTTGGGTGCAAGTCCAAGATGCCATGTTGCACACCTCTGCACTAAGTCCTTGGAACATTATGAACTTGTGAGCAATAGCCCCATCAGTTTACTGCTAGAGAAAGTATTGCAACACTCCTGTCTCTAGCATAACGTATAATAATGTCCCAAAAAGCAACTTGCAGGCAGGTCAGTCTTTGACGGGTCTTTTGATAGTAAATTCTGCTTTACTGAGCTTTATCCCGGCAATTGGGAAGCAAATGCCCACAGCGTGGTACAAAAGAAATTTGGTGGTCAGTGCATTGGAACGTAAAGGGATGCTCAAATTATAAGGGTCTACTGGTGGATGGTGTGCAGTGTGCAGTTGTCACAACATGGGAGTTGAGTGTGTTATAGCATCCATTAGTCCAATGGTGAGCTGTGTTACAGGAAGGACAATGCGATCAAGATCAGCTGCTGGTGCTGATTGGGTCTTCTTTTGGAAACAGGAAGCTGGGTGGGACAATCGACGTGATTGGTGGTCAGGCTGGCACCATCCGGAGGGTGGAAGGAAGGCGGCGTGACAAACACGCTTCTGAAGAAAATCCCATTCAGGTAAGAACTGAAAAGCGGATTTCAGGCCTTGCACGCTCTTAACTTTCAATCCAGATTGGACGTTTCGGATGGAGGTAGGACCAGACTTGGAACAATGCATCCAGTTCTGGTCACCAAAATACAAAAAAGATGTTCAGACCATAGAAAGCGTGCAGAGAAGAGCAACAAAGAGGAGGCTAACTTGTATGATGAATGGTTGAGGAAGCTAAGTATGTCTAGTCTAGAGCACAGGGTCCTCAACCTTGGCATCTTTAAGACTTGTGGACTTCAACTTCCAGAATTCCTCAGCCAGCTTTGCTGGCTGAGGGATTCTGGAAGTTGAAGTCCACAAGTCTTAAAGTTGCCAAGTTGGACACCCCTGGTCTAGAGGATCCAGATGGCCTCTTGATTCACAGAGTATATTCATATTTATGCAGTTAGTTGCTTTAGTCTAGTACAGTGATGGAGAACCTTTTAGAGGCTGAGTGCCCAAACCTCAACCCAAAACCCACTTATGTATTGTCAGTTGCTGGGTGGGCATGGCCAATTGGGTGGGTGCGGTGGGCATGGCCCATTGGATGGGTGTGGCTGTGGTGGTAACGGCAGACTGGGTGGGACTAAAAAGTTCAATCAATTCCAACTTTGCGAGATCTTTTTTTCCCCACGAGAAGTTGAAATTGATTGATTGAACCTTTTTTCTTTTTTTTTTCTTTTTTTTGCACATGGCAGCGGAGGCCTAAAGCGAAAAGGTTTTATAAAACCCAGCTAAAGGCCTAGGATTGGGTTCTCCACCCCAGGTCTAGTAAGATTCTGTCTGTAGGTGTAAAACAAAGTAAAGTCTAAGAAAGAAGGACCAGGGGGCGACCTGTTAGCAGTCTTCCAATATCTGAGGGGCTGCCACAGAGAGGAGAGGATGAACCAATTCTCCAAAGCAGGACAAAAAGTAATGGGTGGAAGATTGTGAAAGAGAGATTCAACCTAGAACTAAGGAGAAACTTTCTCATCAGTGAGAACAATTTATCGGTCAAATGGCTTGCCTTCAGAGGTTCTGGGTGCCCCAGAACTAGAGGTTTTTAAGAAGAAATTGGACAGCCATTTGTCTGAAAAGTTATAGGGTCTCCTGCTTGAGCAGGGGGTTGGACTGGAAGACCTCCAGGGTCCCCTCTCATTCTGTTATTCTGTATCATTTGTGCAAGATTGGGTTTTCCTCCATTTTATTCCATTTTAAAATGTCCCTCCTCTTTCAAACTGTATTGAATGTCATCTGGAGATCTGTCTCAATATGTTAAGCCAAAAAAAATATATCAGTTTTTGTGTAAATCTACCGCCATCTTTCCTTTTGTTTTCCTCAAATTGTAAATTACCTAACCGTTGCTGTAACTCGTTCTTTCTTTTAAATACTGTTTTCAAATTGAGAGGGGACTGCTTCCTCCCCTCTCTCCAGATTCTAGGTTTCCAAATCTTCTGTAGATAAAATCTCAGTTTTTCAAACAACCATGCTGGGAAAAGTTATGTGAGAAGAGCAATCTATAATTTCTAGTAACTTCTCTCCCAAACTGACTGGACATATCCCCCCAAATGTGACATCAATTGGGTAATGATGCAAAACTTCACCAACACGTATCCCAAAGTAAAAATATCCTGTCCGAATAGTTTCATGAGGACATATCTTTAAAGCAAGTGCACTTGATCTGAACTGAACCAACGTGGATATTTTTAATGAAACCTGAGATGAATGAAGGTAAATACACACATCCCAGGGTAATATTGCAGGATCCAATCTTAGTCGGTCACGGAGACCAAGGTTTATTCTTCCAAGCTTTTAGGCTCATGCTTTTGGGCTCATGAATGTTAAATGACTTAATAGCCAGCCATCAACACCCTTACCTTAGAAGATCATATAGTAGCCGTGACTAGGGGGGCTTTCGCTCAGGTTCGCCTGGTGCGTCAGTTGCGGCCCTATCTAGACCGGGATGCCTTGTGTGCGGTCACTCATGCGCTCGTGACCTCTCGTCTTGACTATTGCAATGCTCTCTACATGGGGCTTCCCTTGAAGACCACTCGGAGGCTCCAACTGGTACAGAATGCGGCCGCGAGAGTTGTCTTGGGAGTTTCCCGGTACTCCCATGTTACACCTTTGCTCCGCGAGCTGCATTGGTTACCAGTTGTCTTCCGGGTGAGGTTCAAGGTCTTAGTGATGGTTTTTAAGTCCTTACATGGCATGGGTCCGGAATACCTCGGGGACCACCTGCTGCCGGCGTCGACTCCCCTCCGCCCTGTGCGTTCCCACAGAGAGGGCCTCCTCAGGGTGCCTCCGGTCAGGGAATGTCGACTGGTGGCCCCCAGGGGGAGGGCCTTCTCTGTGGGCGCTCCGGCATTATGGAACCAACTGCCGGTTGAGCTCCGGATGGCACCGGACCTCCGATCCTTCCGTCGCGGGTTGAAGACCCACTTATTCGAACAAGCTGGCCTGGCCTGATGGGGAGTTAATTTAGGGTTTTAAATATTTGTATATTTTATTGTTTTATTTTGGGCATTAATTTAATTCTATTTTAACTTTTGTATTTTTGTATTTTTATTATATGCCCTGTTCACCGCCCTGAGTCCTTCGGGAGAAGGGCGGTATAAAAATTTAATAAAACTAAAACTAAAACTAAACTAAATAACCACTAAATGCCACACACAACATGAACCATCTAAATAGAACATGAATAACAGAGTTGGAAGAGATCTCGGAGGTCATCTAGTCCAACCCCCCTGCTCAAGCAGGAGACTCTATACCATTTCAGATAAATGATTGTCCAGTCTCTTCTTGAAAACCTCCAGTGATGGAGCACCCACAACGTCTGGAGACAAGCAGTTCCACTGGTTAATTGTCCTTATTGTTAGGAAGTTTCTATTTAATTCTAGTTTGCTTCTCTTCTTGATTAGTCTCCATCCATTGTTTTTTGTCTTGCCTTCTGGTACTTTGGAGAATCGGTTGATCACCTCGTCTTTGTAGGAGCCCCTCAAATACTGGAACACTGCTATCTTATCACCCCTACTCTTTATTTTCACTAGACTAGACATTCAAAATTGTGTGTGTATACTACATGTCTTGTTCTAGAACTACAACACAGAGAATAGCCCAGTCACACATTTTGCAGAGAGAGAAGTTTCCTGATCTTGGTCTCCAGCACAAGCCGGAAAGCTTGGAAGAATAAACCTTTGGTCCCAATGATCAACTCAGATTGGATCTTGTGCACCCGAGGTCTTTAGTGCTATGAAAAGCCTCATCATTCTTCTTTCAGTCCTGAATTGTTTCTGCTTCTTGAGATGTTCTGGTAAAAAGAGACAGCAATAAAGGAGAACCTTTGTAGCTCAGGGTTGAAATGAGCTTGCAGACGTTTCATGACCCAACTAGGTAACATCATCAGTGCTAGAGGGGAGTGGGGTTTGCAGGGAGGAAGGGGAGGGGAAGGGGGAGGACTGTGGGGGTCCTTGGTGCTCTTGAGCTTTCATGACCCAAGTAGGTAACATCATCAGTCAGGAGGCATTCTTCAACCAAGGGCTGCATGTATTCCCTGCTTCAAAAGCATTCACTCAGCAGCAATGAAGTCTGGACTCTGTGGCTGAAATAAATTAGGCAAACGAATGAACGGATAAGAACTTACGCAGGAGATCTAAAACTTTGGAAGTCTTCTTTAATCGCCACCGGCGTTTGGGCATTTCAAATGTCCTTCAAGGGTTGACTTGATTCGGTTGGGTTTCTTTTGAAGTTCAGCTGCATTCCACCTCCAGGACCTCATTCTTCCATTCTTCTGCATTCCCATGGCATTGCAGCACGAGGTCGCCAGATACATTTCCTGTTTTGAGACTTGCTCTTTGATTCTTTCTTTCTTTTCTTAAAATCTAACCTGATTATTCTTCTGGACTTTCTTTTGAAAGGTACTTGGAGACCACGCGAGCAAACCTCAGCCTGCTCAGCCCCCTCAGCAGCAGCCATTTGTGCCCCCGGCAGGCCCACCTCCAGCACTAAGTGGGCCTCCCCCCCACTTCCTCCACCCTCCTCCTCCGCCAGTTGCCTCCGTCCCACCACCCCTCCACCCTCCAGGTAGGTGCAGATACTAAAACCAGAATCAGGACACAAAACCATCTGGGTCTCTAAAGACGATGAGTTGAGCCAGGCATCAATTCTGGCAGACATTTGCAGGAGAATTGCCTTGGAATTAAAGCTGGAGATGCTTTTACTTTTCCGTTGCATAAGAAGAATGATTTACTCCTTAGGAGAACTCTTGTTTCTGCAGAGAAGATTGGAAAGAGGCCGGTCCAGATCAGGGTACTGTGTAAATAGGCAGCTTTGTCCATGGATTGCTTAGATTGGAAGAGAAATTCTCATTCAACTCAAGCTCAACTCCTGGGTCTCCATGGCCATTTCTGTCATCCACCAAGAAGTGGTTTGATGTGGTCTCCTCCCTTTTCTTATTGCTTGTATTTCTCTGGCTAGCTCACATCCCTAATATTACCTAGTGGTCTCCCACCCAAGGACTAAGGTCAGGTCCTCTTTAGTCTTTCTGAGATTATCTAAAGAAATAAGGGACACTTCTCTTACCATCATAAGGCACATCCCCCTGTAAGCATCAGAGTGACCTTTTCAAAATGTTCCCATTTTGATTTAGATTCACACACACATATGTCTTTGTGATCTTTATCCTGGCTAACTTTAAACTGGGTTGTAAAGGGGACATAATGTAGTTCTTGTAGGTATGTACGTATACAGTGTGTAGGATAACCATCATTAGTTTCTTGAAAGTAAAGACTCTTTCCTAGAAAAGAGAACAATTTGTCCCGGTCTGAGCTACTCAGGATCTGGAGATTGCTGAGTCAGCAATATTGAGATTTGGTGGGTTGGAGCCAATGGCAAATCAAGCCTTTCCTGCTTTTTTTTAAGGCATGGTCTTTTGCCATATTTTTCTCATTTGAGACAGCCAAGCCCTTCCAGAATCTGCACAGGCAGTCCTCAACTTGCAACAGTTCATTTAGTGACCGCTGAAAGTTACCACGGCACCAAAAAAAA
The DNA here is from genome assembly GCF_964194415.1 of Vipera berus. NCBI lineage: Eukaryota > Metazoa > Chordata > Lepidosauria > Squamata > Viperidae > Vipera > Vipera berus. Next base: position 16,617,834 of record NC_138214.1, read on the forward strand.
AGCGATTGGTGACCATCTTTCACACTTAACGACCGTTGCAGCATCCCCATGGTCCTGTGATCGAAATCCAGGCCCTTGGCAACTGACTCAGATTTATGATGGTTGCCGTGTCCCGGGGTCATGTGATCCCCTTTTGCGGCCTTCTGACAATCGAAGTCAACGGGGAATCCAGATTCACTTAACGACCGCGTTAGTAACTTAACAACTGCAGTGATTCACTTAAGAACTGTGGCAAGAAAGGTCGTACAACAGGGCAAAACTCACCTAAGAAATCTCTCACTGAGCAACAGAAATTTGGGGCTCCATTGGTCTAGGACAGGGGTAGGCAACCTCGGCTCTTTTATGACTCATGGACTTCAACTCCCAGAATTCCTGAGCCAGCTTGGCTGGCTCAGGAATTCTGGGAGTTGAAGTCCATGAGTCATAAAAGAGCCGAGGTTGCCTACCCCTGGTCTAGGACCTCTGTCCATGGTCCTGGCTAATGCTTCGCTGAAGCCACCAAAATGAAGTTGTTCCTCAGATGTTGCTGACCTACTCTGATTCGATCTGATTTACTTTACATGGATCAGTCAAAGGCTACAGGTGACATCCCACGATGGCATCACCCCTGGCCACCAGATCCACGTGTCCTGCTTCTCTTAGTCTTATCCCATTTAGCGTTATCAGTTGACGGAATTGGAGGAAGGTGCAATGTGCTGACTTCTGGCGCCTGGACATTGGTGTGTTAAGTCAGGGGTCCCCAACTGTGGCAACTTTAAGACTTGTGGATTTCAACTCCCAGAAGTCCACAAGTCTTAAAGTTGCCAAGGCTGGGGACCGCTATGTTAAGTGAGTCAATTACTGGAATAAGACACAAGAGAAAAGATGGGAATCTTTTTCAGTGGTCCCCAAAGAGAAAGGGCTTGCCATACAGTGGCCATTGTGTCTTCTAACTGTTATCACTAATTGTTTTATTAACAGGGCTGTTTCCTCCCCCACTTGCTCCACCACCAGCTCTCTTGATTCCAACTCTGGATGGGTAAGTGAGAATTAGATGGGCACCACTGTTGCTGGTTCTTGCCATTCGCTCAGTTTTTGAATCTGGATACCATTATTTATTTATTTATTTTTATTTTAATCCCATTTATATCCCGCCCTTCTCCGAAGACTCAGGGCGGCTTACAATTTAAGCACAAACCAATGTGCTTAGCAATAGCCTTCATTCTATGTATATGCCTGCTTATTAGGGCTTTCGGGGGCCCCCAGCGGCATTATTACAAAGTCAGCTTATTGCCCCCAACAATCTGGGTCCTCATTTTACCTACCTCGGAAGGATGGAAGGCTGAGTCAACCTTGAGCCTGGTGGGACTTGAACCTGCACTAATTGCAGGCAGCTGGTGTTACTTAAGGAGGCATTAGCCCACTGCTCCACCAAGACTCATTAAAACTCTCCCCTCTGTAACCTTTAACTGGGCGAAACAGGGCACCCCAGGACAAAACTTTTTCAGCTAAAGTACTTTGAATGGGCTAACTTGCAGAAGGCTCCACTTTCCAGGATCCATGACTCCTGAGGGGTTGAAATTTGGCAATTTTGATAACACGCTTTATGACATAAAAAATTATCATAAAGCATTTTGTATATGGCAGAATACAAAATGCCGTAAAACATTCCCTGTGTTCTGCTGCTGATGTTTGACTGTGCTATAACAGTTCGTCGTGGGCTCCTTTCAAGGCAGATACATCTCTGGATAGGTCCCTGAATTTTTAAGAACTTTCCCAGTTCCTTTAGAACAGGGATGGTCAAACTGCTGGCCTGCGAGCCAGATGCGTCATGCAGAAGGTGTGTCCACCCCATTGCCGGCAATGGCAAAACTGTCCCGATAACGTTGCGCGATGTCACGTGACATCGTGAGTTTGACATGTCTGCTTTAGAAGCTCAGACATTATGGAAAGCATTGAGGGATCTGGCAAGGAAATCTCTCTGAAACGATGACACAGCAGGTCACATGTTCAGTTCACGGTTAGCCATCAGTGTGTGAAATTAGGCATTTTATAGAATCCTTAGGAAATCTATAGGATGCCAAAAATGGGGGATCAAAGTATGAAATGCTTAATATTTCACACATTTCTTAGGTATTATATGCACTGCCAAAAGGCAAACAGGCAAAGTATAAAATACTCCTGCTAAAATGCCATCCTAGCCTTCCTTGTTGTAACAAGTAGATGAATACTGGTCATTTTCTCTTGGTTTTTTTTCCAGTAAGAAAGTTCTGTACTTTTTCTTGCATTTCATTTTTTATTTTCATACATGTCTTTTCAATAAAGGGTTAGGGTTAACCCTAAATGTAATCCTTTTCATGGCTCTCTTTTCATACTTTGCCTAAATACCGGTAGTTCCTGTCATTCTGTATATTGCCTAGAGTGGAGTGGAATAGAAATAGAAATAGAAATAGAAATAGAAATAGAAATAGAAATAGAAATAGAAATAGAAATAGGAATAGGAATAGGAATAGGAATAGAATAGAATAGAATAGAATAGAATAGAATAGAATAGAATAGAATAGAATAGAATAGAATAGAATAGAATAGAATAGAATAGAATAGAATAGAATAGAATAGAATAGAATAGAATAGAATAGAAATATAGAATGGAATGGAATGGAATGGAATGGAATGGAATGGAATGGAATGGAATGGAATGGAATAGAATAGAATAGAATAGAATAGAATAGAATAGAATAGAATAGAATAGAATAGAATAGAATAGAATCGGAACGGAACGGAACGGAATAGAATAGAATAGAATAGAATAGAATAGAATAGAATAGAAATATAGAATGGAATGGAATGGAATGGAATGGAATGGAATGGAATGGAATAGAATAGAATAGAATAGAATAGAATAGAATAGAATAGAATAGAATAGAATAGAATAGAATAGAATAGAATATATGGAATGGAATGGAATAGAATAGAATAGCAATATAGAATGGAATGGAATAGAATGGAATGGAATGGAATGGAATGGAATAGAATAGAATAGAATAGAATAGAATAGAATAGAATAGAATAGAATAGAATAGAATAGAATAGAATAGAATAGAATAGAATAGAATAGAATAGAATAGAATAGAATCGGAACGGAACGGAACGGAATAGAATAGAATAGAATAGAATAGAATAGAAATATAGAATGGAATGGAATGGAATGGAATGGAATGGAATAGAATAGAATAGAATAGAATAGAATAGAATAGAATAGAATAGAATAGAATAGAATAGAATAGAATAGAATAGAATAGAATAGAATAGAATATATGGAATGGAATGGAATAGAATAGAATAGCAATATAGAATGGAATGGAATAGAATGGAATGGAATGGAATGGAACGGAATAGAATAGAATAGAATAGAATAGAATAGAATAGAATAGAATAGAATAGAATAGAATAGAATAGAATAGAATAGAATAGAATAGAATAGAATAGAATAGAATAGAATAGAATAGAAATATAGAATGGAATGGAATGGAATGGAATGGAATGGAATGGAATAGAATAGAATAGAATAGAATAGAATAGAATAGAATAGAATAGAATAGAATAGAATAGAATAGAATAGAATAGAATAGAATAGAATCGGAACGGAACGGAATAGAATAGAATAGAAATATAGAATGGAATGGAATGGAATGGAATGGAATGGAATGGAATGGAACGGAATAGAATAGAATAGAATAGAATAGAATAGAATAGAATAGAATAGAATAGAATAGAATAGAATAGAATAGAATAGAATAGAATAGAATAGAATAGAATAGAATAGAATAGAATAGAAATATAGAATGGAATGGAATGGAATGGAATGGAATGGAATGGAATAGAATAGAATAGAATAGAATAGAATAGAATAGAATAGAATAGAATAGAATAGAATAGAATAGAATAGAATAGAATAGAATAGAATAGAATAGAATAGAATAGAATCGGAACGGAACGGAATAGAATAGAATAGAAATATAGAATGGAATGGAATGGAATGGAATGGAATGGAATGGAATGGAATAGAATAGAATAGAATAGAATAGAATAGAATAGAATAGAATAGAATAGAATAGAATAGAATAGAATAGAATAGAATAGAATAGAATAGAATAGAATGATGTAAACCGGAGCAAAACTCAAAACTTAGCAACTTACTTGCTTAGCAATGGAAACGTTGTACTCAGTTGTACTCGTATGTCGAGGACTACCTGTATTTGAATTGCTTAGTGCTTCTCACCACTGTGCTGGTCCCAGTGGATCAGTTAACCGAGATATGTTTGGCTAGGCATTGGATAAAGAATACAGGAAGCTATAAGGAAGGAGAGCATTGTTTACAGTGAGGGAACGGGATTATCCCTTTCCTTTATGATTTTATTTTTCAGCCTGAATTAATGATGGGGATTAGATGTTGCTAACTCTTCTTGTGTGTTCTCTCCCTCTTTCCCCAAAGCCAGCCGGCCAGCTACAGCAACCGGCAGCCACCTCCCTTTGGCTACAACTCCACAGGTGAGCCCCTCCGAGGCCTTGCAGAAGAGAGGCGGAGTGGATTGTTGTTTTGCGTAACCCATGATGGGTCACAAGGATTGGCCAGTTCAGCTCTTGGGGGACAGCTCTGGACTCTTCTGTGATTGTCCTGCATTGGCTGATCTGGGAAGCCATCAGCTGCCAAACTAGAGTTAGTAGAGCATCCTGCAGTGCTGCAGGATCCTGGCCTTTCGGTCCTGTTTCTTCCCTCAGGGCATCACTTGGGTTACCATTGTTAAACTGGAGTTTTGTAATGTTATTTATACCTGCGCTCGACCCTTAGCAATAATCTCCTCCTTCAACATGTCAATGAATTTATTTGCAAGGATTTTCACTTTTCCACACAATGCCTTATTCTTACGACCTGAAAAAGACCCCACCCACTCCCTCAAATTGTATTCCAATGGATCACCATTTACTTTTCACTGTCCGTGCGTGTTGCAAGCTGTTACCACTGACTTGTATCAGGCTTCATTCAGGCTAAAACCCTAATATTCCTTTTAGGTAGCAGACAAAGGGAAACTTCTGTGCAAAACAGTTGCAGGTTATACCTAGTTCTGTGCATTTCTGTGTGATTGATTTTCTGAATTCAGGACTACCTCAAAAGGAAAAGTTAACGTAAGGATTCCATACCATGTCAAATAATATCTACTATGATTCTTTAATTATACTAAATGATGTATATATATAGAGAGAATCATATCATCTCTTGTAAGTCTAATTTCCCAAGGAGGTATCTTGAAATCATGCTGAGAGCTTTGTGGCCTTCATCCTGAAGGACTTAGTGGGGATCAGAGATATGGTGACTATTGTGACATCAAGATGTATTACAATGTTCAGTGATCTGTGTATAGTATAGCTGAACCCGTCAAGGACAGAACGACAAAGGCTCCAAGAAAGAAACATTTGCCATAGTGGGATTTATCATGAAACAGGATTTGTGGCAAAAGGAGACATTGAAACATTTTTTACCCTGAAGTGGCACTTAGAACTGACAGACCATCTCTTTAAAGGTCAGGCGGAAGTGAGTAAATACTTTGTCCATCACTGCAATAGTAAAATGTTTAGCAGGACTTTTTACATCAAGATAGTGGAGCTTCTATAGCTGTGTAATTTTCCTCCTTTGGCATAAGGAAGGCACAACTGATTTACTCATCATAGTTGTAACAGTCTGGGACAGGGTTGCAGCTACTTATCCTAGCAGCTTTGCAACTTTGAGGATGTCAGATATTTTAACGCTTGGGATTGTAAACATCCCCCTTCATTTAAAATTAGTGTCAGGCCTGTGGGAGAAAGTAGAAGATGCCTGTTCCTCCATTCTATCTCTTGTTCTGCCCAGTTCTGAAGGAATTTGATTAATGGACAGCCTATTTGCTTGAAAACAACTTTCAAATCTTCTTTTAACTGCACCTGGCCCCACTTGGTCACTATGCCTGCTTCTCAACGCCATAAATTTAAGAAGGATTCAGTCAGAATGGATCAGCTGCAGAGAAGGACTTGAAGAATCAATGGACTGACAACTCAAGAGAAGAGACTGAAGGACCTGGTCACGTTAATAAGAAAAAAAATAGGGGATATATAATATTCTTCTCCATTGCGCTATAGTTGAGGACCTGGAATAATGGCCTAAAGATACAGGAAGGCAAATTTTGGTTAGAAGTTAGAAAAAAAAATTCTGATCAATAAATTCTAAGAAGGTCCCATCTTGCTTGAATAGATGCTTGAAATTAAACGTCTGCCTGAATAGGAAAGCTCTGGCTGTCCACTTCCAATTCTAATTAGCTTAATGAGGGGTGACGTACAAGCAAGAAGCATCTTCAGATAAGCAAGATTCTCCGCCTGTTCTAGTCATTAAGGTGTTAAGGAGAGCTCAGTCTTCATGCTTGTAGTGCAGGGGTCTCCAACCGTAGCAACTTTTAAGACTTGGCTGGCTGAGGAATTCTGGGAGTTGACGTCCACAAATCTTAAAGTTACCAAGGCTGGAGACCCCTGTTCTTCCATCAGCCCCCTAACTTTTTTTTTTAACCAGGGACCAGCTTTTTCCATGGACAAGTGGCAGTGGTGGGGGGGGAATGGTTTCACATGCTACCTAGATCTGTGCACGCACAGGTGAAGCTTTGCTCACTTGCATGGAATGGTTCCTAACAGGCTGCAGACTGGGCCAGTCCGTGGACTGGGGACCCCTGTTCTAGTGGATTGCTGTGTCTGAAGTGGGCAAGAAGATTCTTCCCTCTTGATGTTTGTGCAGTGGTGGTGGATGCTACCCTTGTGTTACGCTTGGTGTAGCCTCCGAGCCTTCTGGGCTTAAGAGTGCGAGTTGACCAAAAGAGGTTTGTTGTTTAGTTTACAAAGCTTTTATTGCCACTTATCACATACATGACAATTCTCCACAGCTCCAAACATTCCATAAAATTGGAATAAATATAACATACAAAATCCCCCAATACCATCATATAACCCATCATAGCACCACAGCCTCCCACCAACTCTATACATTTAATTTAGAATAACAGAGTTGGAAGGGACCCTGGAGGTCTTCTAGTCCAACCCCCTGCTCAGGCATGAAACCTATACCATTTCAGACAAATAGTTGTCCAATCTCTTCTTAAAAACTTCCAGTGTTGACACATCCAGAACTTCTGGAGGCAATTTGCTGGGTTCATTTCCATGCTAGCTCAATGCCTGTGCACAGAACCAGCTTTTCACATCCCTCCTGAAGGCTAATAAGAGTTTGTCGCACTAAAAGCTAAGCCACAGGAGCCTGACTTTATAATTAAATGTCTATAAACAGACTACATGAAGAGGTTCAGATAGGTATCATCCACACAGCATCAATGCTCATCTTTGCATCCTGAAGGAGTTTGTTTTTATTGGCCTTTAATTCACATCCCTAAAGGCTGTGTACCAACAGATGTGTTGAGTAAGACTATAATTTCATTTAGTGACTGTTCGAAGTTACAACGGCACTGGGAAAAGTGGCTTTTGACCATTTCTCACACTTAAAAGACCGCTGCAGCATTCCCCCACAGTCACATGATCAAAATTCGGACGCTTGGCAACTGGTTCCCATTTATGATGGTTGCGGTGTCCCTGGGGGTCACGTGATCCCCTTTGGCGACCTTCTGACCAGCCAGGTCAATGTGGGGAAGCCAGATTCATTCTAGAACTGCATTACTAATTTAACAATTGCAGTGATTCCCTTAGCAACTGTGGCAACAAAGGTCACAAAATGAGACAAAACTCGAGAAATGTCTGAGTTAGCAACAGAAAAGTTGGGGTCATTAGCGGTCGTGAGTCAAGGACAATCCTTATAGTGAATCCTAGCGGGGTAGACATGATCCTTTCAGCAGTATCTAGGGCTGTCTCAGAACCTGATTGAGTGGGGCAGGCACTTTAAACAAAGAAGTAGCCCCTATGAAATCCCACTGGGTTATCTTTAAGCTTAGATAGACTTATTTCTTGAGAAAACAGAATCGGGTAGCTATAAATATTTTCCAACTGGGAAATCCCAATTTGGTCATCTTTCAACTTAGAAAGGCTTCTTACTTTCTCGAGAAAAAAGAACCTATGTTGGTTTGTTTTTTCCCCCCAGCTGGGATTATCCTTGGAGACTGCCTGATGCTACAGCTGTGCAGGCTGTTGCTGCTGATAGGTCACTTGATCTGTCACTTCCTTCTCCTGCCCTCAGGTGCTTTGGAGAATAGGTTGACCCCCTCTTCTTTGTGGTGGCCCCTCAAATATTGGAAGACTGCTATCATATCGCCCCTAGTCCTTCTCTGTTAGATTTTTTTCATTGTTCACCTACAGACAGAATCTTGCCAGAGTAAAGCAACTATCTGCATAAATATGAATATGCTCCACGGATCAAGAGGGGCCATCTGGATCCTCTTCCTGCCTACCAGACATTCCAAGCTCTGCTGCCCCTTTGCCCTCTGGAGGGGGGGCAACCTTTCCCTCCTGGGACTCCAGACTACATTCCACTACAACAGAACAGGAATCGGGAAGTTATTAGGTGTTCAAGCTGATTTCTGATTTAGGGTAAGGTCATTAGGTAAGGTCAACATCTTAATTTTCTGGAGAAGCACAACAATCTGTGACATGCCTATTACAGTGCAGGATTAAAAAAAACAGAAGGAGAGTACATTCAACATACCATCGGGCAGGAGATATAGGAGTATAGCCAGCCGCACCAACAGGCTGAAAAACAGCTTTTATCCATGGGCTGTTAGGCCTTTGAACGGGAAATAATTTTTATAAACTTTATGCATAATTGACTTGCGAGGCCAGTGTGTTGTGCAATTAGTTCACATGGTGTAGTAAGATGGAGGGTTTGTGTCACTGTAAGCTGCGTGGTGGGGGCACGAAGGGAGGCTCAGCCAATCTCAATGTATACATGGTTGTACGACAATAAAGGTTCATTCATTCATATTTGTCAGGAATCCAGTTGCCATGGCTCATATTCATATTCACTAGCTCACCATTGATCATATTCATCTTCCTGTCCCCATATCTTGTGGAAAGGTGCTTTCTAAAATGAGCAGGATTAGCCCTTCTGTGTGTCAGGGGCCTCCAACCTTGGCAACTTTAAGACTTGTGGACTTCCAACTCCCAGAATTCCCCAGCAAGCCAAGCCTGCTTCTTAAAAGTTGCCACGTTTGGAGTCCCCAGCTCTATATGAAGACCCCAGCTCTTCCTGATAAAGAGTTTGAGCTGAATATATCTGCGATGGTTTAATGCACTGATGAAATTCCTCTTTCCTTAACAAACCTGATATTATTTCTACTTTCCTAGCTCCATCAGGCTAGGGATGACGTCTCTCATGTCCTCCATGAGGGTCCGAATCAGCTGATGCAAAGCTCTCCCGTTTCCTCTCTAGATTCAGGTTTCATCACCTACCCGCCCATTTTGACCTCACACACCCCCTGGGTGACCACAGTTGACAAGGCCTCCAGCGCTTCAGACAGCAGCCACTGGGAATACTCAGGCTCAAGGAGAGAGAGGGACAGAGACCGGGACCGGACGCCCACCACAAGCGAATATAACAAGTGAGTGTGGGTTCTGCCACAATATTAGTCATTGTACAGCTACATAATTCAAGTTTGCAACAGACGCTGGACTCACAACTTACTCATTACAATAATACACAAGTAGTCCTCGACGTGCAATCGCAATTGAGCCCAAAATGCATGTTGCTAAGCAAGACGGTTGCCACGGTTATTGAGTGAGTCGCTGCAGTTGTTAGCATGGTTGTTAAGTGAATCTGGCTTCCCCATTAACTTTGCTTTTCGAATGGTGGCAAAAGGTAGTCGCACGATCCCGGGACACCGCAACCGTCATAAATACGAATCAGTTGCCAAGCATCCAGATTTTGATCTTGTGACTATGGGGATGCTGCAATGTAACTTTGAATGGCCGCTAAATGAATGGTTGTTAAGTCAAGGACTATCCGTATTCATTCTTTTCTTTCTGTCCTTTCTTTCTGGTCAACAATCTGCACGCTCAAGATCTCGGCTTGTATTTCAAATAAGAACGTAGCCCTTTCATGTTGTAAGACAAAGTGTGAACTAATGTAGAAAGAGCTGGGAAGTTAAATTTCATGGCTGCTAAGAGATAAGCTTAGTGTAATTGCAGGTACACACTTCAGTTTTTCTTGGCAGCGAAGTCAAGTTCTTTTGACAGTGTAATCTTAAATCCACTAAGTATCACAAGTGGAAATTCCGAGAATAAACAACAGTGACAAGAAATGAGTAACTAGGTTGAGACTACCTGAGGCCATAATGATAGGCTTTCAGTTTTTCAGCTTTTAAAAGAATTTATTTGGGTTTAAAAGTAGAAATGGAAAAGGAAGCTTTGGGGAGACAAGCTGATCACACCCCTTCCTTAGACCTCCCAAATTGTTTGCTGGGATTAGCATTTTAAAAATGGGGATGCCCATTGTTGGATTCTCAAATTCGGAGTGTGAAATTCCTGTCTTCCCCCAGCCAGCTCCTGCACTGTATAGGCATGTCACAGATTTTTTGTGCTCCTGCAGAAAATTAAGATGTTGACCCCACAGATGGCCTTACTCTAGATCAGAAATCAGTTTGAACAGTGAATAACCTCCCAATTCCTGTTCTGTTGTGGTGGAATGTAGTCTGGAGCCCCAGGAGGGAAGGGCTGCCCCCCCCAGAGGGCAAAGGGGCAGCGGAGGTTGGAATGTCTGGTAGGCAGGAAGAGGATCTATGGAGTATATTCATATTTATGCAGATAGTTGCTTTAGTCTGGCAAGATTCTGTCTGTAGGTGAACAACAAAGTAGTCTTACAAAGAGAAGGACTAGGGGTGACATGATAGCAGTCTTCCAATATCTCAGGGGCTGCCCCAAAGAAGAGGGAGTCAAGCTATTCTCCAAAGCCCCTGAAGGCAGGACAAAGAGCAACGGATGGAAACTCATCAAGGAGAGAAGCAACCTGGAACTAAGGAGGAATTTCCTGACAGTTAGAACAATTAACCACTGGAACCACCTGCCTCCAGAAGCTGTGAATGCTCCAACACTGGAAACTTTTAAGAGACTGGACAGTCATTTATCTGAAATGATATAGGGCCGTGGTGGCGAACCTATGGCACGCATGCCACGGGTGGCACGCAGAGTCCTCTCTGTGGGCACTTGCATCGTCGCCCCAGTCCTACTCCTTCAGCTGGGTTTTATAAAACCTTTTCGCTTTGGGCCTCCGCCGCCATGTGCAAAAAAAAAAAAGCTTCAATCAATCAATTTCAACTTCTTGCGGGGAAAAAAAATCTCACAAAGTTGGAATTGATTGATTGAACTTTTTAGTCCCACCCACTCTGCCGTCACCACCACAGTCACGCCCATCCAGTGGGCCACGCCCACCCGGCACCCAACGATACATAAGTGGGTTTTGGGTTGCAGTTTGGGCACTCGGTCTCTAAAAGGTTCGCCATCACTGATATAGGGTCTCGCTGCCTGAGCAGGGGGTGGACTAGAAGACCTTCAAGGTCCCTTCCAACTCTGTTATTCTGTTACTCAGAAGTTGTCCACGTGTTCTTCTTGGTTTTTATGCCTGACGCCTATATTTCATTCTTCTCTCCTAGTGACGATGAGAGATACCGTTATTACAGCCGGGAACGCAGTTACGATTTTGAGCGCGACTACCGCAGGAGTAGAGATCGCAGTCGGGAGCGTGAAGACCGTCACCGGGAAAGGAGGCATAGAGACAAAGAAGAGGGCAGCAAACATAAATCGTCACGCCGGTAGGTCATTGCCTGCTCCTCAGCTAGCTCCTCTTTTTGGTTTAGGCCAAATCCCTACGTTTGGTGATAAGAGTAGCACTGAATTGTATTCCAAACTAAGTTTGAATTAATGAAAACAAACCTCTCCCTAAACTGCGCTAGTTAAAAGCTTTTGGTCAGTTAAAGGTTGTTCCCATATTGCGGCTATCTTTCACTCAGATTTGGAGCAAATTCTTCAAAAGTCTGGAGTCTCCACCACAGGGAATCCCTCGGCCAGCATTGCCATGTAGTGTAGCTGCAGAGGGCCGAGGGAGGACAGGAGGAAGAGCCATCGCCAAGACAACAGTTAGATAAGAGCAGAGGTCTTCAAACTTGGCCCTTTTATGACTTGTGGACTTCAACTCCCAGAATTCCTCAGCCAAGCACGCGTGCCTGGCTGAGGAATTCTGGGAGTTGAAGTCCACAAGTCATAAAAGGGCCAAGTTTGAAGACCTCTGGATAAGACTCTTGAGCCCTGGTCAAGGAAGTTACCTGAGAGAATGCCTCCATCGGGCCGTGTCTGGTTCCTACCTGAATATGAAGGGGAGGAGGAAGTTACTAAAACTTTACAATGAAGGTAGCCCTGATCTACAGGTAGTCCTTGACTTGTGACCAGTCACTTAAGAGACCAGTTGGACTTACCTCAGTTACTTATGACCCGGATTCAAAATTCCTCTGTGCTCACTTGTTGCCCTTGGGGTACTAGGTCACATTTACACCTGTTCGCAGCGTCTCAAAATCACACGGTAGTGTTTTACGATTGTCATACACTTCCTTCCGATTTTGGGCAAAACTGTATCCATAGCAAGCCGTCGGTTTGCATAATGACCACCAATGAAGATTTGCTTAATGACCGAATGATTTGCTTCCAATGTATGCAAAAAAAAGAAGGTAAAATCACACGAACAACCCATTTTATGACCATCATAACTTGCAACCACGATAGATAGGCTCCCATTACTGTCATCACTGTCTATATATCATTTTAGTTTCTTTGGCTAGTCTGTCTTGTAGGGCTGGCCGTAGCAGTGGCTGCAAAAATGTCTCTGCTACAGCAGGTAATGAATTGGTGACCCTCACCGTGAAAAGGTAGAACATAGAATCGTAGGGCGGGAGGGGACCTCAGAGGTCCAACCCCACCCCCCCGCTTGAGGCAGGAAATTTTATGCCATCCCAGTCAAATGGTTATCCAGGCTATTTTTGAAAAGCTCCAGTGACGGAACATCCACCACCCCAGGAGGCAAGATATTCCATTGAGAACCTGCTGGTCAGCCTCATTTGGGATGACCATACTCACGTATTCTCTTTGACTTTATCTGAATACTGGAAGCAGTTCTTTCCATCGACTTTCCTTGCCTATCGCCTGGAGCTACTGAATTCTAATATACTGTGGAATCTCTTGAAAGAAGTGTTATCTTCTGGGTTAGGGCTTGAAAAAGCTCAACGTCAACAGCCCTCACGAATGAAGGCAAATATACGTGTCCCAGGGTAACGCTGCGGAATCCAATCTGGGTCGGTCGTCTTCCGAGCTTTGGGACTTGTGCTGGAGCCCGTCCTTGGGGAACTTCTCCATCTCACACCAGAATTTGGTAAGAACATCCTGGAGAGAGGGAAGTTCCTTGAGGATGGGCTCCAGCACAAGTCCAAAAGCTCGGAAGACGAAACCTCCGGTTCCAATGACTGACCCAGATTGAACCCTGCCACATATCCGTCATTAGAGCTTAATGCTGTGTTTCTTTCCCACTCTCCCCCACCCCCCAGCAAGCAGCATGAGAGTGAAGAAGGGGAAAGCCACCGTCGACACAAGCACAAAAAGAACAAGCGCAGCAAAGAGAAGGAAGCGAGTGAAGATGGACTTGCAGAAGGCAACGAACAGGATGCCAAGGAGTAGCAAATTTGGACTCTCCGGTGCCTCTCCGGCCAACGTTTCCATTTTGGGTGACCGTCTCCTTCCTGGGAGGTGGTCTGAGACGACAGAGGCGCCCAAACGTGAACACAGGCTGGGCTGCCAACATGGAAAGCCAAACGGCAGGACTTTGCGGAGAGGACCCAATCCAGACCCTCTGGCCTGGAGTGGTTCTATATGCAGGCCAGCTCCACCGTGTCAGATCCTATGGCTTCTGATGGGAGTCCGCTTCAGCAGGAATGAATGCATTTAGAGACCAGGACAATATTTGGCAATTATTTACTGTTTCCTTTTTTTTTTAAGAAGCAGGACAGCAACCACGTGGAACTGTTTTGGTACAAGAAGAAACAAGTGTTAGGGATCATCCTCCTTGCCGGGCAATCTGGCTCCTATAAGCTAGTCCCATTTCTCCTTTGCCCCTTAATTGTAGCTTTGAACTTTGGACTTCATTCAAGGAAAGCTTGATGGGACATCACAAGTCAGCCAGTGGGACAGTTCTGCCCCATGAAACGTCCAGTTTTTCCCGAGAAGGCCATTTCTACCTAGGCTTCTGGAACCTTCCAGATCAGAGTGTTTTATTATGACCAATTTGAGTGGGTTTCGTGGTGAACTTCAGTAGGGCCACCCTTTCAAAGTCGGCCTTTAAGTAGTTGGACACAAGCTACTTGCTGTGGCTATCAAGAGCCTCTTTTTTTTACCCAGGCGAAGTTTAAAAATGGGCAACTTATCTGTAAGTCTCTGAGTCACTTTTCACAACTCTTAAAACCCTAAATGTAGGCATAGGATTCGTGGTTTCCGTGAGAATACGTGAGAGACTCTTAAGGACATCGCTCTTTTGCGCACATCCATCCTTGCGTTATCTTCCACCCGTGGGAAAAGTTTAAAAACACTTCCTAAAAAAAAATTCATTTCAAATTTATACTTATTTTGTATTGTAGTTATGCGAGTTTGAGTGTTTATATGAAACTAACAACCTTGGACACGTGAGCCAGTATACCCATTGTATTTTGATTTGTATGCTATGATGGTGCAGTGAATGGGTCAACAGAAAATACGTAGGAAAGAATTTTTTTTTTTTTGAAAATGTGATTGGTTTCTTGTGGCCATGGCATCTAGGACTCGGCGAAAGCAGCAATTAATACTAAATTTTACACTGCAAACTTAATTCATAGAAGCTCGCTTGCTGTTTTGTTTGTTACGTGGAAGTCGTGTGTTCTTAAGCGTCTCAGATGATACAGGCTAACAGCGTCTTCAGAAGGACAAAGAATGACCCGAAGTTCCCTTTTCACTTTCTAGAGTACTGTTTCTCAACCTTAGCAATCAGTCAGAATCAGAATAGAGCTGGAAGGGACCTTGGAGATCATCTAGTCCAACCCCCTGCACAAGTAGGAGACCCTATACATTTTGAGACAAAGCCTCCAGTGATGGGCCACCCACCACTTCTGGAGGCAGGTTGTTCCACTGGCTAATTGTTCTCACTATTAGGAAGTTTCTCCTTAATTCCAGGTTGCTTCTCTCCTTGATTAGTTTCCCTCCATCGTTTCTTATCCAGCCTTCTGGCGCTTTGGAAAATAGGTTGACCCCCCCCTCCTCTTTGTGGCGGCCCCTTGAATACTGGAATACTGTTATCATGGGGAGGGGGGGCAGTTCTGGAAGTTGGTTCTCACATCATCCAGTCACTGAGGTCGAGAAACATTGTTCCAGAGTATTGTTTACGTGTGGCCATGCTAGCTGGGGAATTCTGGAGAGTTGAAATCTGCGTCTCTTTTAAGTTGCTGAGATTGAGAAACACTGTTCTAGACATGCTGTATAGTCACGGAAAGGATACTGCAGAATAGCCAAAACAGAACACAGGTAAGGTTAGGTCTTTTTTTAAAGAGCATTTTGTTAAAAAAAAGAAGAAAACCTCCAGCAACTTGGTTGTCTCAACGGCTTTGCCGCCTTCAAAGGTGACTACTTATAAAGTGTATGGTTCTTAAGTCTTTTACCTTTATGGCTGATAAAAGCTACCCTAATGTTTCAATAGGGATGTTGTTAAGGACCCAATCTATCTTTGTCCCTTCGAATGTTTTGCAAGATTAAAAACTCATCACTTTGAAAGAGAAGGGCTGGCCTAACTCTGCCGTCTCCTTCCAAACTGAATAGCAATTTAAAACATCTTGATAAACAAGCCTTGAGGAGGGTAGGCCGTGGTGTTTTACATTCATGGAATATTTCAGATGCTTAAGAACTAGGAAGGGATACGACCTTCCACACACCACAGCTAAGGTAAGAATATACCTCATGTTTGCAGCAGCTCAGAACTCTCTGCGTAATAGGAAAATAGCTTGCAACTCGTCACAAGGAGAAACGAAAGAAGTCTGTGGAAGTTGATCTGGCCCAAACAGAAAACCTAAACATCTTCAGTAACTTCAGAATAATTTATCAATGTATCAGAGCAGTGACAAACATTCTGTACATTTCAACAAATTCTTTGGTGCAAAATAATACAGTAGCTACTAGATTTCCTGCTGATTGTTGAAGGCACATTGAAATCAGACAATACAATGAAATGAAAATGCGCACCCCCTTCATTTGGAAACAAAAACAAAAAAGGCTTGACGTCCTTGTTATAGCCATTGCAAGAGTCACACAGTACAGTGGTCACACACGACTCAAAGACGGAAGTCAATATTCTTATCAATTAGGCAGACCAATATCCTTTGAAAGCAGATCTGAATGCAGATGCTGACTTTCAGAAATATACTTCGACAAATACATTTTTAAGTGAATCAACCTCCTTAAATGGAGCACTAGTACCTACTTGCCAGATTCAAATGAGGCAACGGAGTCCAAGCGTGAATCAGATTTAAACATAGACCATAAGATCTTTTATATTTGCTATTTCACGCAGCCCATGTGAATATTAAGCCCTGTGTTTCCATCAGCCTGACTTGCTGTTCAGTTGAAATAAACTGAAAGACACACCTGACCTTCCAGGAGGTGGAGGTCCCATGTTCCTGAGGGAAGCAGAATGCCCTTGCAAGTTGTTTCCTGAGATGTGTGTACCTCCCACCCACCCATCTTGTCAGCAAGTGAGAGAAGCAAGGGCCTCCAACCTTGGCAACTTTAAGACTTGTGGATTTCAACTCCCAGAATTCCTCATCTAGCCATGCTGGCTGGGGAATTCTGGAAGTTGAAGTCCGTAAGTCTTAAAAGTTGCCACGGTTGGAGACCTCCGTAGTAGACCGTTTGCCGTCAGCAACTTAAAATTTCTGTGCAAATCAAGGTCTGAGAAATCCCTTTTAACTGGAGGTAGCAGGCCCTATTTAATTTCCTGATTACGACAAACTAATAAATTCTCTTAACTTATTCCACAACCACAAAATATTTGCAAACGGGCTGGTGGAATCGCTTTGTAAATCATGAAACGTCGTAGATCACGGACAACAGAAAGCAGGTCCTCAAACTGGTGAAACAAATGTAGTGTATCCTATGCTTAGAAAAATAATTGTTGTTAAGGCTATTTAAGGAAAAAAAGAGATTACTTTTACAAAAATAAAATTTCTATGTTCAAGTGTCAGCATGTGCAAGAAAACATTGCAAACGCCTTCCTTAGGCCCAGTTCTTACTACCTTTCTGTAGGGCGGGCTGCTTGTTCCTTTTTTTAATTCGGTGTGCAACTGTTCACAGGACAAAGTCTCTGCCACGGACAAAAGGACATACTTGTTAAGCAATCCTGCTAAGATTGTTCAGCATACTTGTTAAGCAGTCACAAGGATGCTCCATTAGTTAAAGGATATGACCGATCTTAAAAAAACAAAAAAACAAGCAAACACTGCAGGGATCAGATCGAAAGGAAAACAACACAGGGAGTCAGTTGGCTTTTGATTGCTTTTTTTTTCCCCAAGCGGGCAAGGTTGATATGCTGAACACCTGGTCATCTCCTCCTTTTTCTAGTAAACCGCAGAGAGAAAAGACCGCTTGAAGGTCTGCAAATTTATCTCTGCAGAGGGAGAACACGCTTAAAAGGACAGTGTGGGTAGATGGCTTTATTTCTTCCTAAGTGTTGCCTTTGGCCGTCTTAATAAGCTGCTGTGATCAGAAGTTAACCAGGATTGGGGTCCTGATGAGCCGGGATGGGAATGAACCGGAAGAGAATTTTTCTTCAAGACACGGAGGAGGGGGGGGGGGGAAATTGGGCAGCTGGCCCTGTTCGGAAAGCCCCCATTGTCTGCAGAGTCACAGCAGGCCTCTATTTAATGTATATCCAATGGCCAAAGTCTGCCTTTTAGTGGCATTCCTCCGGAATGAACAGCTCTTCCCGAGGTCGTTCACACCCCCTCTAACGTGGGAAATAAAGTGACAGGAGAGAAAGCCTGGAAAGGGGATCAGCTGAGTGGGGACACCCTTCTGTTGGGCTTCCAGATCTTCTTGAAAGCAACTCCTGAAGTCAAACAAGGCTGTGACACGTTACATAACTGGGAGATTGGCTCAAGGCAGAACAGTCGGATTGAGCAAGAGGCATAAGCAGACCTCAACAATGGCTGAGCCTTCCCAGGCCTCCTACTTTGCAAGGCACAGTGCGGCAGATCTAAATGATTCACCCGTTGCAATGATCAGTCAGGATCTTCAAGGTTGCTACTTCAGTTCAGTAGGAGCCAAGATTACCTTTTGGCTTGCTGTCCTTCAGTTCAGCAGGTTGAAGAGAAGAATTCGGGAGAAGCAGGCAGTGGCTCAGAGTTTCCCTGTTCAACAAAAAAAAATAACCCTGCCACGATGCACCTCCAACTGCTGATCGCAGGACAGCTTTCCACTTACTGAGTGGATGGATCTAAAACCACACACAACAACAAGAAGCTATGTTTTTGGGGTCTTTTCCGTAGAAAAATCTGCACCTTGGAGGAAGCCTATCTGAGACCAGCTCAGCCATTCATCGGTTGGTTGATTGGTTCACTCCAGTGAAAAGCTCCCCCAGAGGCGTTTCCGATTAAGCATCCTATTATTACGATCGGCCCCTTAGATGAGGCTGCCAGGCCAGGAGACCACAGTTAGAGTCACTTTATTCCGTTGTTCCTTCAGCATTGGAATGAGCTGACTGTTGCTCATTCCCACCGCAGACACTCCGTTGACAGCCACAATTTCGTCCCCGCACCTAGTGGGGGAAAACGAACCAGCACTGTTACAACAACATTCTCGAGGCGTCCTCCACTGTGAGTCAAACAGCAACTAAAACGTGCATCGTGCTAAATCCCCTACAACAGGGGTCCTCAACCTGGGCAACTTTAAGACTTGTGGACTTCAGCTTCCAGAATTCCTCAGCCAGCTGGCGTTCTCTGTGGGCGCGCGCCAGGACCTGTGGAACCGCTTGCCGGTTGAGCTCCGGATGGCCCCCGACCTTCGCTCCTTCCGGCGGGATCTAAAATCCTATTTATTTGAGCAAGCCGGCCTGGTCTGATGGGTTTGGGGTTGGGGTTTTTAACATGGTTTTAATTATTGTATATATCGGGCATAATATTTAATTGTTTTTAACTTTTGTACTTTGTTTTTAAATATTTATTGCCCTGTACACTGCCCTGAGTCCTTCGGGAGAAGGGCGGTATAAAAATTTAATAAATAATAAATAAATAAATAAAAAATAAGTCTTAAAAAGTCGCCAAGGTTGAGGACCTCTGCCCTACAACACTTTTAAACACACACAAGCCATGTTTCTTGTCCATTTTTGTTTCTTCCTATCGTGTTTACGTTTTTGCACTTCTTTTTTCTATTTCTTTCTTTCTCTAGCCATTTGTTTTTGTTAGCTTCTAATCTTCCTGTTTTATAAAAAATATTAATAAAGTATTTAAATACCATGTGATCAAACACACAAACAAGGACAAACAATCAGCCCAAAAGGTTTTCAAGCCAACTCGCACAGTAACTCCCCATTGCAAATGAGTTTACAGCGGTTCCTGTAAAATATGTTTCAACTGCTTGGAAACTCATTGAATTTGGTTCTCAAGACATTTTGATGGAAAAATTTTGCTCCGGTACCCATCATTTGCTTGGTACTCAACACATAAGCTAAAACATGTCGGTGTCAACTGCCTTGTGACTCACTACATTATTCCTTAGGGCAGGGGTAGGCAACCTTGGCTCTTTTATGACTTATGGACTTCAACTCCCAGAATTCCTGAGCCAGCATGGCTCAGCTTGGAAACCTCTGCCTTTCCCCTCAGCATGGCTGGCTCAGGAATTCTGGGAGTTGAAGTCCACGAGTCGTAAAAGAGCCACGGTTGCCTACCCCTGCCTTAGGGGAATAATCTGTTTGGTACTCATCACTTTTGGTACTCACTGCAACTCCCAAAACCAATTAACAATGAGTACTCAGGTACCACTATAGGACGGGTATGTAACACAGCTTACAAAGGTGACATTTGCTGACTCTCCCAATCAATTGCAGCCTTGCTTCTTACATGCTGCACACTCCGTTTTTCAGGGGGGAAAAGGGGGGGGACTATGCTTCCTTCCCAAACACTGAGCAGTGGTGGCGCAGTGGTTAGAATGCAGAATTGCAGGCTAATTCTGCCAACTGCCAGCAGTTCCGATTCTCACTGGCTCAAGGTTGACTCAGCCTTCCATCCTTCCATGGTCAGTAAAATTAGGACCCAAATTGTTGGGGGTAATATGCTGACTCTGTAAACCAGGGGTCCCCAACCTCCGGTCCGTGGACCGGTACTGGACCACGGCATGCCAGCAACCTGGCCACACAAACAAGCAAAACTCCATCTGCGGGATGCAGGCAGCACACAAAACCAGGCCCCCTCCGGTCCGCGGAAAAAACTCTTGCCATGTAAACAGTCCCTGGTGTCCAAAGGGTTGGGTGCCTCCGATGTAAACCGCTTACAGAGGACTGTAAAGCACTGTGAAGGGGCATATAAGTCTATCGCTAGTGCTGTTTGCTGTAGGGTCATGAAAAGCTAGCTGAATTGCATAAAGGCAGATGCAATTTTCGCATGCTCTGGGGAAATCTTAAATGTTGACTTTTTCCTCCCTAAGTCAATCTTGTCTTCTGGCGCCTGCCCAGACTAGCCCTGCAGTTTTCTAGACAACATTTTTCAGCTTGGTCTTGACCTCTCTTTCCTACGAGTGGGAGAGACAGGGTGGTCCAGGGTCAGCCTGCTGGTTTGTGCCTAGGGCAGGGCTGGAACTCAGGATCTCTCAGCTTCCGCCCTGGGGCCTCTAACCCCTACACCAGACTGCCTCTCAAGCAGAAAACCCAAACCGTAGGAGCAAGAACGCACGCACTTCAGCCGGCTGTCCCAGAAGGCAGGAGTGGCAGGCACAATGGTTTTGATGAAGAAGGGCTGGTTTCCTTTGCTCTCTTCGAATCCGCCCACGATGCTGAATCCCCAGCTGTCCGAGTTGCTCTTGCGCAAGACGACATCTTGACAGCAGTGGAGGTGGCTGAAAGGAACAAACAAACAAACAAACACGGCTTGCTTTTCTGGGTAGAACAGCCCCTCGGCGTTATCGCTTACCTTTGGTAGGGAGATGAAAGAAGCACCACGGCAGGAGTGGGTAACTATGGCAACTGTCAGCCGTTCCAACTCGACCATTTAGAAAAGAAAAGACTTGGTTTGCCAAAAGTACACTTTACGACCTGTGGATTTGAACTTCCCGTAATGTAGAGGTGGGGAAGCGCACCAGGTGGCAGAACTCTGACACAAGGCAACCCTGCAGGCATCTCAGGTAACATTCCCTGCAGTGTCCAGGAAATGGACCTGTCAAAGTGGGGATGTCAAAGTGGGCTTCTGTAATTTATATTCCCGTTCCCCTGAGTTTCATCAGCCACAGTCATGAACACACAAGCGTCCATCCCACCGTAACTGACCCAGCTTCAAGTTATTCTAGTCCACCCTGCTTTACTTGCTTCACTCAATCACGCCAAGGTCCATCATCTCTTTCCTCAAAGCAGGATCTGCCACGTTGCCTTCAGAAGTTGTGGGTGCTCCATCACTCATCAAGAAGAGACTGGGCATCCCTTTGTCCAAAATGGTACTTGGTCTCCCATTCAAGCAGGGGGTTGGACTAGAACCGTGGCGGAGAACCTACTGCACAGGTGCCACAGGTGGCACGCTTAGCCCTCTCTGTGGGCACACGCGCCATTGCCCCAGTCCTAGGCCTTCAGCTTGGTTTTATAAGTCCTTTTTGCTTTAGGCCGCCGTGTGCAAAAAAAGAAAAAAGGTTCAATCAATCAATCAATTTCAACTTCTCGCGGGGAAAAAAAAGATCTTGCAAAGTTGGAATTGATTGGTTGAAATGTTTAGTCCCACTCAGTCTGCTGTTACCACCGCAGCCATGCCCACCCGATGGGCCACACCCACCCAATGGGCCACACCCACCCAATGGGCCATGCCCACCCGACACCCAACGATACATAAGTGGGCTTTGGGTTGCAGTTTGGGCACTCGGTCTCTAAAAGGTTCACCATCACTGGACTAGAAGACTCCAGAATCCCTTCCACCTCTATTATTCTGCGCTCTGGATTTTAATTCTGGTGGCATTCTAAGAACACTCTCAAGCACGATTTTTGAAAGGCTAAGTCAAGAAAAACGCCTACGGTTTTTTTGATCAGGCTAAAGTAAGCAAGAACCTCTTATCACTGCCAGCACCAGGCTGACCTTGGCAACCCGAGCCAGGTGATCCAGACAGGAGACCAGCTGGCCCAGCGGTGCCCGTTTTCCCGGCTGTCCAGGCTCTCGGCCCCTTCCGATGCCTTCTCTGGGATGACAACCTCCAGCGCTTTCAGCACCACCGTCTGTAAGGCCGCGTTTGATTTCAGAGCAGAGACGGCTTCGTTGTAATTCAGATGAGTCAAATCGACATTGTTGATGCTCAAAAGTACATCTCCTGTTACAGAAATCCAAAGGAGACAGATTAGAACCAAGATTTGGGTAAAAAAAATACGGTACCTTCCTAGTTTGGTTCACGCTTTACAAATTCATGGAAGCAACATTCTCTGTGTCAGGGATAGCTTAATCAACAAATGTTTTTTTTTAAAAAAAGGAGATATCCTACCTTTCTTAATTCTCCTATCCCGGAAGAGACATCCAACGGGCTGGACACTGGTTACATAAATGGGGAGTTTCGCTTTGCTATCTCTTCCTCCCCCTATAGTTATTCCCAAAGACTCTTTGGGGTCCTTTTTTATGGTAACCACCTTTTCCTGGCTGAAGTATCCTTGAGGGAGTATCTAAAAGTTCAGAGGAGAACAGGGAATTAAGAAAACAACCCGTATATTAAATGTAGAATAATTAATGTTAATTACGTTGAAGAGATGTAAATCCCAAGCCAGCGGACTCCCCATTACGCCAGACTGAAACAGCTCTATTTTTTCTTTTTTTTTCATTCCCAAGGGAGATTTTGCAAAGGATGGAGGATACCATGGCAACAGCCAAAGGAGCTACACCGTGATTAAAAACATTAGAAGAGATTTCTCATGAGAATCCCAGAGGTGCTTTTTCAAAAGGCAACTGGACTTTGTTTTTCCTTGAAGACGTTTCACTTCTCATCCAAGAAGCTTCTTCAGTTCTGGCTGAATGGTGAAGAATGGATGGATTTATATTCCTTGCAGTCCTCTGGTCATTAGCACTCTCTCTGAGAGTCGTTGAGGCCACTTGGAGGTTTATCTGCCCTCAAGATCACCTGAATAGTGCAAGGAATATAAATCCTTCCATTCTCCACCATTGAGTCAGAACTGAAGAAGCTTCTTGGATGAGAAGTGAAACGTCTTCAAGGGGAAAAGAAAAAAAAAGTCCAGTTGCCTTTTGAAAAAGCATCTTTGAGACAACCATGACCGGGATGACTGAGAATCTCCATAGACATTTCTCATGAGAAATTCTAAAAAGTTTGGTTTGGAGAAAGGGAAAAAAAAGAGTTATTTTTAAATGACACCCAGAGGTATTTTGTCTGGGACAACTTTCAGAGTTGAAAACCTATTTTTTAGGTTTGAATTCCTAGGTAGTAGGCTAAGAGAAGGCTAGAACGATGTATTCAAAACACGTTCAGACACCCTTACAATTGTTGCCTATTCTCTCTCTCCCGTCTTTTTCTCCCGTGGAACCTCATAGCACTAGCACTTAGACTTATATACCGCTTCACAGCGCTTTACAGCCCTCTCCAAGCTGTAAAGAGAGTCGGCCTCTTGCCCCCAATAATCTGGGTCCTCATTTTACTGACCTGAGAAGGATGGAAGGTGGAGTCAACCATGAGCCGGTCAGGATTAAACTGCTGGCAGCTGGCAGAATTCTAACCTCTGTGCCACCACGGCTCCTTTAATTATGCTTTAATTAACCATGATAAGGAGTCTGGGGACAATTGAAGGAACTAAGTATGTCTAGTCTAGTGAAAAGAAGGACTAGGGGTGACACGATAGCAGTGTTCTAATATTTGAGGGGCCGCTACACAGAAGAGGGGGGGTCAACCTATTCTCCAAAGCATCTGATGTCGGGATGAGAATCAATAGGTAGATCATTAGAGAGAGCTCCAACTTGGCATTAAGAAGGAATGAGAACAATTCGTCAATGGAACGGAAGTTGCCTCCGGAAGTTGTGGGTGCTCCATCACTGGAAGCTTTCAAGAAGACATTAGACAACCATTAGTCCAAGATGCTGTAAGGCCTCCAAGGTCCCTTCCAGCCTTCTGTTCTATGATCAGGTTTTCACCTGATCCCTTCCAGTGGAATAAATGTTTCTCTACCAGGAGACCTTGATGATGACGCTGGAAGAGGCCTTCACACAAACAGCACTTCCGCTGCTGAATTTCTCTCCCTAAACCAACACAGATTTAGTTATACACAGACACAGACACACACACACAGACACACACACCTTTCTTCTTTTCCCCCCTCTACATTCTATTCTGCCTTGCCTTAACTTTTCACTTTCTCTGCTGCTTTAATGACTGGCCACTTTGTACCATTTTCACGACATTCTTCGTGTTTTTACCCAGAAGATTCCACACGAGCCCTTTTTAAGTGGCAAGGGGAGAAATGTTGTGAAGTCACTTTAAAATGAAATTAGAGCATCAAATCACTGCAAATGGCTGCCTGTCGCCTGCTCTTCTCTTATCTGCTGTCATCAGTTTCCTATTCTGCACAACTTCTAAGTTCCTAGTTATTTATTTATTAAATTTACTTGCTGCCCATCTCACTACTGAAGTGGCCTGGCGCCTCCTAAGTCGCGGCACCGACCACCTCCAGCCCAGAGCGCCTCCATTAGGCCCCCCAAGCCATTACACAAAATGGCGCTCCCCCTTGCCAGGCTGAGAGGGGCCCACGATCAAAGGCTGCATTCCAAAAGCAGAGAGCAGAGCCAAGGCGAAAAATTAAGATTCCATCTCACTTCACTTCCGTTTACATAAATGTGGTTAATATAATTACTCTCGCACAATGTACTTAACAATCCCACCCAGGTCATGTTTTAAACGTTACAATCTGAGAGCCATGTTTGAGGGCCCGGGGGTGGGGTGGGGGGCTTAAGGCTTTGAGGGAATGGGTGGGGGCTACATTCCACATTAAAATAAAAGGGTAGCGTCTGCAACCCGGAGCAATCTAGACCTCTGTAGAGGAGATCATCTTAACCCTGCAAGTTAAAAACATTCCCGTGGAAAGATCTTTAACCATTTACAGGTAGTCCTCAACGTATGACCACAACTGAGCCCCACATTCCTGTTGTTAAGCGAGACCGCTGTTCTGAGTTTTGCCCCATTTTATGACCTTGCTAGCCACGGTTGTTAAGTTAGTCACACGGTTGTTAAATGAACCTTCAATGAACGGTTGTTAAGTTAGTAACACGGTTGTTAAAGGAACCCTCGACTTTGCTTGTCCGAAGGCCGCCAAAGGGGATCACCCCTGGTGGGGCACTGCGACCGTCATAAGTATGAACGAGTTGCCAAGTGGCTGAACTTGGATCACCGTGGGGATGCTGCAAAGGTCGCAAGTGTGAAAAACGGTCATCACAAGTCACTTTTTCCAGCACCACAGTAACTTCAAATGGTTAATAAACAAACGGTTGTATGTCATACTCTCTCTGCACAGACGCCATTTTCGTAGCGCTCTCGGCTCAAGTAGAGAAGTGATCACGTCAACCAATACCTTCTGATAGTTGGACCTTTGCCGGAAGTGACTTTGCTCCGGCTTCCTGCGACTGTGCCGGGGGCTTCCCCCGTTGCTGCTGCTGCTGCTGCTGCTGGCGTTGGAGGCGCTGCTGTCCTCAGCGGCTTCCGAAAGCTGCACACCGGACTGGCGGAGAACCACAAAGGTCACCTGGGCTTCACTGCCCTGTCGGGGGACGTCATAAAAAAGGAGAAGCTTAGGAGAGAAATAACCCAAACCAC
The DNA here is from genome assembly GCF_964194415.1 of Vipera berus. Taxonomy (NCBI): domain Eukaryota; kingdom Metazoa; phylum Chordata; class Lepidosauria; order Squamata; family Viperidae; genus Vipera; species Vipera berus. Next base: position 16,643,913 of record NC_138214.1, read on the forward strand.
CTTAGCACCTGATGAGTTCCTTACTCACAGAGGCTTTTAAGGACCCCCAAGGGTCTCCGGGAAAGCTAGAGGATGCTTCCATTAAGGGTTTGTTTTCAATGTGTATTTGTGGGCCTCCAATACATATCTATCTATCTATCTATCTATCTATCTATCTATCTATCTATCCATCCATCTCCATCCATCTATCCATCCATCTCCATCCATCCACATAGGATGCCCACATTTGATATATATTGAATTTCCTGTTTCTAAGGCTGTCATAAAGCCAGTTTTAAAAAATGAAATATACATTGAAAACAAATGTGTTATATATAACACACACAATTGTATGTGTGTGTGTGTGTGTGTGTGTGTGTGTGTAAAGAGAGAGACAGAGAGAGTGATGTATGTATGTATGTATGTATGTATGTATGTATATATAAACACAGGGAACTAAAATAAGTGAAATAATAGTGTTTGACTGAACAACTAGCCATTTCCACAATCAATACACAACTGTGGAATGTCGTTATTTATTATATCCCAACCTTATTATTTGTATATAAATAACTCAAGGTGACAAACACACCTAATGCTCCTTCTATTTTCCCCACCACCCTGTGAGGTGGGTTGGGCTAAGGGAGACGGACTGGCCCAAAGTCCCCCCAGGCACCAGTCATGCCTAAAGCATGAACTCATCATCTCTTGGCAATTAAGCTGCCAGCCATGCCTAAGGTGGGACTAGAACTCACAGTTCACCATTAAACCAAATTGGCTTTACGTAACTATTAAGCATGACACAGGCATGTTACAAAACAGCAGCAGTTTCTCTTTCAGCTACATAGTCTTGAATCCAAAATTTAGGGACAGAACAAGAAATCAATGTGGAAAAGGCCAAGAAGGAGTTCCTGATTCTACCTGCCCCCCAAAAATCCCTATCTTATAACAGGAGGGGTCAAGATTACGATACACATCTAAGAAAAAAAACCAGTCAGAATGGACAACTGCAGCTTACAATACATAACCTTGAAATGTTAATGCAAGTTAGCAGTTAGTTTATTCTGTCATAAAGTCTTGGATTTACCCTTAAGCCAGCTCAAGTGAATACTTAAACTGTGGCCTAAAATAATTGCTCATTTACTAATACACTTATTCCAAAGCCTGTTGATACATCACACTGGAGCACAGTGTTGTTGTTTACTCGATGCGATCCCGTAATTATGGTTTGTAAACCACAGTATAAAGCTTAAGGTTTGCACATCCCCACCAATTATGGTTTACACAATAAAAATATGAGTCAGCGTGCCGAGCTGTCAACAGAGTTTCTCTTGGCATTGTTGGAAAGAAAGACGGGATTAGTTACCCATTATCTTAATCACCAAATGGAATTCCTAAGGAACAATGCAGCATTTCTTCCCCTGCTATTTATCATCAGCATCCAAACTACGACACATACTGGGGTCTTTGATGGACTCTGAGCTTGGTAGGCTTTTTTGGGGGAGATGCTTCATTACCAAACAAGGGAGCATAAGCAGCAGCACTGGTGGGGTTACCTAGTTTGGTAATTTTTATTTTATTTTTTTATTTTAATTCCATTTATATCCCACCCTTCTCCGAAGACTCAGGGAGGCTTACAAGTCTGCGAGGAAACCACCAAACTCAGAGGTCACCAAGAAACCCACGCTTCAACCCTCAGCTACAAATATTCCCTTCTATAAATACACGTAGTCCTTGACTTATGACCACAATTGAAACAGGAATTTCCATTGCTAAGCAAGGGCAGTTGCTAAATGAATCACACCCAATTTTACAACCCTTTTGCCAGGGTTGTTAAGTGAATCACTGCAGTTGTTAAGTGAAACATCACTCATTAAGCAAATCCAGCTTCCCCACACCCCCCCCATTGACTTGCCAGTTGCAAAGTGCCCAAATTTTAATCAATGCTATAACAGCCGTAAGCATGAACAGCAGTGGAAAGTCACTTTTTTTTAGAGCCACGGTAATTCCCAACGGTTGCTAAATGAATGGTTGTAAATAAAGGAATATCTGCAAGCGGCTGCATGCTGCATTTGAGGTCTGTGGGTCTGTCTCACTACATACATTTATACCTTTTCAATCTAAGCTGAAATTTTTGCCCTCAAATGGGGGACTATCTTCCTGTTGTAGTAATCACACATTTAGCTTAAAACTTCAGTTTCTTGGAATTTTAAAAATAAAAAAGATACACCTAAGGGGTGTTTTTCTTTGTTTAATTTAAGAGGTCACTGAAGCCACGAGAGCAAGTTCTAACAATCCCGTGGCAGTGCAGGGCCCATTAAATGGTTGTGTGGTGTGCATGGTATCCTCTCATATCTTTGTTATTATAGCTTTAACTCGATTTATTTATTAAATGCATATGCCACCCATCTGACTGCAACAGCAACTCTGGGCGGGTAATTTCATTTTAACTGCATTTTTAATGGTTTTTTAATTATTGTCATGGTGGGGGTTTTTTTCCTTTTAGCCGTGTGCACCGCCCAGAGTCACAAGTATCAATCTAGTAAATAAATAAATAGATTGCTCAGTTACATAAATATTTGCTCTAACTCCTTGTATTTGTCTTTCTATTGTATGTGTGTTTCTTCACACGTGCTCGCAATCCTTACTCCATAAAATGTGGCATGGCCCAACTCTTTCCTCTTTTACCAGTAAAGATAAGTGTCCTCGACTTTTCTCCCCACATTTGTTAAGGGAATCACTGCGCTTGTTAAGTTAGTAACACGGTCGTTAAGTGAATCTGGCTTCCCCCATTGACTCTGTTTGTCAGAAGGTCGCAAAAGGAGATCAAGTGATCCCCAGGACGCTGCAACCGTCGTAAATGGGAGTCAGCTGCCAAGCAACTGAATTTAGATCACAGGACCGTGGGGACGCTGCAACGGTCGTAAGTGTGAAAAACGGTCATTAAGTCACTTTTTTCAGTGCCGTTGTAACTTTGAACGGTCACTAGATGAACTGTTGTAAGTCGAGGACTAGCTGTAATTATTTTATTTTATTGTTTAACTCCTCATCACCGCCATGAATTTACAAAGCGACCCACTTAGCTTATTTTCCCCAACCTTTCCTGCAGATTCATTTATCCCTCTTATTTCTTACTAAGCACAGGTAGTCCTCAAGTTTAGAACAGGGGCCTTCAAACCCGGCCCTTTTACGACTTGTGGACTTCAACACCCAGATTTGAAATGAAAAAAAAATAACTTGGGATCATTTTTCACTCTTATGACCATTGCAGCATCCCCGGGGTCATGTGGTTTACATTCAGATGCTTGGAAACTGACTCGTACTTATGACAGTTGCAGCGTCCTGGGGTCACGTGATCCCCTTCTGCGACCTTCTGACAAGCAAAGTCAACGAGGGAAGCCAGATCCACTTAACCACCATGTCCCTAACACAACCACTGCAGGGATTCCCTTAACAACCGTGGCAAGCAAAGTCATATCATGGGACAAAACTCACATAACAAATTTCTCACTTAGCAACATAAATTCTGGCCTCAGATGTGGTTGTAAGTCAAAGACTTATTTGTCTTTTCCCAATTCTGCAGCTGAAAATTTAAATCATCTCAGGTTTCTGTTATTTATGAAGTATTTATAAAACGCTTAACCGCATTTAGGGAAAAAAAAAACACCATGCACAAGAAGAACAAATTCCAGGAATTCCCTGCCAAAATAAAAACCAAAAAAAGCACCCAACCCCAGACTCCAATTTGCTTTGATGTGTCTGTTTCTGAGCCTACAGGAAAATGAAGCAGTGCGAGGCAATTAACCGGATTGATCGTGTGTGTGTGTGTGTGTGTGTGTGTGTGTGTGTGTGTGTGTTGCTCGTCTTGGGGAAAGACCCTGTATCCTCGCTGGCAAACACGCTCTGACTGCAGGACGAGCCACCTTCAGTCACGACAGGCGGTCCTCGGCTTACAACCCTTTGCTCAGCGACCATTCAAAGTTGCAACAGCGCTGAAAAAAGTGACTTAAGGCCAGTCTTCACATTTAGGATCGTCGCAGCGCCCCCACAGTCAGGTGATCAAAATCTGGGCACTTGGCCACTGGCGGGCATTGGCCGCCCTCGTAGCATGCTGGGGTCCTGTGAACAGCTTCCAACCAGCAAAGTTAACAAGCGCTTAACTCTGGCATAAAGGTCACAAAATCAGGTGTGACAACGATGGTCTTGCTTGGCAATGGAAATTCTGGTTCCATTCGCGGTCCAAAGTCGAGGACTTTGTATTCTCCAAGGCTGAAGAAACCCTTGACAGGATTTCCTGGACAGCTGCAGCCATCCAAAATATTTGTCAACACTACAGGATGTGGATCAAGGCTCGGTCTTGAGCTTCTCCAGATTGGAAGTAGCCCTCGATTTACAGCCACAACTGAGCCCCAAATTTCTGTTGCTAAGTGAGACAGTTGTTAGGTGAACTTTGCCTCACTTTGCAAACCTTTCCTGCCACAGTTGTTAAGTGAATCACTGCAGTTAAGTTGGTAACACCGTTATTAAATGAATCTGGCTCCCCCATAGACTCTGCTTGTCAGAAGGTCGCCAAAGGGGATCACGTCACCCCCGGGACGCTGCGACCGTCGTAAATGTGAGTCAGCTGCCAAGCAACTGAATTTTGATCACAGGACCGTGGGGACGCTGCAACGGTCTTAAGTGTGAAAAACGGCCCAAAGTCACATTTTTCAGTGCCATTGTAACTTTGAGCGGTCACTAAATGAAATGAAGGACTAGCTGTCATTATTTCATTTTATTGTTTAACTCATCACCACCATGAATTTACAAAGCAACACACTTAGCTTATTTTGCCCAACCTTTCTTGCAGATTCATTTATCCCTCTTATTTCTTACTAAGTGTTCTGTACCAGCCTGCTACCGGCCCTGCAGCAAAAGCAGGGACGACCCCTTTACAAACGGCAAGAGGCTGGAATAAAGCCTGCCAAATTTATTAACATAAAACAAGAGCAAGACAAGACACCAACCATAAAAAACGAGCTAAGAAGCAGGAACAATCCAAGCGGTTGCCTTCAGCAAACCAGCCCTCCCACACATTCCCCTTATATAGAGTTCAGGGCGTGGCTTCTCTCTGCCTCCTTCTGAGGTGCCCCATTGCCTTCCTCTGTTTACTCCTGACTGACTGCCTCCTGCGTCGGGCGTCCTTGAACAGGGCCAGCTGTGGGTCATCTTCATCCACGCTGTCAGGCTCACACAGCTGGGTCTCCGTCATGACCAGGTGGGAGGGGCCTGGCTGAGGGCTCTGCGGAGCCTCAAGGCCATCATCAGCAAGCTCTTCAACACCCCCCCTCCTCCTCCTCCTCTGAGTCGTCTGACCCAACTCCCGAACCCACAGGCTGACCCTGAATCACAACACTAAGCACAGGTAGTCCTCAAGTTTAGAACATGACCCTTCAAACCCGGCCCTTTTACGACTTGTGGACTACAATTCCAACTTCAAGTCACTTTTCTCCAGCGCTGTTGTTCCTTCGAACGGTCACTAAGTGAAGTGTTATCAGTAGAGGGCTACCTGTCTGCTGTCCTTCAAACTCACCTGGATGATCTGGGCAGCTGCTTCTGGCGTCCCTTGGCGCAGATCCTGACCGTTGATAGAAAGGACTTTGTCGTTCTGACGCAGCTTCCCGTTCTTGGCTGCCAATCCTCCGTCTAACAAGTCCAGGATGAAGATCCCAGGTTCGTCGTTTTTTCTGATCAGTTTAATGCCCAGGGGTTCAGATCGGTCTCTTTTGACGAGCACCACGTGGACCACTTCCTGGTTCACGACTGGCGGCCCTGTCCGGTTGGTGAAGCCCTTCTCTTGAAGCACCAGAAGGCGGAGCTCCTCGCAGGGCTGGCGTAAGAGCGAGATGGCTTGGCAGTGGCTCACGCTGCTGATGTTCACACCGTTCACCTGGGAGAAGGGCAGAAACAGCGGCTGGTCAGAAGATGGCCTCCTAAAGGCCCTTCCCTCCTTTCTGCATCACGGGCAAAAGAAAACAACGGGGTGTAAGCGCTGTAGGAAGGAAATCCTACGACGAAGCAGGGGACTTCTCCAGGAGTTTGTCCTGACTTGCTTCCATAAGAGCAAATAAAATAGGATGAGAGCAAGAGCACTTAACTTATATACCGCTTCACGGGGCTTTACAGCCCCTCTCTAAGCAGTTTACAGAGTCGGCCTGTTGCCCCCAACAATCCGGGTCCTCATTTTATCAACCTCGGAAGGATGGAAGGCGGAGTCAACCTTGAGCCCCGTCAGGATCAAACTGCTGGCAGTGGGCAGTGAGCTAGCCTGCAATACTTCATTCTAACCTCTGTGCAATCACAGCTCAGTAGGAGGAAAAAGAGGGAGGGAGCGAAGGAAGGAAGGAAGGAAGGAAGGAAGGAAGGAAGGAAGGAAGGAAGGAAGGAAGGAAGGAAGGAAATGGGAAAGGCAGGGAAGGTATTAATAGCACTAGATTTATATACTGCTTCATAGTCCTTTACAGCCCTCTCTAAGCAGTTTACAGTCAGCATGTTATTCCCAACAATCCAAGTCCTCAGTTTACCGACCTGGGAAGGACGGAAGGCTGAGCCACCCTTGAGCCAGTCAGGATCGAACTGCTGGCAGCGAGCAGTGAGTTAGCCTGCAATTCTGCATTCTAACCACTGCATCACCATGGCTCGCATTATTCTGAAATATGAAATATACTGGTTGTGCCAGAGGTCATTCATGGAGGACAGCTGCAGATCATGGCCAGGGAAGGTCATGAAAATCCCTTATGAAAGTAAGGAAGACAACGGACCAATGGCAGCATTTTTTCTCTCTCATAAAAATCAGAAAAAGTAAACCGGAAAAGTTGCAAAGGTACGTAGTACACAGGTGTTCATTCAAAAAGCTTAGCAAAGCTCTGTCCAGCTCCCACACACCTCCGACCTCCGTGTCTATTTTATGCCTTCCACTCCTACCATTCCTCCTTGCTTTACAATTAGTCCTTGACATTCGTTCTGTGACCGTTCCAAGTTACGCCACTAAAAAAAAGTGACATGACCGTTTCTCACACTTATGACCACTGCAGCATCCCCAAGGCCACATGATCAAACTCCAGACACTTGGCAACTGGTTCCTACTTCTGACCGCTGCCGTTTCCCCTTTTGCAACCTTCTGACAAGTCAATGGGGAAGCCAGATTCATTTAACAACCGTGTTACTACCTGAACGGTTATAGCGATTCATTCAATAACCGGGGCAAGAAAGGTTGTAAAACAGGGTGATAATCCTTTAACAACTGTCTTGCTTAGAAATTTTGGGCTCCATTGTGATCGTAAGCCAAGGACTATCTTGTACAACCTTCCAAAAAATCTGATTAAGATCTGCTACAGCCAATTATCAACAAGTCATGTTGCCTCGATGTTTTCATGACAGCAAAACCCACCTCCAGGATGTGGTCTCCAGGCGCGAGTTTTCCATCTGTGGCTGCCACGGAATCCTGAAATATCTCCTGCACAACTATGTTCCCGAGAGGTGTGTCTTTGCCACCGACTATACGCATGCCAAGCTCTTCCTCGGGGTCCTCTCGGCGGAGTTCGATTGTGCTCGTCTCCGCCAGAAGACTTGCTCTCTGAGGTAAATCTGACAGAGCAAAGTCAGAAAGTGTATGTCAGGATTAAAGTGCTGGATTATTTTTTTTTTAACAATTTACAGCAAATACGGCAACCTGCATCCATCCCATCCTTTCTCACCAGTAATCCTGCAATCTCCAACTTTTTGAAGATGCAATTTTGTATCTAGAGTTTGTCCTTCCTCGTTTCTAGCAGCTAGTACCTAAACCCCGGAATAACTTGACTTCAGGTCTCTGAAATCTACTTTGGAAAAGCTTTCAAAGCAGAAAAGTTTGGAAAAACTTTGACCCACTATATTTGTGAGCCAAGATGCGTAAGTAGAAGTGTTATTACGAATGAAAATTACAAGACACAATTTTCATTTTGAACAACATAATCCCACAGTCCTGTTCCATCAACGCAAGTATAACCATAAGAAGAACAGAATTACAAACTTTAATTAAAGTTTTTTTTGCAATTCTACAAAAAATTCATACAGATTTATCTACCATAAATCTCACTCTGCCTTCTGGCTAGTTTACACTCCCAATTAAAATTTTTAACTGATATAGAATTTTTCCTGGATATCTTAAAACTCTTAAAAGGAACATAAAATGGAAAAAGAGGCCAAATATATTTTTGCATTTTGCCTCCTTGTTACATCTGCAAGTACTAATTGTCCATTGTCCATTCGTGATAATGGCCTATAGACAGACATTACAGGGTTAAAATAAAAAAATAATGCCTCTAATTTAGTATGTTGACAACAGATAACAATATGTGTGGTTTCAGTTCAGTTGGTGGGTATTTGCTGTGTAAAAATCTTGTCTTGTTACTGTTTATGAAGATAATGAACAGCCACATGTCTGGAATGGTATAGGGACTCCTGCTTGAACAGGGGGGTTGGACTAGAAGACCTCCAAGGTCCCTTCCATCCCGGTTATTCTGTTAAATGGAAGCCTGCACTGAGTACTCCTTAATGTGCATAAAAGCTAAGCGCTGTGACTGAATTTTTAGGAGTCCTTCCAATTGAAATTCTGGTTTTGTTGACATGGTTACAGTGCATCACTTGGCCAAAAAATGCTCAGATGCATTTCTGCACATGAGAAAGACTGATAAACTGATGAAGGACAATCAACGTATCACTCAAAGGGACATTTGGCATTTCACAGGAACATGTGGCTCATGTCACCAATGTTCTTCAATATGGGAAGGCTTGTGCAAAGATGAAACGCGGGTGGGTGAGTGGAGAGCTTCGCAGCTGAAAATTGCTAGCAGAGAACAGATAACAGAATAGCAGAGTTGGAAGGCACCCTGGAGGTCTTCTAGTCCAACCCATTGCTCAGGCAGGAAACCTTTTACCATTTCAGGCAAATGGCTGTCCAGTCTCTTCTTAGAAACTTCCAGTGTTGGAGCATCCACAGCTTCTAGAGGCAGGTAGTTCCACTGGTTAATTGTTCTCACTGTCAGGAATTTTCTCCTTAGTTCTAAGTTGCTTCTCTCCTTGGTTAGTTTCCATCCGTGGCTTCTTGTCCTGCCTTCAGGGGCTTTGGAGAACAGCTTGACCCCCTCTTCTTTGGGGCAGCCCCTTCAAATATTGGTTAAATATTGGTTAAAATATTGGTTCTCTTGGTTAAACTAGCCGTGCCCAATTCCTGCAACCATTTTCATCTTATGGGAATGAAAGAGCCGTGGAGTCCTTGGTGCTCTCTGAGGCTGGTATTTTTTTGCAGGCGGTTCATTCTCATCGTCGGTGCTAGCGGTTGAATTCCGGAGTCCAGAATTCTACCCTGAGCTACGTGCATTTTTCCCATGGGAATGAAAGAAACAATGAGAAGGAAGAGAAGGACAGCTGGCAAAACATGGGATCATATATTTATTTCTATCCCGCCTTTATTTTTTATAAATGACTCAAGGCAGCAAACATCCTTAATACTCCTTCCTCCTACTATTTTCCCCACAACAACAACCCTGTGAGGTGAGTTAATTTGAGAGATATTGAATGGCCCAAGGTCACCCAACCAGCTTTCAAGCCTAAGGCAGGACTAGAATTCACCGTCTCCCAGTTTCTGGCCTAGTGCCTTAACCGCTAGACCAGGGGTAGGCAACCTTTGCTCTTTTATGACTCGTGGACTTCAACTCCTGCAGTAGACCGACCTGGGAAATGAATGTCAGTTTACAGCATATAATTACAAAGTTTCCATGGGGAAAAAATAATAAATCTAGTCTTTGCAAGCAAAATTCATGGTGACAATTTTCAGGGAGGCAGATGGTGTTATTCCCAAGGATTTCCTTGAATTTGGAACCACTATCAACTCAGAGCAGAGGGCCGCAACCCTTGACATTTTGAAACAATGATTAAGTTCAGAATCAGAAGAAGGAAATTGAGCTGCAACGTGGCCACACTACTCGCACACTTCATGAACCACCCCAAGAGGAGAACTTGAAAATTTGAATCTCACTTTTTCATTCCCTACAGCAGGGGTCTACAAACTCGGCAACGTTAAGACTTGTGGACCTCAACTCCCAGAATTCCGCAAGTCTTAAAGCTGCCAAGGAGAAAAAACCGAAATAATGCCTTTGAAAGGTAAATTGCATCACATTCTGAGAACCCACAGAACTAGAAGATAAACACAATTTTGTAAATTAAAATTACAGATTTGCCATCAATCAGATCAGTGGATATTTATTAAGGCAGTCCTCAAGTTACAACCAAATTGAACCTGAAATTTCAGTCATGAGTCACGATGGACATATTAAGCAGCAGGTGACTATGTGACCACATCTGATTTTATTATCTTTTTTGCGCGGGTTGTTAAACAAGGACATTATTCACTAAAGGGGCAATTTTTTTGCTGGCAACCAGAAGTAAACAACCAGAAACATGGAATAGAATAGAGCTGGAAGGGACCTTGGAGGTGGGCTGTCCCCTGACACCACTGGATGACCTCGCCAGGACCCGCTGCCTTGGAAGAGTCACTTGTCTGGAATGGTATAGGACAGGGGTAGGCAACCTTGGCTCTTTTATGACTCATGGACTTCAACTCCCAGAATTCCTGAGCCAGCATATCTGGCTCAGGAATTCTAGGAGTTGAAGTCCACGAGTCATAAAAGAGCCAAGGTTGCCTACCCCTGGTATAGGGCCTCTTCTTGAGCAGGGGGTTGGACTAGAAGACCTCCATGGTCCCCCTTCCAACTCTCTCGTTCTGCTCTGTTATTCTGGAAACTTGCTCACACGTGCTCCTACACCAGCCTTCACTTCTCCAGCAGCCTAAGAGATGCACACCTACCTTCTTCGCTCCCAACAAAGGCTGGGTTCACCACTCCAGGGTCTGGGGTCTCTGGCGACAGAACAGCAGCTCCTGAGCTTCCGGTCTCTGAAGAGGACCCTCCATTTGATACCTCGGGATCTTTGACGACCTTTGCTTCCAGCCTGGAAAGAGACTCTCCCTTCGCCCTGGACTGAGGGTTCCTCTTCCTTTCCAGGCGCGCCGTGTATTTCTTGAAGCCAGGGCACCTGCATTAGACAGCAAAACCGATTCCCAAAAGAGTTCCATGTCTGTCTTGGGTCCAAGTTTGGGTGGAAACAGATGTTTTCCACCATCCAAACTCTATTAAGAACAGCAATCAGGTTAATAAGTGCAGCAGAAAGTCTAAGCCAGGGGTAGGCAACCTCGGTTCTTTTATGACTCCTGGACTTCAACTCCCAGAATTCCTGAGCCAGCATGGCTCAGCTTGGAAACCTCTCCCTTTCCCCTCAGCATGGCTGGCTCAGGAATTCTGGGAGTTGAAGTCCACGAGTCATAAAAGAGCCGAGGTTGCCTACCCCTGAATGTGATGTTGTAAGCGTGAAAAATGTGTGACCCTGTGTTTTGGCTGGAAAGGACAGCAAGTCACAAGGCAATCAACACTGACAAAGTTCTAGCTTAAGTATCAAATGCCAAACAACAAGTACAGGCAGTCCTCGGCTTACAACAGTTCATTTAGTGACCGCTGAAAGTTACAACGGCACTGAAAAAGTGACTTATGACCATTTCTCCCACTTATGGCAACAACTCTTATTTATGATGGTTGCAGAGTGTCCCAGGATCATGTGATTCCCCTTTTGCAACCAGTACCAATGCTGTCCACCAGGTCAAATGTGTGTTTAAAATCAAGGCTATAGGTAACTTACAGGTATCTTAAGCTTTGTCAATTTTAAAATTTAAATTTAAGCAAAGGACCAGTTCTATACAATTTTGTAGTCATCTGGATTAAAAAAATAGGCCAAGCGGCAATGGATTGCTTATTTAATTTAAGATAGATAGATAGATAGATAGATAGATAGATAGATAGATAGATAGATAGATAGATAGATAGATAGATAGATAGATAGATAGGCAGGCAGGCAGGCAGGCAGGCAGGCAGGCAGGCAGGCAGACAGACAGACAGACAGACAGACAGATAGATATAGATAGATATATAGATATAGATATAGATATAGATATAGATATAGATATAGATATATCTTAAGATATATATAGATATATTCAAGATATGTCTTGAGTATTTTGAACACCTTGCCGGCCCAAATGTTTTTGCCTGTATCAGCCCAAACTCAGGCCGTCCACCATATATATATGGTCTAAGACAGTGATGGTGAACTTTTTAGAGACCGAGCGCCCAAACTGCAACCCAAAACCCACTTATGTATCGTCGGTTGCCGGGTGGGCGTGGCCCATTGGGTGGGTGTGGCTGTGGTGGTTAACGGCAGACTGGGTGGGACTAAAAAGTTCAATCAATTCCAACTTTGCAAGATCTTTTTTTTTCCCCCGCGAGAAGTTGAAATTGATTGAACCTTTTTTTTTTTGCACATGGTGGCAGAGGCCTAAAGCGAAAAAGTTTTATAAAACCCAGCTGAAGGCTAGGACTGAGGCAACGGGGAGAGTGCCCACAGAGAGGGCTCTGTGTGCCACCTGTGACACCCGTGCCATAGGTTCACCACCACGGGTCTAGTATCCAAGGGGCTGGACTAGAAGACCTCCCGAGTCCCTTCCAACTCTGTTATTCTGTTTTCAAAAAACACCCTTTAATAACTCCCTACCTAAATTTCTCAATTCAACTTCTTCCACCCAAGTTCCTCTCCCCGCCCAACCTTTTTTAATTAGCTTCAGTTTCTTCCCAAAACTAAAAGGCAACTAAGCAGAATGTCATCCTAGAGTCATTCTGACACCTAATGACTTTTGAGCTCAGTCGTGTGGACAGAAAATGAGTCACTCGAGGACGTTTCCCTCTGAATGTGTCATTCTTATGTGCAACCTTCAGCACAAGGCTGACAGAAAATGGTTAAGTTCCTAACCGTGTCAAGGATAAAGAATAACCTGCAAGCGCCGCTGAGGCCGCAAGGAAAAATTAGGCACACCTGTTCTTCAAATGAGCTTCGAGTTCACACCGTTGCATCGTCTGTGCACAGTCTTCTTGAAAAGGACAAAGGACAATGAGCTTATCCAGCAGATTCCGTACCAACAAGCTAGACCTCCGGCAGTTCTGGAAGGACAGTTTCTTCCGATCCATAGGACAGAAGTTGTACTCCTGCATGAAGTTTTCAAGACATATGAAACAGTAGGTGTGCCCACAAGGCGTGTCCATCGGCTGGAGCAAAGGCTGAAGGCAAATGTGACAAGTCAAGTCATCATCTACTTCATCTTGGAAGTTGTAAAGATGATTGTCTGGCAACAGGTGAATTTGTCCACATTCATGGCAGAGATCCCGAGCTTTGGAGACCGGCTCTCCTCCCGCAGGATTGGCCATGGCGTCAAACGTTTAATGAGCCGACGTCAGCCGCTCTTCCTTTTCAGCTGGCGTGGATGAACAGCAAGTTCCTAAAATGAAAAGAGAAAATGAGAACTGTACCGCTTTAGATCAGGCTAGATTGGTAAAATCACCCATAGGATGGTCAAATTCCAATCTTTTCTCTCTCTTTTTTTTTACAATTTTTTAAATTAATTTCCCAATATTACAATTATATTGCCAATGCTGCAAACATTGACGTGTTTTTGCACTGACGATATAAGAGGCAGCCTTTTGCTTAAGCTGCTTCGCTTTGAATCACAGAAGGGAGGGAAATGTCAAACGGCTATTTTGAGAAGAGAAGAAATAGCCGTGCACAGAAAGGGAAGTGAAACTTCATATGTAAAACTAATTGGACAACGTGATTAATGACGTGTAAACAAGGGTGGGAATTGTGTATGATAGGATGGGTTTGGGGGGAGAGGAGATTTCAGATTCTGGCATCCCTCTATGAGTGCCGATGTTTCGTTTCATTACTAAAACTTTTTAGATAAACAAGGCCTGAATTTTGTTTGAACTGTCTCATTAATTGGAAACATGGCATCTATCTTTGAAAAGCAACGTGGTGTCTGGGTTACCACAGTTCCATTTCACACAGATGTATGTTATTACAAATCTCCAATTTGTTGTAGCCAATAGTTCCTCTCTTTTTTCCTTTAATACATATTGTCTCTTATCTAAATTAACATACTTCTTATTCTATCCATCAGCTATTTAACAAATTCCAATCTTTTCTGGGGTGGGGGAAACAGACTTTCACATTGCACGGTTTCCTCTGAAGTACTCTGGAAAGCCAAAGAGATGAGCTTGAAGGGAATATTCAGAAGCCTTTACAGAAATCAGAAGGGCAGAATCATTTCTTAAGCCCGGGAAAGGAGATGGTATTAGGAAGAAGTTCGGGCTGGCTTCTCCCTGACTCAGTGGGGGGAGAGAGGAAAAACACAACCAGATTTGTAAAGTTCAGTTAATCTAATCTAGTTCAATAAAGCACAATTCGTGTGCAATCCGCTGTTTTCATCTACCAAGGATGGCTGACAAATACCCCACATCTACTGTAAACATGAAATAGAAAAGGATTTTATTTATTCCACAAGGAGTCCTTGACTGAATCGAGCCCAACATTTTTGTTGTTAAGTGAGAAATTTGTTAAGTGAGTTTTGCCCTGTTTTATGGCTTTTTTAAACCACATTTGTAAAGTGAATCACTGCATTTGTTAAATTAGTAACGTGGTTGTTACGTGAATCTGGCTTCCCCGTCGACTTTGCGTGTCAGAAAGACACAAAAGGGGATCACATGACTCCAGGACACTGCAACCGTCATAAACGTGAGTCGGTTTGTCAAGTATCCAAATGTAAATTGCACGACCATGGGGATGCCGCAACAGTCACAAGTGTGAAAAATGGTCATAAGTCACTTTTTTCAGTGCCGTCGTAACTTCAAACGATCACTAAACAAACTGTTGTTAAGTCAAGAATTACCCGTATTTGTAAAACAAAAATGTGATTTTCTAAAGCACAGTTAACTAACATGTAATGGCATGAACATGTAATTCAATGATCCCTAGCTTTCCAATTTTGTCCATTGACGGCAAGATTTCTTAGAAGCCAGCAGGAGAACACATCGATTAAAAGAGGAAGAAAGACGAACGCAATCTACGACCCACCTTGTACATTGAACTGAAAGATATTTTCTGGTATATTAAAACTAATAACTGCAATTGGATTGAAAGGATATACACGACTAGACGCATATCCGATCTAGTCTTAACTAGTCTAGACCAGAGGTCCCCATCTTTTGGGGCACCAGGGACTGGTTCTGTGGAGAGAGGTTTTTCTGCAGACCGGAGGGGGCCTGGTATCGTGTACTGCCTGCGTCCCGTGGATGGGGCTTTGCTTGTTTGCGTGGCCTGGTTTCTAGCATGTTGTGGCCCAGTGCCGGTCCACAGACCGAGAGTTGCGGACCCCTGGTCTAGACAAGTAGGTAAGATGTCAAGTATGCAAATCAAAACAAACTATACATGGGAGAAACTGAAATATTTATAGGGGAAGGAAGGAAGGAAGGAAGGAAGGAAGGAAGGAAGGAAGGAAGGAAGGAAGGAAGGAAGGAAGGAAGGAAGGAAGGAAGGAAGGAAGGAAGGAAGGAAGGAAGGAATGAATTCTAAGATTTAAAAAGAAACACTCTGAGCCTTTTTATTGTTTGGTCCTGCATTAATCAGTTAATTTCTGCCTGAACATCACCATTCTTCTTGATCTATTTTAGAGAAGGGGTGGGGATCTACGGCCCTTTATAACTTGTGGACTTCAACTCCCAGAATTCCCAAGCCAGCATGCCAAGCCAGCCAAGTCATAAAGAAGCCATAGATCCCCACCTCTGATTTAGAGTTTCATCACTGAGCATTCATTCAGTTTTTTAGCATTCAAGCAACTGCTGGATGTAGCTTCAATAATCTCTTTGACACATCAAACGAAGCTGCTTTAAATTCCTGGAAATCAGACTTGAAGCTGGAGATAAAAGGTAATCCACACCTGTCTGCAAACCGGGAAATTGAGCAGCCTTCTTGGAGACAACAAGCTCCAACTGGTCAATTGGGTCTCCTGAAAAAAGAATCTTACAGTCAACGCTCCTTCAGTCTGCAACGCTAAACATGTATTTAATGGGGGTTTCAATTAATTTTGTTGAAGATTTCGTTTCATTATTGTGGATTTCATTTATTCAGTTTTTCTACTTGGGTACGGAGAAAGGGAGGGGGGGTCCCCTACAGGCCTAGCCCACCCTTTTTTTCAAGCCTGCCTTAAGAAAGCTTGGTTCCCTGGGAAGTTTTTAAAAATGGCTCTATTAGAAGGGCAACAGTAAAAATGCCAATTTTTATTGGCAACACAGAGCCGCAACAAACAACCTACATCTATACCAAGCACATTTTTAGCTTCTGCAAAGCCCTGAGGTTTTCTGTCACTATCACCTGCATATCTGAATCTATTCCAAAATATTCTGCAAACCACAGCAGACACTCAAGAACAAAGAAATCAGTTTTGGATAACTTCCAGAGAATAAAAATGGAACCCTTCTAGAGGTGCAAATATTCTAGAAAAAATTGATACCATGAGGCTGGGGGAGGGAGTATTGTTTTTCATCATTTTCCAGAAAAAAGGGAAAGTTGGAGAAAACTTCAATTGATGCGATATTCATTTTCATACTATGCTGATCTAAGTTTAGATCAATGCGGTATCTTCCTGCCTTGTCAGAATGCACTGGTTAGTCAAATCTCATTCTCCATTCTCTTGCCTTGAAACAAAAAAACATCATTCTGATTTTTGAAGATTTTTTTTTAAAGGGAACAGTAAGAGCCCAATGGCTGAGGTTTTCCCAACCTCCAAAACCAAAAGCCAAAAAACTGCAGAAGCATAGTAAGGTCTGCTGGGTGTCACATCCAGCGTGAGAGTTATTGAACTAGGGCAGGGGTAGGCAACCTTGGCCCTTTTATGACTCGTGGACTTCAACTCCCAGAATTCCTGAGCCCCGGCCCTAACCCTAACTCATGCTGGCTCAGGAATTCTGGGAGCTGAAGTCCACGAGTCATAAAAGAGCCAAGGTTGCCTACCCCTGTACTAGGGAATGCATCAACTCCCTTTGGCAGCTAGCTACCCATGGGTTCCTCCACGCCCTCCTTTCAAGGGTGATTTGGTATAACAAATGTCTCACTTAGCAACAGAAATGTTGGGTCATAACCCGAGAACTACCTGCATACGCAAGGAACAGGATGAGAAAACATGATTGGAGCCCAGGCAGTCACATCTATCACACCTGCCCAGAGGATCTTAAAGCAGCAGCCCAATTTGCACAGCTCCTTTTGCAGTTGCCATGTGACCACAGAGAACGATGTGTCTGGCTTGAGATGGTATGGACAGGTGCTCTGCGCACACCTACATACGTTCCACATCACACCTTGCTCTTCAAAACCAGCCCAGCTCTACTGGTTGGTTAAAATTATTCACTACAATATTAGCAAGTTGCTCATTCTTGGTTTTTTTTACCATGCCTGCCTCATGGTGCTTTTCACCTTTAATTGAGTCACACAACCTTCTCTAGGTATTTACTTAATCAGTAATTTCAGGAAACATTTGAAAGAAACAAAGCAAGGCGTCTTTTTAGTTGAGTTTTATTTCGATTGAATTTTCAATCGACAAATAAACAATGGAACACAATGGTCCAAAGGAAGTCTGCTTTTTTTTAACTTTTGTATTTAATTAAGTTTTGAGAATTTGCTTCTACAGATGGTTACCCACTCAATATATCGCTAGCCAGTTCTAATTTAGAATTTAGATCTAATTTAATTTTCTAGTTCTAATCCTAATACCTCTGCAAGCCTGCGCATAGTTAATTCTGTAATCATTTCGACGAAAAGCAGAAGAAAAGCAAATTGCCAGATAGGAATATGAGGCAGGAGGTACAACATTCCAGAACAAACCAGGGTAGCAACCCCCAATACTGCTTTGGTGTGTAGTAGATAAAAAGATATAACTAAGCCTGCTGGCTGAGATATATTCTGTTTTTACAGCCAAGACTGCCAAACAATTCCACCAGAGATTAAGAACAACGGACATATGCAACAAATCAGTGTCCTATATGGAAACCAGAAAAACCAGGAGTTTACAGGACCAAAGGATCTTTCCCCAAAAGAAGGATTTGCAAAACCCTTCCAACATTTCTTTCCTACTGAGTTCACTAACAGCCAACTTCACAGTACCATTCGTGGAATATTGAAATGCCTTTCTGTCCCATATGGGTCAGAATCTAATCCTACTGTAAGGTAAAGGTAAAGGTAAAGGTTCCCCTGCACATGCGTGCTAGTCGTTTCCGACTCTAGGGGCCGGTGCTCATCTCCGTTTCAAAGCTGAAGAGCCAGCGCTTGTCCGAGGACGTCTCCGTGGTCATGTGGCCGGTATGACTAGACGCCAAAGGCGCACGGAACGCCGTTACCTTCCCACCGGAGTGGTCCCTATTTTTCTACTTGCATTTTACGTGCTTTCAAACTGCTAGGTTGGCAGAAGCTGGGACGAGTAACAGGCGCTCACTCTGTTACGCAGCACTCAGGATTCGACCCGCCAAACTGCTGACCTAACTGCGTCCTAACCCACTGAGCCATCGCGTCCCTAATCCTACTGTAACCTACTCAAAATCACACCATTCACAGCCTACAAAGAGTCAGAGAACTTTTGCTTTCCAATTTGTGGGTGCTGATGCCTGTAAATTGTAAGCTGAGGGTGCCCTGTATTCTCTTCACGAGGGAAGAGAGAGAAAGGAAAAAGAAGCAATAGGTATGTTAAGGAAAGTATAATCATTTTATAAGCTGGGCTGGGCAACTATCCCAACTTTAAAACATGTGGACTTCAACTCCCAGAATTCCCAAGCCAGCATGGCTGATTCAGGAATTTGGAGAGTTGGTACACAGGTACACAGGACCCAGATTGTTGGGGGCAATTAAGCTGACTTTGTAATAATGCCGCTTGGGGTGGGTGTGTGAAAGCCCTAATAAGCAGGCATATACATAGAATGAAGGCTACTGCTAAGCTTGTAAACCGCCCTGAGTCTTTGGAGAAGGGCGGGATATAAATGGAATTAAAATAAAAATAAAAATAAAAAATAAAGTTGCCATAGATGCCTACCCCTGCTAAAAAAGATCTAGTGACCCAAACAGGAGAGACTTTGTCCAGAGTCATCCTCTGAGCATTGAGGTCAACTGGGAATTCAAGTTTGGTCCAAATTCAACGAAGTCTCCTTTGCTTTAGGAAAGACAGAAAGTGATACTTTGGACATTTGAGCTCAATTTGTTCTTAACCCAGGAAGAAATGGGCGTTATTATTCTAGATCAGGATTTTCCTGACACAGAACCAAGTTTTTTATTTTTATTTTCAAAACTCTATTGTACTATGAACCAACAGACAAAACTACACTCACTTCCTGGTATTCCCCAAAGGAGAGTTAGTTTACAAAGCCAACCAGAAAAAGAAGCATGTGTGACTTCTATAAAAACACGGGGCTGGTGGAGAATCCAAGATAGGACACAGGAGGAAAATAAAAGGGTTTCAAATCCTCCTGACCCACAACCCAGTAACAGCCAGAGCAACGAGCCCAGAATTACTTTCATTCTTCAGCTGTGGCAAATTTGCCCTTTGTGGTTACCGGTAGACAATTAATTATCTCTTATTCATTACCTCTCTGCATAGTGAAACGCTGTATTTATTTATTTCTTAAACATTTCTAACTAATGAATTCTGGGCAGGGTTCCATGTCTTAAATTAGATCCAACGTATGCCCAACAAATACTCAAGAGTCCACCCTGAGCTCGGGCCAAAAGAAGAGCTGTAGGTAGACCAGACCATGAAATCAACACCACCACAACCATATTTTTTTTGAGATTGGCTATAAGAACAGAAATTTGCAAGTCTGATCATGCTGCGTCTTCTCCTTCCTCTGAGGGAGGCATCTGTCTCAGCAGCTTCTGAACATGATCTAAACATGTCCTGCACTATTTTGCCTCAGCAACATCACTTGAGTGTCTCCATGTAGGTCATCTTCCTTGCCCTCTAACAACAAGGGCCTCCAAACTTGGCAACTTTAAGACTTGAGGACTTCAACGGTGCTCTATCACTGGAGGTATTTACAAAGAGGTTGGACAGCCATGTATCCAGAATGGTGTAAGGCAGGGGTCTTCAAACGTGGCCCTTTGATGACTTGTGGACTTCAACTCCCAGAATTCCTCAGCCAGCATGCCTGGCTAAGGAATTCTGGGAGTTGAAGTCCACAAGTCATCAAAGGGCCACGTTTGAAGACCACTGGTCTCCTGTTTGAGCAGAGGGTTGGACTACAAGACCTCCAACGTCCTTTCCAATACCATTATTCTGTATTCTCTGCACACACAATTACTGATTGGAATCACTCACTTAGGCAAGAGGGTTTTGCTGCCAACAGCCATCACTAACATTAATCACTTTAACTAACAGTACAAAGATACTGTTGATGGTACCGAGTTACTCTGAGAGATTCCAAAGGATTACTATCTGATTAGGGCAGGTAGCATTGCCTCCTCCTCACACAAGGAAGTGTTAATTATCTTACACCCTGTCTGACCACCAAAAAGAACCAGAAAAATGCACAGCTCAAGCCTACTGACTCAAACTGCAGAGAACCCTATCCACTTCCTCATGTTCCACATGCTTGAAAGAATCCAGATCACATCACAAGACTCTGCCTTGTTCAACCCCAGGGGCCCTGCCCTAATTATTCCAGCCCAGAATAAATACAAGGTACTCTGCTCATGATTTATCAGGCATACCAGCAAGAGGTTCGTCCCAGCCATCTTTCCACAGCAGGATCCAGATTAAAGCTGCTGAAGATAGCTGCTAGGCCAGAATTTGCAGACATGAACCAAAGTTTTTCCACTGTTATCACCAGTGCACAGGTTCAGACTTAGCTCTTACCAGAACTCAAGTCAATGCCACTTCTGCTTTTCGCTATGATGCTATGCAGCTGTCCAGTTGGTTCATATCCCACAGTTCCTCATGGAATTAGTGACTAGTAAGTGGTCTCTCTGGAGCTCTGACTGCCTCTATCCCATAGACCAGTGTTGCCCAAACTTTCCAGCTCGGCAGACTGGCAGAGGCGACAGCAGGGTAGGGGAAGAGGGGATGGTTTCATGCATGCGTGCACCACTTTCACAAATGCAGCTTTGCACACACATGCTCGCCCATCACTTCCACAGCCCGGTTCCAAACAGGCTGCAGCCCAGCACTGGACCGCAGACCGGGGTTCGGGGACCCCTGCCACAGACTGAGCAAACAGAAGTGGCCCAGAGCACAGGTATTGATCAATCCTGAGGAATGTCTGCTGGAGAACAGGTTATCGAAGGGATGTAAAAACATCTGCATCGTGACATTATCACAAAAAATAGGTAAATATTTGGGCCACTGCACGCAAAGTTTGATAAAACACTTTCACCGTTGTTTGAGCTTAGCGGGAAATTGCTTCTACAACAGCAAACCATGCTTTGGTTCTCAGTGGTTAAAATTTTGATTTACCACAAATCTCTCTTTTTAGACCTTAAGATGCCTAATCTGTTCTTGGGAGAAGAGGACATAAATAAAAGTTGGCGTAAGAGCTACAAGGACCAAGCAAAGAGCCCGAGGTTTTATTCTGTAATAATAAATGGCGGACATGTTAAGCCCCCTCCTCCCCTGCTTTTATTCCATTAAGGTGCTTTAATAAAAACAGATGTAAGCTCTGAATCCTGGAACTATTAATATATATAAAACCTGAGGTTTATAGTTGGGAGTAGCTAGATGTGGCTTTTCCAGTATCTGTAATAAAACTAGCTTATAAAAAGCAGTGACCTTGAAATTCTGGCTCTTAGCCTTTTAATTCAAGCACTGCCCTAAAGGAAGATCTATTTCTTATTCTGATTGGTGGATACATGGGCCTGTCTCATTGCTGATGTCCAAATTGAGCACACTGGCTTTTTTCAGGCTATAATTGGGAGAAAGCCGCAATCAGCTTAACCTTTATCACTGACCAGGGTTCCATAAAGCACCATTTGGAAACCCGCAATTCAGCACAATGCAGATACAAATGCATTTAATAGGTTAGCAGCCTGCTCAAAGTACAAATATTAATTATAGGAAGGTACTCAAATTGCCTCATTTTCCCATGCAATTTTAATAAATTGAAAGATGATGCAGCCAAGACACAACAGTATATCTTGACCCCATTGAATATTTGCATTTAATAGGATACATTTAATATGGTAATACAACTAAAATAGCTCTAAAAAAGATGCCATTAGAAAAATACTGCAGCACTGGACTGTACAGTGAGAAGGAACTGAAATTATGGCAAAGATCAGAAAGAAGAAATGACAGCTAAACAGGAAGTATCAGCTGATGACAAAGGAACATTTCTTGCAGTAAAGGCTGTACATAAACACATACAATTGCCACCTGGTGACTAATGACATCTGATCTTGAAAAGTCTGGTTAATAGTAGTAGTAGTAGTAGTAGTAGTAGTAGTAGTAGTAGTAGTAGTAGTAGTAAAGTTGGAAGGGACCTTGGAGGTCATCTAGTCCAACCCCCTGCTCAGGCAGGAAACCCTACACCATTTCAGACAAATAGTTGTCCAGTCCCTTTTTAAAAACTTCCAGTGTTGGAGCATTCACAACTTCTGGAGGCAGGTTGTTCTACTGGTTAATTGTTCTGTCAGGAAGTTTCTCCTTAGTTCTAGGTTGCTTCTATCTTTGATTAGTTTCCATCCATAGTTTCTTGTCTTGCCTTCAGTTGCTTTGGAGAATAGCTTGACTCCCTTTTCTTTGGGGCAACCCCTGAGATATTGGAAGACTGCTATCATGTCACCCCTGGTCCTTCTCTTTATTAAACTGGACACACCCAATTTCAGCAACCGTTCTTTATATGTTTTAGCCTCCAGTCCCCTGATCATCTTTGTTGTTTTTCTCTGCATTCTTTCTAGAGTCTCAACGTCTTTTTTACGTTGCGGTGACCATGACTGGATGCCGTATTCCAAGTGTGGCCTTACCAAGGCGTTGTAAAGTGGTATTAACACTTCACGTGATCTTGATTCTATCCCTCTGTTAATGCAGCCTAGCACTGTGTTGGCTTTTTTGGCAGCTGCAGCACACTGCTGGCTCATATTTAAGTGATTGTCCACTAGGACTCCGAGATCCCTCTCACAGTTACTACTATTGAGCAAGGTACCACCTATACTATACCTGTACATTTGGTCTTTCTTACCTAAATGTAGAACCTTACTTTTTTCACCATTGAATTTCACTTTGTTAGATAGTGCCCAGTGTTCAAGTCTGTCCAGATCCTCCTGTATTTTAAGCCTATCTTCTGGAGTGTTGGCTATTCCTGCCAGCTTGGTGTTGTCTGCAAATTTCATGAGTTTCCCATCTATCCCCTCATCCAAATCATTGATGAAGATGTTGAAGAGCACTGGACCCAGATCAGAGCCGTGGGGTACCCCATTACACACTTCCCTCCATGTAGATGCAGTTCCATTAAGGACCACATGCTGAATATGTTGCTTATGTTGCTGAGTAAGGTGGAAATACTTCTATAAATTCCAGTCTCACAAATATACCGGTATTATTGCAACTGCCTATGTCTCAAAGGACTAGTTAAAGGTCTGGAAACCCCAGGCAATCTAAAACAAGGGTACAGGTTAAGTCCTTTGTTTACAACCACAGCTGGGACCAGAATTTCCAATGCTAAGACAAGATGGTCGTGAAGCACCTGACAAGTTTTGCCATGGTTGTTAAGTGAATCACTGCAGTTGCTAAGTGAATTACGCAACTGTTAAGCGAATCTGACTTTCATCATCTATTCAGAAGCCAGCTGGGAAGGTTGCAAGTGGCTATCACCAGACCCTGGGCTGCTGCAGCCGTTGCCAATGTCTAGTGACGGCCATGTGCCTGAAATTCATTCATGTGATGGAGGCGGTGACAATTGGGTCATAAGTGAATGGACCCGCTGTCTCTTTTGTCAGTGCCATTTTGTAACTTCAAATAAATCGTTAATGAATGGTTGTAACTTGAGGACTACCTGCAAGGCATAAGGTGCAGGGTGCAAGAAAATCTGGAATTTCCTGGGAGAGGAATTTCTAACACCGTGCTCTCGCTCCTGAAACTGTTCCCTTGCCTATGGTTGTAAGTCAAGGAGTACCTGTATTGTACTAATGCTTCCTCCTTCTGTTATGTATTCAAGATGGACAGCGATTAATATTTATATGTTACTTATATGTAAGAGTGTAGGTCTATACATATGTTTATATAGTGTATTTAAATGTGCGTTATGTATGCAGAGCAACTAAATTTCATTGTGCCATTGTGCCCACAGTAAAAAATGACAATAAAGTTTATCTATCTATCTATCTATCTATCTATCTATCTATCTATCTATCTATCTATCTATCATCTATCTATCTATCTATCTATCTATCTATCTATCTATCTATCTATCTATCTATCTTTCTATCACTTTCTGCATCCATATCAGCATGGAATCACGGCCATTTTTCTGCCACTGAGCTCTGACCAAAATGACAACCAAGAAGCAGCCTAGCAGGTGAATTTAGCACACACACACACACACACACACACACACACACACACACGTATGTCTTGAGCACTTCATGGACCCAAATATAGCTTGAAATAGCTATATCAGTCTCCCTTTAATTCTGTCAGCAATCCAAATTTTTATTTACACACACACACACATTAAAGCACTTGTAATATAACTGCATGTCTTGTATCCTAACAAACCTATCGAAGCCCTTTTGAGGCAAATAAGTTTCACCATCATTTCAATTATCGCAAAACGGCATCAGAGAGATAACCAACAATACAATGCCAACAATATTCTAATAATATTGCAACAGTACAATGCAGATATGGTTATGTAAATATCAGAATGATCAAATAGTGTACAGGTGTAGGAAGTGCGAGTACTGATCTTTATTCTTTTTCGTTCATGGCCTCCTTAGCTAGAAAATAACTTCCCTAGCCTCAAATCTATAAACAATTTAGCTTTCTGAATAATTAAACCCAAGCACTAAGTTGTAGATAACTCCCTTTCCAGTGCTTAAAGCCTAGGCATTTCTGCTCAGCCTAAATTTATCTGCTGTAAGGATCTTGATAGGTATTTTGTATGTCAGGTTACACAGGAAAGGAACTGCGACAGAAGTTTAGAAAAAATTCAAGAGGAAGAAGAATTTAAACCAAGCAGCTTGTATTTACTGACACAGTGTGGGAGGAATATAAAAATAACAGAATGTAGGGCAAGAGAATAGTTAGCAATAGAGAAACAAAGAAAAATTCTCTACGCTAAATCAAAGCATTGGACCTACAGATAGTCCTCAAGTTAGGACCACAAGTGAGCCCAGCAATTACGGTTTTAAGTCGTGATGACTGCAAAACAGATCGCCCCATGACGGAACACAATTCTATGCCCCGTTTTGTGGCAGTCATTAAGCGAATATGGCAGTTGTGAAGAGAACCCATTGTTCACTACAGGGCTCTGTACTCTATTGCCAGAAACCAGAAATAAATGCTGGTTTCCAGCAAAAGCGTCCCAAATCACAGTCACGTAACCACAAAGGACAACAACTGGCTGTCAATGAGAGCTGGTTGCCGGGCACCAAAAATGCAGGCACATGATCACAGGGTGTGTGTGACATCAGAACTTGGAAACTGGGTTGTAACTTACTTTTGGAGGTCTGTTATAATTAAAAAGTGGCCAGCCGTAAGTTGAGGACTATCTGTAATTCAATACTCCACACACTGACTGGAAATCGCTCTTGGATACTTCGTAGAGCAGCATTTCTTAGCTCGGTCTCCAGAGGGCCAAAATCAAAACTGGAATCCTTGTAATTTCTCTACCACAAAATTATAGCCCTTTTTCTGGGAGATGGCGTACGGTTTGCACATTTGGGTCCATGACAATTCGCCACGGCCAACTTGCCACAGCCAACTCACCATGGCCAACTTGTCACTAGACAACTCGCTATGGGAAAACTCACTGTGGAACAGGAGTTACACTAATATCAAAGAAATGGTGGAATAGAATCATTAAAGAACAGACGCAAAAGGAGGGACAAAATGAAAGGTGAACGACAAAAATTTAAAATATTTAAATAATTAAACTGAATTGTTAAAATTGCCCTGCAGTGAGTTGTCCCACGGCAAGTTGACCGTGTCAATGCTCGGGTGTTCTTGCTTTGACAACAGATGGAAATGCATTCATTTTTCTCTTTCACTTTTAGAACTGATTGATGCTGGGAGGGGGGGATGTGGATGAGAGTCCAGTTAGTCACAACAACAATTTCAAGTCGTGGGACGGGCTGGAGAATGGTGGAGAAAGTCTGCATGTTTCAAGCTAATTGGAGAATGTGATTTATGACTGTTAGTTGGAGGAGGGAATTTGTGCTTTGCTACTTTGTGCCCAGGGGAGGGGAATTCAGTTTTTTGGCTTCAATTATTGCTAAGCACATTGATTTGTGCTTTAAATTGTAAGCCGCCCTGAGTCTTCGGAGAAGGGCGGGATATAAATGGGATTTTAAAAAATAAAAAATAAAAAAAATATGTAGTGTCGACATTATGCTTCTCAAATAAGATTCTTCTTTTGAAGAGTTTCATCTGTCGGAACCATGAGACACCATGGCGAATTGCCCCACAGTGAGTTGGCCGTGGAGTGTTGGCCATGGCCAGGTGGCCACAGCGAGTTGTCCCATTCTGTGCACATTTGAAGCCTTCAGCTTCTAGAGGTCTCAGGAGGTTTTTCAGGGCAAGTGTGAGAGATGCAGGACAAGAATCTCCCCTCAGCCACCAATTTTTGGCAGAGTACCACGTAATGCTTGTTTAAGTTCACAGAAAGCCAAAGGAGACATCAAAGAAGCTTAAATACATTTTGTATAAACTATCAATGCACACTAAGTCAGGGGTCCCCAACCTCTCCGGTCCATGGATCAGTACCGGGCCACAGCATGCCAGCAACCGGTCCGCCCAAACAAGCAAAGCCCTATCCGCGAGATGCAGGCAGCACACCAAACCACGCACTCTCTGGTCCACGGAAAAACCTCTCCCCACAGAACTGGTCCCTGGTGCCCAAAAGGTTGGGGACCTCTGCACTAAGTCACCCAAAATGGTCCAAAATGCCAAAAGATCCAGACACAAATGTACAAAGGAGAGCATTTCTTGAAGGGAGAAAATCTTAACATTCAAAGAAATACGACTTACTTAGTGGGTGTTTTATTTCTAGCCTGCTTGTTGAATTTTAAACTTTTCCTATTTACCAAGTTTAGCTTTTGTCTATTTAAGAACTGTATGAACACGATAAACAAGCTGACCAGAATACCTGAACTGAAGGGTCATCAATGCACAAATATTCCATCGTCTTTTCACCTTGCTAACATTTAACTGAAGGGGTGACAGGGCTGAACAAGAAACTGGAATAAATTATGGACCGAGAGTTTACATTGTGATGTTCAATCAAAAGAAAAGGAGGCACGGGTTTTCCCTTGTTTGACAGAAATATTTTTATGCAAATGTGCTATAATGCAGTTGATCATTTTCATCCAAGAATTCAAACAGAAAAAACTGCTCTGTGGAATCTGCACCAGCACACTGAATTTGTGCCAGAGGTATGGAAATGTGCCAAGGGATCACCTTGCCAAAACTCCTTTCTCCATTTACCTTCATATTGTGCAGTGTTTTCCTAGATTGTGTCCCATTTCCCACTTACTTCTATACCCGTTATCGAGGTAGTCCACAAGTTATAACATTTGCTTAGTGACCATTCAAAATCACAACAGCACTTATAACTGTTACAGGGTCTTGTGACTGCCATTTGTGACCCGCCTAGCTGGCTTCCAATATGCAAAGCAAATAGGGGGGATGGATTTACTTAATGACCGTGTGATTCACTTAACAACTGTACTGATTTGCTTATCCATGGAAAAAAGGTTGTGAAATCACTTGGAAACAGTTTTGCTTAGCAAGAGAAATTCTGGACCCAATTGTGGAGCCAGCAACTCCATTGCTAAGCATGACTGTGCCGACGTGCAATGGCAATTTTGGCAGTTCTGGCAGCTCCAGTTGTCATAATTAGACAAATCCAATGTGGTTTCAGCATGAATTCGTGATTCGCCAACTTCCTGCTGTCTTCCCCATTGCCTTTGCTTGTCGGAAGCCAGCAGTGAAGGTTGCAAATCATGATCGCATGACCATGGGGATGCTGCAATGGCCACAACTACGAGGAAAAGTAATACATTCCCTCATTCAGCGCTGTTGTTAACTCTGAATGGTCGCTGAACAAAAACTGTATTGTTATTATGAGATCAAAAGGGCCATCAACATCTTGTCCAACACATTTAGCAAAATATAAAGGGACACCAGAACGCTAGAAAGTAAGTTGGATATAACACCTTGGGTTCCAAAGTTGGAAAAGGATCTTCAGCCCTAAAATGAGCTCTTGACCTGGGGAATCTACTGTGAATCAATGTAAGAAGAATGCTAATAAAATCTGTAGGGCTGTGATGCATTCTGCCACTGTCACAGCTACACAAGTTAGAAATCCAGCTGAAAAAAAGATGGATAAAATACTCCAAATAGTACATGAGACAAAGAAGGAAGCCCATTTGAGGAATGTAGAGCTTTAAGAATACAGCTCTGAAAATTTATGAGCACATCTGCCAATGAATTTGGGTTGCAAAATCTGTCACCTTACTCCAACTCCCTACCCCCCCCGCCGCCCCGTTTTGATGTTTCACATTACACATGGGGGGGGGGAAGAAACGGACATAGTTATAAAATGAAGGAAACCTGTTTTGTGAATAATATGTTAGCCCCAAAGAAGCTCAAGTACCTTTTAATTCTGTCTTCTAAAAGTGACTCTCTAATTGCTTAAACTTCATACAAGACAACTTGAAAGTATTAAGCTTGCACGAAAGCAGTTAAATTTATGCTTGGACAAGATTTCAAAGACACATCTAACCAGAGTTGAAAAACTTCATTTTTGCTCACAATTCAAAATACCAGGTTTTACTTTTAAGTCTCTGGTCACCCTGAAAGGCCTATCTCTACGTGCCGAAACCTGCTAGAGTTTTAAATTCCTTCCTCTCAGTTATATTCTGTATAGTCTCATCTTCTGAAATGAGAAGAGCACTTATTAATTTATCAGACCTCTGCTGTGATTCTTCAATTATGAAATACAACACAACACACAATATAAAGAGAAGTAGTTAGTACTGGTATGTGCAAAACCAGGTTAAAATCTTTATTTTCCCAAAACAGGCTCTCAAATTTTTTATTTTTTTTAATCCCATTTATATCCCGCCCTTCTCCGAAGACTCAGGGCGGCTTACAATTTAAGCACAAACCAATGTGCTTAGCAATAGCCTTCATTCTATGTATATGCCTGCTTATTAGGGCTTTCGGGGGGGGGCAAGCAGCATTATTACAAAGTCAGGTTATTGCCCCCAACAATCTGGGTCCTCATTTTACCTACCTCGGAAGGATGGAAGGCTGAGTCAACCTTGAGCCTGGTGGGACTCGAACCTTGCACTAATTGCAGGCAGTTGGTGTTACTTAAGGAGGCATTAGCCCACTGCTCCAATTGCTAGTTTTAGTATTCTGTGCTACTTTGTGCCGTTTAGCTACAGTATAATGGTTGGTCACAAAGTCAGTCAGATGTTTAGACTGAATCTGATATTTTTATCCAGCTGTTGAGTTTTTTCCAAGGATCTGGGATAGGCAGATGTTGTTTACAGATGTTGTTTCATGGTATTAGGGGTAACACTGCAGGATGTAAGCTGCTCCAACTAAAGCTGCCTTTTGCAATTGACTGATGGTGATTTTGCCAATGCCGATGGTATTCAAGTGGTGCTCCAGATGTTTTCGGATTCATCCAAGGCATCTGTTACTATTTGTACTTTCTTTGCCACAGTCACTCTAGTCTTATTGGCAGGTCTTTGTTTTTTTTAATTTTCTTCAGTTCTTTCCCTTATTCTGTTGTCTCCAAGTACTGCAACATCCACTATCCAGAATTTTTTTTTTTTGGCTTTCTCCTCAACAATTGTAACGTCTGGTACTTGTCTCTTTTAATTCTAAAGTCTCCGAACACTTTTGCTTCTTCATTTTCTATTACTTTTTCTACTCTGAGGTCCCAACAGTTCTTGCTTGCAGACAAATAGCATTTCTTGCAGATCTTCCAATGCACCGTTGTTGCTACTTTGTCATGCCGCTGTTTGTAGTCAGTCTGTGCGATCTTCTTGCGGCAGCTAAATAAGTGCTCCACTGCTTCTTCAGCTTCTTTGCAGAGGTTCTTTGCTGTCTGTTGCTGTCTTCTCAATTCTGGTTTTGTGTGCATTTAATTTAATAAGCCATTTAAATCAGACAGAATTAGCCCCTCTGCCTCTTTATCCAACTTTACTGCTCGCAGCCATTGCCAGGTGTTCTTGTTATCTGCCTTACCAGTTAGGTTTGTTTTTAAAGTACTTTGTAATGCAGGGGTGTCAAACTTGCAACGTCATGTGACATGTCGCGACCTATCGTGACTTTTTTTCCATTGCCGGCAATGGGGTGGGCAGTGTTTTAGAATGACGCATCCGGCCCGCGGCAGTTTGACACCCCTGTTGTAATGCTTGACACACTCTTTTCTATTTTCATCTGTTCTTTCTTGTGGGCCATTGTGGCCTCTCCAGTGTAGGAAGAAAAGTGTCCATCATGGTTCCTCCAAGCGGGGAATAAACATGGCAACTGTTTTGGGAAGAAGGTTGTAGTTTATTGCAGAGGAAAGGCAGACAGAAAGATGGATCCAACAGGAAAAGAAGGGCTGAGCACATGTGGGTAGTGGGGTTTTATACCCCCTGGACTCTATTGTCTGGAGTTATTTCCTGTTTCAAGCTTTGTATTTCCTTTGTCATGTACTCTGTCCTGAGCCTAGGTGTGCCACTCTAGGATTCTTGCTGGTTGTCTGTCCCAGCCCACCTCCCTGGGGCAGAGGTATGTAGATTTTAGTCTTCTTAGCTTCAACTTCCCTGAATGGTTTACATCTGCATTTCTATAGAGTTGGTTTCCGCTTGGGGGAGGGAGACTTAGGGTGCTTTTCTGTCTCTTTAAGATCCTTTTAGGAAATATATTTTCTTGCCCTTTTAATATTTCCTTCTCTGGGGAGCTGACTTCCCACACCAGTATTCAGTAAGCCATCGTGGTCTGCTAGCTTCAGCACATCTTCTTCACGGCCTTCTGATATTCTCCCAGCGCCCTTTTTTCTTCTTCAACTGCCTGATGTATCTGCAACATTCCACGCCCACCTATTTTCCTTGGTAAGTAGAGTCTGTCAACATGAAGGGCATGATTCATTGACATTATTTTTTGCGGTTTTTCTATCCAGAGCTTTTAGTTCTGCTTGACTTCAGTCCATTATTCCAGCTGTGTATCTAATGACCGGAATTGCCTAGGTATTGTCTTAAGGATATTTCCTCCACTGAGTTTGGATGTTAAAATCTCTCTCATCACTCTCATGATATATGTCACTTCTAACCTTCTTCTTGAC
The DNA here is from genome assembly GCF_964194415.1 of Vipera berus. NCBI lineage: Eukaryota > Metazoa > Chordata > Lepidosauria > Squamata > Viperidae > Vipera > Vipera berus. Next base: position 16,675,436 of record NC_138214.1, read on the forward strand.
TTCAGTGTGCAATTGCAATTACAATTAATTGGTCTATAGTTGCCTGGTGTTGCCCCGTTTTTGAATCTTTCATTATCAGGTAGGTTTTGCCAGGTGTTAACCAATCTTCAATTGCATCTGCTTGCAGTATGCTGTTAAACTGCTTGGCAATGAGTGGGTGTAGATCAGTCAGATGTTTCAAACAAAAACCATGCAGTTCATCTTCACCTGGCACTGAATAATTCTTACCTTTTTTCCACCATTTCTGCTTTTATTACAAGTTCTTTCATTTCACCTTTATTTTATTGTTATCTATCTCCTTTATCCAAGCTACATTATTCTTGTCAGATGTTGATTTGTTCATTATAGTCTCTCCACAGATGGTAAAGTGGTAGAAACGTTTCTGATTTGGCTGAATTTGGAGATTCTGTCTGTAATGGGCAATTTGAGCTTTGCATCTGCTGATCTTCTTTGGCTAATAGCTGTTGTTTGCTGCTTTATTCTTTCCAGAGCTTCCTTAAGTATTGATCAAGCATTCTTTGGTCTTCTTGTACTTCAGCTTCTTTTGTTTCATTCTTTCTAGCTTGGCTTGCATTGGATCTTAGCATGCGGATCTTATTTCCCAGGCAAATCTTTCATTTTGGTGATGCGCTGTTTGACTTTTCTTGATTTTGCATCACAGATATTCAGACAGAATTGCAGCCATGCTGTAAATTAGTTGGTTTCTTGCAGTGAAAGGGACGCGGTGGCTCAGTGGGTTAGGACGCTGAGCTTGTCGATCAGAAGGTCGGCCGTTTGGCCGGTCGAATCCCGAGTGCCGCATAACAGAGTGAGCGCCTGTTACTCGTCCCAGCTTCTGCCAACCTAGCAGTTCGAAAGCACGTAAAAATGCAAGTAGAAAAATAGGGACCACCACGGTGGGAAGGTAACAGCGTTCCGTGCGCCTTTGGCGTCTAGTCATGCCGGCCACATGACCACGGAGACGTCCTCGGACAAGCGCTGGCTCTTCGGCTTTGAAACGGAGATGAGCACCGGCCCCTAGAGTCGGAAACGACTAGCACGCATGTGCGGGGGAACCTTTACCTTTTTTCTTGCAGTGAACTAGTATTTATATTTGATATTACAGTATTGGCATTTTGTAAAGCTTCTGCTAGCTGTTTCTTTGGAACAAGCTTCAATGCAGGCAACTATATTCAGTTATTTTTGTGCTGACCTAGGTGCTCAGTCATTCTGTGTTTCAATTCTTCTACTTCTTTAGTTAGAGGGCATTGGTTTTTCTGAGAAGGCAGAGAAGAGGATGCTTGCTTTGGGGATGAAAAGAATTCAGAAATTATACCAGCTTCCTCTTGCTGCTGACTCCCCCTGATTTGCCTCTACAATCTGAGCTTCTTCTGACAAAGCTTCGATTTCTTTGCCCTAGTTATACCTTTGCAGTTCTACCAAGTCTGCTTCCGCCAATCATTTATTTGATAATACAAATCAACACTGATCTGCTAGCCACTGTTCTGTTCTTTCTGATTCTGGGTGATGTTCTTTCCAGAACTGTGACATTCTTTTTCAGATATCCTCTTCTTGTTGAACTTGATTTGTAATTATGGTTTGTCGCACAGATGTTTAGACTGGATTTGACATTTTCGTCCTCCTATCCTTCCCAAGGACTTGGTATAGCAGAAGTCATTGGTGTTAAAGGTATCACTGCAGGATGTAAGCTATTCTAAACAAAGCTGCCTTTTGCAACTGACTGATGGTGATCTTGTCAATGCCAGTGGTGTTCACATGATGCTCTAATTGTTTGGGGACTGTGATTATTCTTAGGTTTTAGTATGAATATTGCTTTTAAGAACCTTTTGCAAATATCAAACTAAAACAGGATACAAAAAAACTAATTGTATCAAATAAATAAATAGCCATATAATAACATACCCAGATATTTTTAATTCCTCTTAGTTGATTAGCTTTGTTTACTCTAGAAATGAAATTTCTGAAAAAAATGATTATTTCAGTAGCTATAGATATTTTCTACTCTCAAACTAAGTTATCTTCAAAAATATATTCCTTCACTCTTAAACACTGAAGTCTTGACACAATATGTCACACCTTACTCTATATTTTTCATTTCAGAGAAGAGAGAAAAGAACTTGGTATGCAGTTTTAAGGACCAAGATTGAACAAATCACGTCTGCTGCAATTAAAACAAAAAATCCCTAAACAAAAGAAAATGAGAAAGGATTTAGCACATTCACTGAAAAGATTTAGCAATAAAATGTTTAGCTTCTAAACAGCAAATACAGGGTTGAGACTGAATGTCTACCAACAATTTTCTTAAGAAGCCCATTTCAATACCGGCATCATTCAATCACTATTAGAAAATTACATTTAGTTGCTTTTACAAGAGTTAATCCTAAATAATTATTCTATCTTAAGAAGTATTAGCGAAGTACAATGCCTACAGCCACATTTTTAGTTTGGCCCTTTTTTTCACTCTAGCCCAATCATGCCACGTAGAACATTTTTAGCAGCCTCAGACATGAAAGAGATGGTTGGAAATGGCAAGCTGTCCATACAATACTAATCACAGATACACTCCTTGCCCTACCTCGTCATTAATACTCCCTGAAAATTACTTGGCAAGAAAAACTCCTTATCCAACAGAATTTTGAAATGTTAATCAGAGTGTCTAGCCAAACAGTGATGCACCTTCCCGTACCCAATCATTCCTCAAAGGTGGCATAGCAATAAATCCTCTTATCTAATATAATTTGGAAATGTTATTCAGAAGAGATAGTCAGACACTCCTTAGCATACCATACCACGAACAACTCATGCCAGAAACAGAACAGTGATAAGAAACAACAGCTTCTGTTTGGAATTCGACAATAATTCTAGATGCAGTTCAGAGGTGAGAAAATTAAGGTCTTGCACTTATGTAAGAAAAACCAAATGCTCAACAGTAGTAACTGTGAGAGGGATCTAGGAGTCATATTGGACAACCATTTAAGTATGAACCACCAACAGCCAAAAAAGCCAATGAAATCCTAAGCTACATCAATAGAAGGATACAGGTAGTCCTCGAATTACAATCACAGCTGAGCCCAAAATTTCTGTTGCTAAGACATTCATTAACTGAGTTTTGTCCCATTTTACCACCTTTCTTGCAACAGTTGCTAAGTGAATCACTGCAATTGTTAAATTATTAACACGGATGTTAAGTGAATCCGGCTTCCCCATTGACTTGTCGGAAGGTTTCAAAAGGTGATCACATGACCCCGGGACACTGCGACCGTCATAAATATGAGTCAGTTGCCAAACCTCCAAATTTTGATCACATGACCCTGGCTGCAAGTGTGAAAAATGGTCATAAGTCACTTTTTTCAGGGCCGTTGTACAATCACTAAATGAACTGTTGTAAGCTGAGGACTACCTGTAGTATCAAGATCACATGGAGTGTTAGTACCGCTTGTATGAACAGTTGATGGATATGGATGTGTCTAGCTTAATGAAGAGAAGGATTAGGGATGATAACTGTCTTCTGGTACTTGAGGAGCTACCACAGAGAAGAGGGGGTCAACTTATCCACCAAAGCACCTGAGGGCAGGGCAAGAAGTAGAGTGGAAGATTTAAGAGAGAATCACTCTGGAACAAAGGAAGATTTCCTGACAGTGAGAGCATTCATCAATGGAACGGGTTGCCTCCAGAAGTTGTGGGTGCTCCATCACTGGAGGCTTTTAAGAACAGACTGGATAACCATTTGTCTGGAATGGTATAGGCGCAGGGGTAGGCAACCTTGGCTCTTTTATGGCTCGTGGACTTCAACTCCCAGAATTCCTGAGCCAGCCATGCTGAGGGCAAAGGGAGAGGTTTCCAAGCTGAGCCATGCTGGCTCAGAAATTCTGGGAGTTGAAGTCCACGAGTCATAAAAGAGCCAAGGTGGCCTACCCCTGGTATAGGGTCTCCTATACCATTCTAGACCTCCAAGGTCAGACTGGGGTTTGGAATAAAAGACCCCTTCCATCCTTATAATTCTATGATTCTGTTGTGAAACCACATTCTTCATTCACACAATTACAGTGACAGCACAGGACAGGACTCCCAAAAATTTTATTTTTGTCAGCGTCCTGATATATCTCACCATTTTTAAGGCCATTTTCTTACCTTTGCAAAATATGTTAAGAATGGCCTAATTTCAAAGTTTTTTTTAGAAACAAGCGAAGTAATTTTGAATAGTTGAAATGTCAGTTTATTTATACAATTTGTCTTCCTTTCCCTATGACTGCTCCCTGTAACTGTGCACTACTTCAAGGCCTGGTCATAGCCAATAATACATTTTTCCATTACTCCTTTCCCCTACAATGGCTGTCCAAAACACATCTAGTCCTGAAAACTATATGCCAAATACACACATTATTTAGCATAATTACTATGAGAGCCAGTTTGATGTATGCTTAAGGCACCAGGCCAGAAACTGTGAGACCGTGACATCTAGTCCTGCCTTGGGCAAGATGTCAGCTGGGGGACCTTGGGCCAGTCACTCTCATTCTGCCCCAGGAAGGAAGCAATGGCAAACCACTTCTGAAAAACCTTGCCAAGAAAAGTGTGGGGATTTGTCTAGGCAGTCTTTGAGATTGAACAACACAAAAAAAATCTTCCTTAACAAATATATAAGTTCCCCTGCCCAAATGACATCCAGGTCAATTTGCCAGCTTGCAGAGGCAATAATTTTGTCTCAGTGGCAGTAAAACTCTTGAAGGCAAAGATATTAAGCTTTATAGGACACAGTTCTGCCAGCATCAGGGCCTGAGGGGGATAATACTAGTTCAGTCCAGATTTACAAAAACGATGCCATAACAGTTAACAATGAATCTCCAACTCTCACCAAAGGTGCAGGTGATATTCAACAGGTACAGCACAAAGACCTATACAGATGGTGAGTAAGATCTTCTGAGGACAGTTAACTGGAGAACGGCTGTGTTATATCAATTCTAAAACAAGATGTTTTTAATTGAAATAGTCCTCCAGCCTAGAGGTTTTGCTATTATTTCCCAAAAATTAACAATAGGCCAAATACACATATTAGTATAATTTATTCTGGACTCATGAGTGCCAATTTGGTTTAGTGCTTAAGGGACTTGTAATCCTGCCTTGGGCACAAAACAGGCTGAATGAACCTAGGCCCGTGGTGGCGAACCTGCGGCACGGGTGCCACAGGTGGCACGCAGAGCCCTCTCTGCGGGCACGCATGCCATCGCCCCAGTCCTAGGCCTTCAGCTGGGTTTTATCAAACCTTTTCACTTTAGGCCTCTGCCGCCATGTACCCCACAAAAAAGTTTCCATTAATCAACTTCTCATGGGAAAAAAAGTTCTCACAAAGTTGGAATTGATTGATTGAACTTTTTAGTCCCACCCAGTGTGCAGTTACCACTGCAGCCACACCCACCCAATTGGCCATGCCCACCCAACTGGCCATGCCCACCCAAAGGGCCATGCCCACCCAGCATCCGATGATACATAAGTGGGTTTCGGGTTGCAGTTTGGGCTCTCGGTCTCTAAAAGGTTCGCCATCGCTGCCCTAGGCACATCATTTTCTCTTAGTCCTACGAAGGAAGCAATGGCAAACTACCGTATACTTGAGTATAAGCCGACTCGAGTATAAGCCGAGACCCCCCCAATTTCACCCCCCAAAACTGGAAAAAGTTGTTGACTCAAGTATAAGCCGATCCGCCGTTCTGCAAGCCTCCGCCGCCGGCGGAGGCTGGATCCGCGCTCTGCAAGCCTCTGCCGCCAGCAGAGGCTCGATCCGCCATTTTGCAAGCCTGAATACACAGGAATACCCTGTGTGGCCGCGGCTCTCGGGGAAGCCCTGGCTGTCCGCTTCCTCGCTCCACGCTGCCATTCGGGGCCCGCGCATTCCCCGGGCAAATCGCGGCGCCCAGCAGGCGAGGAAACACGCCCGCTCCAGTCGCCCCCCCTTCCCTCAGGAGACGCGAAGCAAGTGACCGCCCGGAGCTTACCGAGGACTTGCTTCGGTGCTTCCAGGATCGCGCGCACCTCTCCCAAGCCGCCGCCGTCCGGAGACCTGCCGAAGTTTGGGGAGGTTTGGGGAGGTGCGCGCGCACCTCCCCAAACCTCCCCAAACGTCGGCAGGTCTCCGAACCTCCGTGCCCTGCCTGCCTGCTTCTTTCCGCAGCGGAAAGAAGCAGGCAGGCAGGGCGCGGAGGTCTGCTTCTTTCCGCAGCGGAAAGAAGCAGGCAGGCAGGGCGCGGAGGTCTGCTTCTTTCCGCAGCGGAAAGAAGCAGGCAGGCAGGGCACGGAGGTCTGCTTCTTTCCGCAGCGGAAAGAAGCAGGCAGGCAGGGCGCGGAGGTCTGCTTCTTTCCGCAGCGGAAAGAAGCAGGCAGGCAGGGCGCGGAGGTCTGCTTCTTTCCGCAGCGGAAAGAAGCAGGCAGGCAGGGCGCGGAGGTCTGCTTCTTTCCGCAGCGGAAAGAAGCAGGCAGGCAGGGCGCGGAGGTCTGCTTCTTTCCGCAGCGGAAAGAAGCAGGCAGGCAGGGCGCGGAGGAACGGAGACCTGCCGACGTTTGGGGAGGTTTGGGGAGGCGCCCAAACCTCCCCAAACGTCGGCAGGTCTCCGTTCCTCCACACCCTGCCTGCCTGCTTCTTTCCGCAGCGGAAAGAAGCAGGCAGGCAGGGCGCGGAGGAACGGAGACCTGCCGACGTTTGGGGAGGTTTGGGGATGTGCGCGCGCACCTCCCCAAACCTCCCCAAACTTCGGCAGGTCTCCGGACGGCGGTGGCTTGGGAGAGGTGCGCGCGATCCCGGAAGCACCAAAGCCTCGGCCGCGCACAAGTCCTCGGTAAGTTTTTTGTTGACTGGAGTATAAGCCGAAGTGGAATTTTTCAGCCCAAAAAGTGGGCTGAAAATTCGGCTTATACTCAAGTATATACGGTATTCTGAAAAACCTTACCAAGAAAACTGCAAGAACTTGTCCAGGCACTCTCTGAGAATCAAGTACAATTGAAGAAAAAGAAAATTCTGGACATACATTGTTTCTTTAATTCAGACTTGTCTGATCGCCATCATATACATTTCCATCTTATATAAGCTATCAGACCTCAACATTGCCACAATAGGCTTTAGCAGATAATATTAGAAATCACTGAATTTATAAAAATTAGCATTTTAGGGCATATAAGATCAGCTATTGGTTAGTTGTATTACTGGAAAGTCAATGTTTCTCACTTCAGTTGGCCTTTCCCATGTCATGTTTATTAGCAGAGTATCATATTCCAAAATAAATATACAGTACTCAGATAGCTAATACGTAGCAGAAAAGCATATTGGCAAATCTAATGACAACTGAATCAACATTTGGTAAAACGTAATTTCTGAACTGTTAAACCACAGACCTCCATTCTCATTTTGAGCAAATTTGCTTTTCACAACTATACCCAAACCAAGTGCCATGATTTGGATCTTAATCGGTTCTTAATAGGTAATGATACTACTGTAATATTTCTCTGCAAAGATTGTTTGAATGCTTAGGGAATGAAAATAGCATAAATGGGAAGAAAAGCCAGCAGCATCATGCCCCTAAAAATGACCCAATGCTCTTCAGTTATAACATTATTGATGGCATAAAGCTACCTTTGTTACTAAAGATACATCTCCAAAATTATGATACAACAGTTATGTATTCTATACTTCCCAGTCTCAAATTTATGTTTTTATATAATATATCAGCACACCATCTAAGGCTCCACCTAATTCTTTTCAGTAAAGAAGTATAGCTATTATGCTGCCTCTAAATGCAAAGGCTCCACTTTCTTTACCCAGGAATTTCCTATGCAACACAAGGAATTTTATAAGGCGAGTTCTTTAGAGAAGCAAAAACATCTTTATCTGAATTTTAAAAAGAACACTTTTACGGGAATATCAATGGGGCTCTTTTTAATCACCAGATGTTGACATTGCAGCATTTTCTATCCATGTTTCTAACCTCTGGATTATAAATTACAAATGCAGATTTTTTCCCCCCACTACATACTCAAATATAAGAAATGCCCTATTTTATCCCAGCCCAGATGGAACTTTACATTAAAATTGCTGCATATTTTGCCATGTATGAAATGTTTATTTGGATGTGTTTCATTAGCCTCACCCAAGTAAAACATTATCAGAAACATTTCTTCCTTGCATGTACATTTTTCATACCTATTTCATTCCTGTGTCATTATGCACCTTTCTTACTGGAGTGATTGTAAAATGAAAGATGCTATTTCAGAATGTTTTACACAGTTTTTACACATAGGTGAAACATTTAACATTCAAAAGCGAACTATACTTGCAAAACAGCAAGTTATCCCTTCATCTCAAAGCTCTCCTTAAAGCTGAGCAAATTCAGTTAATTCTCTTTCAAATGGAAGACAAACAAGTGGTTACCTAATCAAAAAGGGCAGAGTCCACATTTAAACCAATGAAAAAGGCAACCGTGAATCACAATGTTATTCCAAATACAGCCTTTCCATGGGAACCCAGGTGTTAAACGTATCAACAAAAAAAAAGGAGAAAGAGGAAAGCAAGATGGACAATTATATCAGGTAATGCGTATTAATATGATTGGCTCAGCAAAAGCAAAGCAAAAAAAAATTGGACAAAAATTCATACCTGGTTAGAAAAATGTTAAGAAAGCATGTAGATTTTAAGCCAGAACTTTTTCTATTAGGTATAATCTCAGGAAAGTATGAGAAACAAAATGCATATTTAATGGTACATGTATTAACAGCAGCAAGAATTGTTTTTGCGCAGCATTGGAAAAATGAAGAAATGCCATTTGAAGATGACATAATTAAGAAAATACTGGAATGTGCAGAAATGGATAGACTCGTGTTGAAGATTAAAGAAAAAGAAGATACAGAATATTTTCAAATATAGGATGTATTTTACCAATGGCTGGAAAAATGGGGTAGAGATTAGGATTTTATTATGTTATTAGACTAAGACCCAGACAACATGTTGTTTAATAAACATTTATGAACAGTAAACTTAAAAAAAAAACTAATAAAAATTATTAAAAAAATATGATTGGCTCAGGAACAATTACTGCATTTCTACAGTCAGCTACTATTTCTTAAAGCATCCCTATTAGGTATAACAGGAGCATATGGCAGTTCCAATTAAAAGCAATCCTGAATTATGCTCCTAAATACATTTATTAGAACTTTATTACACAGTATCCAGGAGTAGCACGGCTACTGCCCTTCAGGTACAGGTCAAGAATGCACAAACAGAAATGGCAAAAGGTGCAACAGGGCTAAAAAAAAACATGGTTTCTCACATTGGGGGGAAATAGTTAATACTGGGTCCGAAATGGATAATATATGTAGTTTCAACAATGCAGGGATGCACCAAGTAACAAAAGCTGTTGCTACTTAAGTAAATGGGGGGGAGGAAATCTCAAGGACTCTTTAATCATGCTGATTATGCAGGCAAAAAGTGTTTTTAAAAGTTTAAATCTCTAATCCCCACTCTTCCTGTAGCTTGCGGGCAGCTCAAAACACTTTGAGAAATTAAAAACTGTTTGCCCTGTGCAGAGCTGTAATAAATGCAACCCCCATTTGTATTTTTGTCCAACATACTGATAGTTTGTACAGAATATATTTTTGTGTGTTTGTAGCTATTTGCTTTATCCACAAGGCAGAGAAAAATTTTCCCCTCCCAGCAACCCTGTAAGTACCCAGGCTAAAAATTACAGGTTTTCTTTGTTTAGTGACTATCTTGTTAAAGCCACTGTTTGCAATTACAACAGTGATGAAAAAGGAACTTTGTGACCGAGCCTCACACTAACTATCTTTGCAAGTTTGTAAAGCAAAGGAAAGCTAAAGGAAGCTCATAAACATGGTTACATTTCACGTAGCCACCACTTCACTTAACAGCTGAATTGCCAGTCCCAATTGCGGTTACTAAATGAGGACTACCCGTAATGACTGGCCCCCAATTATCAGCAGTTGTCTAAATTTCTTGATGAACAAGTCTCCTTAGAAGATAAACAAAAGCACTCGCATCAAGCCAGGAATTGAGGCATCCTCCTTTCCCAAGCATATTATTACAGCGGAGCTAGGCAAGGAAGAGCCAGATTCCTTCCATTCTCAACCACAGAAACTCACTGGTAGACTAATAAATAAACCAGCTTCCTCTCCATCATGGTTTGACCAGTGGGGATACCTCTAAACTAAAGTCTCGCTAAGCTGAACCAGGAGCAGCTCTCACAGGAACCTCATTAATAGTAGGAAGAGGGACCACAAGGCGAACCTGGGAAATAAAAAGAAAAAGGGGGGGGAAGAATCCTGGAGAAAAAAAGTAATGGGGGACCATTTGCTGAAGAAAAAAAATTGGGGTACACCTGAAGCCCCCAAAAGGAGTTAAATCCAAAGAGTTCCACCTTTATGCACCTCCCAGACCCCAATCCTGCTGAATTATACCGAGTCCAACCTGATGCCCTCAGAAAGTGCTCCCCAGGCCAGCAGGGGACGATGGGAGTTGGAATCGAAAGACTTGGGGGAGGCAAAGTTAGGAAAAGCAGTGTGTCTCCTGGGGGAGGGAGGGGGGGAGCTCTGATCTAAATCTCCCCCCCTCGTTCTATGACACCCCTCCCCCCAGGATTCATTCCTCATTTAAAAGAGAAAGATCCAGTTAAATTGAAAGAAGATTAAAATAGTCAAGAAGTTGTGGCTAAGACAAATAAACTGCGATGGGAGGGGGCGCCACCTGCTGTGAAAGGGGCGTGGCCGGCGGCCGGCCTCCCTGCCCAGCGCATGCGCAAGCGCTCTCCCCTCTCTCCCTCCCTCCCCGGGCGTCCAGCTACCTGAAGAGAAAGCTCACCTGGCGGGGGAGGGGCGCCGCCTCAGGGCGCGCGGCGGGGCTGCTGCTTTTCCTCCTCCTCGTCGCCCCGCCGCCCGCCTGCTCGCCCGGCCAGCCGGCCCAGGCAAGCCCCGCTCGCTCCGGCCCGGGCAACGTGGACGCCGCCTCAAGCGCCAGCCACTTTCCGGGCAGCGGGAAAAGGAGGCGAGCCGCGAGCGCGTCGAAGGCAGCGGAGGGCGGAGAAAGAGCGGAGGGGGAGGGGCTGCTGCGCTGCGCCTGAAGTGGCCCCGGGGGGCGGGGCGGGGAAGGGGTGGGCCCTCGTGACCCCGCCCCCTCGCCCTCCCCCTTCTCTCTTATTCTTTCCCTCCTTTTTCCATCTTCTCTTTCTTCTTCCTTCCTTCCTTCCTTCCTTCCCTTTCTTTCTTTTTCTTTCCTTCTCCTATTTCTTTCTTCCCTCTTCTCTTTCTTTCCTTTTCCTTCCTTCCTTCCTTTCCTTTCCTTTTCCTTTCTTCTCCTGTTTTTCCTTCCCTCTTTCTTTTCCTTCCTTTCTTCTATTTCTTCCTTCCCTCCTTTCTTTCTTTCCTTTTCCTTCCTTCTCCCATTTCTTCCTTCCCTCTTCTCTTTCTTTCCTTTTCCTTCCTTCCTTTCTTTCCTTTTCCTTCCTTCTCCTATTTCTTCCTTCCCTCTTCTCTTCCTTTCCTTTTCCTGTCTTCTCTTATTTCTTCCTTCTCTCTTTCTTTCCTTTTCCTTCCTTCCTTCCTTTCCTTTTCCTTTCTTCTCCTGTTTTTCCTCCCCTCTTTCTTTTCCTTCCTTTCTTCTATTTCTTCCTTCCCTCTTCTCTTTCTTTCCTTTTCCTTCCTTCTCCTGTTTTTCATTCCCTTTTTTCATTCTTTTTCCTTCCTTCCTTCTCCTATTTCTTCCTTCCCTCTTTCTTTCCTTTTCCTTCTCCCATTTCTTCCTTCTCTCTTCTCTTTCTTTCCTTTTCCTGAAATATTTTTAAAACACTTGTTGTATAAGAACTCCACACTCTTCAGCATCTCACAGGCCCCATTTCCTAGCTGAAATACTGTTGTATTTATTTATATGCCACCTATCTGGCTGGCAAGCAGTTCTCCTACTAACAACCGTTATACCCCTCTCTATGTCTTTCCATATTTGTTGACTTTTGACCCGTTGCGTTAGGATATGATTCAATGTACTATGAAAATTCAGAAAAAGATCCCATTTAATAATCAGAATATCATACAGGGATACCTATAAGTCTATGAAATAAGTTTGCCTTCTCTTAATTCTTGTTCCATGGTAGCCCATTTGTCCTATTACATATGAAATAAATGGCTATGATGTACAGAATATGCAGGAACGCACAGTAACATTTTAGCAGTAGAAGAATTTATAGAATTTTACCACAAAAGTGTTTCAGCAGGGGGGAGGGGGTCCATATGAGGCACCCCAGTAATATTTCTAAGCAAGACAGTTGTTAAGTGATTATTGCCCCATATTGCAACCTTTCTTGCCACACTTCTCTTCTGTTAGTAACATGGTTGTTAAATGAATCTGGCTTTCCCATTGACTTTGCTGGTCAGAAGTTCGCAAAAGGGGATTGTGTCGCCCCGGGACACTGGAACCGTCATAAATATGAGCCAAGCATCCGAACTTTGATCCTGTGACAATGGGGAAAAGGGTGAAAAATGGTCATAAGGCACTTTTTTTCACTGCTGTTGTAACCTTGAACGGTCACTAAATGAACTGCTGGTCCAAGTTGTCCTAAGTCGGGGATCTTCAAACTTGGCCCTTTTATGACTTGTGGACTTCAACCCCCAGAATTCCTCAGCCAGGCACGTTGGGTGAGGAATTCTGGGACTTGAAGTCCACAAGTCATAAAAGGGCCAAGTTTGAAGACCCCTGTCCTCAGTCAAGGACTACCAGTACTTATCTTTAAAGGAAAGGGTCATTCTGCACAAATGCAGACGTGGGAGAGTAGAAGAAAGGACAGAGGCCCCAATTATAAGGAATGCAAGAAATAGGACTAGATACATCAAGAGAATATCTGAGGCTCTCCTCTAGAAAAACGCATGGAATCCATCAACATATTCCACCTATTTTTCTAGATTCCTCTGTTGCAGGGCTCACCCACTGGTTCTACTTGCCCAGAGGGGCCTCTGGCTGATCATGACATGGTCTGGTGCTCATCGCTGGCCCTTGATAAAGGAGGCCTCCCCCCTTGCATGCCACCTGCCAGAATAAGCCCTGAGAAGCAGGTGGACATCCGCCCTGCTCTTTTGGCCCCCGATGTTACGGCAGACACATTCGTGCCCCCCCCCATTCCAATCCTTGGCCGTTGACTTGGAGGGCTTTCACCTTCTGGCTGAAATAGTTGGGGCTCACCCACTGTGCTAAAAACCCACCTCTGCTTGCCAACCCACGTTTGAAAGCAAGATCTTCTGCAGTCGGTTCTCCAACAGAAATCCAAGGAAAGGTGACCAAGCAGCTGCTTTGCTCCCTCTTCTCTTCACATCCCCTGGGAGTAAAAGGGTGGTAGGCAGAGTAAACAGAGGAATTGCCCACCAGTGCCACTTTCCCTGGTACTGAAAAGACCCCTTCCCCTCCTCTGCAGAAGGACCACTTGGGACCACGAGGAAGCCATCTCTCCTGGCCCTTCTCTTGAGACAAAAGCTGACTGTAAATTACAATTGGGGAACTGACAACCGAACCTTTGGTGAGGATGATGGAGACCCTGTCTTCATTTTTGTTCCCCTTCAGCTTTGTTTTCTGTGCCGTTCGAACAACAGGATGACAGAGATGGAAGGCACCTTGGAGGTCCTCTGGTCCCAAGACACTGTACCATTCCAGACAAGTGGCTGTCCAGTCTCTTCTTAAAAGCCTTGGAATGATGGAGCACCCACAACTTCTGAAGGCAAGTCGTTCCACTGGTTAATTGTTCTCACCGTTAGGAAATTTCTCCTTATTTCTAGGTTGCTTCTCTCCTTGATTAGTTTCCATCCGTTGCTTCTTGGATATTGGAAGACTGCTATCATGTCTCCCCTCATTCTTCTTTTCATTAGACTAGACATGCCCAGTTCCTGTAACCATGTTTTAGCCTCAGTCCCCTAATCAGCTTTGTTGCTCTTCTCTGCACTCTTTCTAGAATCTCAACAGCTTTTTTGCGTCGTGGGGACCAAAACTGGGTGCAGTATTCCAACTGTGGTCTTAGCAAGGCCTTCTAAAGTGGAGTTAACACTTCATGTGATCTTGATTCTCTCCCTCTGTTGATGCAACCTAGAACGGCATCGGCTTTTGCTTTGTACGGGGGTTTTTTGTGTGGTGGTTTTTATTCTGAGTTCTTTTTTTATCAATTGCAAAAACTACCCAGAATTGCTGAAAGTCAGTCAGCATATAAGTTTAGTAAATTATTATTATTATTATGACACCGTTGTCAATAACTGGCCCCAAAAGAGGTGTTCTAAATCCCTCCTCCCTTAAGCCTTTCTTCCGGATAAAACTTTTATTTTGCCTCATGGCTGAGGCAAACTGAGAGTCCAAAGTACAGGCTTTGTTTCTTGGAAATGGCTTACCTTTACCTCAGCTCCCCCACTGGTTAACAGCACTTCAAGTGCTCACAATAGCAGTGCCATCTCCTGCCTTTATAGCAGCCCGTGACCGATGGAACACAGCCACAAATGGAGCATGCCACATAGATATGTACGCACGTATACAAGGGTGTCACATGCACACCATTATCGGATATCCTGGATTGATTTTAACTAGAGCTGGCAGGGAAAAGCTGCCCTGAGTCTTCGGAGAAGGGCGGGATATAAATGGGATTAAAAATAAATAAATCAGGGACAGATGTGTTTATATGTTTTCTGTCTAATCTTTAGTTAGTATCAGTATTGGATCATTTTTAAGTAATCCATAAAATGAATTATCTGGACAATACAGGCGCCCCTTAAGGCGCCCCTTAAGAAATGAGGTACAGGTGGTCCTCGTCTTACGACAGTTCACTTAGTAACGACACTGAAAAAAGTGACTTATGACCATTTTTCACACTTTCAACCTTTGCAGCATCCACGTGGTATGTGATCAAAATTCAGACGCTTGACAACTGACTCACATTTATGACAGTCACCGTGTCCCGGGGTCATGTGATCCCCTTTGGCAATCCTCTTATAAGCAAAATCGATGGGGAAACCAGATTCACTTAACAACTGTGGCAAGAAAGGTCATAAAATGGGGCAAATTCATTAATGTTTCACTTAGCAACAAAAATGTTGGGCTCAATTGTAGTTATAAGTTGAGGACTAACTGTGGTACTATTAATAACTTGGAAACTTGGAGACAGCATTAGCAGATTTTTACCTCAGTTCCTCACTGTATGATGGCCAATATCAATCTTAAGTACGGACGGGGTACATATTTATGTGAAATAAGCATGTGTGTGCTGTAACAGCGTGGAAACTTGAAAAGGGCTGAATCCAGACGGATTTTGTAAGCATTTTCTATTTATAAAATATAAATCCATTTCTCAGACTCGTTGCTCAAATGTTTTAAAGTTCCTGCTTTTTGCCACACCTCGTTCTGAGTCATTCAGGTGTGCCAGCAAGCTATTTTGAGGCACTTTCAGTTTGTACGTACTGTATCAGGTATTCAAATAAAGAATTGTGTTCTTTGGACCAACAAAGCCTGCTCGTTTTATCTGGCTGGTTGGAAAGAAGCAAACATTTTGAAAGGATGAACAGGAGCGCAAATTATTCTAGCTTACTGAGATGGGGCACAGAGGATTGTGAGAGGTAATTGATTTCTTCTTACAAACAATTTTGTCTCGAAGAAAATGATGTTTATTCATTTAAATAAGAAAGGAATAGTCCAATGGACTTCTTGGTGACCTCACATTATTTTCTACCACAGAGATAATAACTACAATTATAATCTTATCTTGGGAAGGGCTGAACTGAATCTGGCTCCTAAACTACTCCCTAGAAGTACTTGATTATCGTCCAACCCAACTAGTCTAATTAATTAATAACCTTTTGGTCAAATAATAACTTGAAAATAAATTGGGCTGTCTTCTGATAGGTAGCTGTGATCCCACCGTCACAGATGAAAATGCTATACATTAACTTTATGCTGGCATTTATATTTTCCTAAATGAAAAAAAAAATCTCTTCTAAGAATAATATCTCCATGAGAATCAAGAAACCACCGTTCCTTGCCCAGTGTTGCAAAGGATGCAAAGTAGAACATAGAACATGGAATAACAGGATTGGAAGGGACCTTGGAGGTCATCTAGTCCAGCCCACTGTTCAAGCAGGAGACCCTCTACCAGGGGTGTCAAACTGCCAGCCCACAGGCCGGATGCATCACGCCAAAACTGCGCCCATGCCCAACGCCGGCAATGGGGAAAAAGTCATGACACGTCACGTGACATCACGGGTTTGACACCCGTGCCCTATATCATTCCAGACAAGTGGCTGTCCAGTCTCTTCTTTAAAGCCTCTAATGATGGAGAACTACAATTTCTAGAGGCAAGCTATTCTAATTAGCCAATTAACAATGTTGTTCTCACAGTCAGGAAATTTCTCCTTAGTTCTAGGTTGGATCTCCCTCTGATAAGCTTCCACCTGTTACTTCTTGTCCTGTCCTCAGGGGCTTTGGAGAATAGTTCAACCCCTTCTTCTCTCTGGGAGAGGTTCCACCCCTCAAGTAAAAGAGGAGGACCATTTTCAAAGCTTGGTCTCAGCAACGGAGGTGGAATATAGTGGTCAGGAACACAGGAATTCCTTTCCAGCTGTCAATGAATCAAGTTACTCATTCAGGGTTGTCTATGAAACTGTGTCAAGGCTAGCCTGACTCAGTGCTATGGGTTCAAGTGGAAACCATCTCCTTAAACAGAATAGAAATTTTGTCTGCATTATATAAAATGTACTACGTAAGCAGTAATCGCAGAGGCCCTGCTGTTTGGGCCTCTGCGATTACTGCTTACGTAGTACATTTTTTAAGGCAATAATGTACTATCATGTTTGTACTAAACATGCATAAGAATTATACAGTGGAGGGAAAAATTATTTGATCCCCTGCTGATTTTGTCCGTTTGCCTGCTGACAAAGAAATGATCATTCTATAATTTTAATGGTAGGTTTATTTTAACAGTGAGAGACAGAATCACAAAAAGAAAATCCAGAAAAACACATTTCAAAAAAGTTACAAATGGATTTGCATTTTAATGAGTGAAATAAGTATTTGATCCCCTATCAATCAGCAAGATTTTTGGCTCCCAGGTGTCTTTTATACAGGTACCAAACTGAGATTAGGAGAACTCTCATAAAGGGAGTACTCTTAATCTAAGCTTGTTACCTGTAAAGAAGATAATCTGTCCACAGAAGCAATCAATCAATCAGAGTCCAAACTCTCCACCATGGCCAAGACGAAAGAGCTGTCCAAGGATGTCAGGGACAAGATTGTAGACCTACACAAGGCTGGAATGGGCTATAAGACTATCCCCAAGCAGCTCGGTGAGAAGGTGACAACAGTTGGTGCGATTATTCGCAAATGGAAGAAACACAAAATAACTCCGTCTCCCTGGGTCTGGGGCTCCATGGAAGATCTCACCTCGTGGAGTTTCAATGATCCTGAGAACAGCGAGGAAGCAGCCCAGAACTACACAGGAGGATCTTGTCAATGGTCTCAAGGCAGCTGGGACCATAGTCACCAAGAAAACAATTGGTAACACACTACACCATAAAGGACTGAAATCCTGCAGCGCCCGCAAGGTCCCCCTGCTCAAGAAAGCACATGCACAGGCCCGTCTGAAGTTTGCCAATGAACATCTGGATGATTCAGAGGAGAACTGGCTGAAAGTGTTGTGATTAGATAAGACCAAAACCAAGCTCTTTGACATCGGCTCAACTTGCCCGTGTTTGGAGGAGGAGGAATGCTGCCCATGACCCCAGGAACACCATCCCCACCATCAAACATGGAGGTGGAAACGTTATGCTTTGAGGGTGTTTTTCTGCTAAGGGGACAGGACAACCTCACCATATCAAAGGGACAATGGACGGGACTATGTACCCTCAAATCTTGGGTGAGAACCTCCTTCCCTCAGCCAGGGCATTGAAAATGGGTCGTGGATGGGTATTCCAGAATGGCAATGACTCAAAACACACAACCAAGGCAACAAAGGAGTGGCTCAAGAAGAAGCACATTAAGGTCCTGGAGTGGCCTAGCCAGTCTCCAGACCTTAATCCCATAGAAAATTGGTGGAGGGAGCTGAAGGTTCGAGCTGTCAAACGCCAGCCTCGAAATCTTAATGACTTGAAGAGGATCTGCAAAGAGGAGGAGTGGGACAGAATCCCTCCTGAGATGTGTGCAAACCTGGTGGCCAACTACAGGAAATGTCTGACCTCTGGGATTGCCAGCGAGGGCTTTGCCACCAAGTACTAAATCGTGTTTTGGGAAGGGATCAAATACTTCTTTCACTCATTTAAATGCAAACCAATTTATAACTTTTTTGAAATGCGTTTTTCTGAATTTTTGTGTTGTTGTTATTCTATCTCTCACTGTTAAAATAAACCTACTATTAAAATTATAGACCGATCATTTCTTTGTCAGTGGGCAAATGTACAAAATCAGCAGGGGATCAAATAATTTTTCTCCCACTGTATTCATATGATTGGCAGCACGAATAGGCTGGCTACTGGCCCTATGGGAAAATTTTGGATACATGTACGGGCAATTCTCAACTTGCAACCATTTGTTTAGTGACTGTTCAGAGTTACAACAGCACAGAAAAAAAGACACTTTATGACTGCTGCAGCATCCCCATGGTCACGTGATCAGAATTCGGCCACTTGGCAACTGGCATGTACTTAAGACGGTTGCACTGTCCTGGGGTCACGTGATCCCCTCTTGCGAGCCTCCGTCGAGCAAAGTCAATGGGGAGGCCAGATTCACCCAGCAACCCTGTTATTAACAATTGTAGTGATCCATTTAACAACTGTGGCAGGAAAGGTCGTAAAATGGGGCAAACCTCCCTTAACAACAGTCTCACTTAGCAACCAGAATTTTGGGCTCCAATGTAGTCGTAAGTCGAGGACTACCTGCATATGGTCTTCTGTACCTTAGGTCGCTTTTAACTGATCCTCGAGGTGCGTTTTGATAGGTATCAATAGAGAAGGAACGTAAGAGAGGCCTTGCAGTGGTAATGCTGGTTTAAAACGAAGGAGACAAGAAGTGAATAAACTGCAATCAACGAAGTAATAATTCAAGGTAACGTGCTTGGTTTTCGTTTATCTGATAATTATTTCCTTCTGTCACATCCAATTACTATTTAATAGCATCTTTTTCTGGGAATTGCACTCCGTGCTGTCAGAGGCCTGGAGCCTCAGGTTGCGCAATCTTGATCTACGGCAGGTTTACCTAATTATGATGGTCCGTGCCAAGCTAGGAGCCTCTTGCTGAGTAGGTTGCAACGATACACACATTAGGACATTCTACAGGCGTTTGGCAAAGATTACCCAACCTCGTCAAGACACGTAGTCCTCAACTTACGACTATAATTGACCCCAAAACTTCTGTTGTTAAGTGAGACATCTGTTAAGGGGGTTTTGCCCTGTTTTATGACTTTTCTTGCCACAGTTGTTAAGGCAACCACTACAGTTGTTAAGCTACAGTTGTTAAGGCAACCACTACAGGTTGTTAAAGTGAATCTGGTGTCAGAAGGTCACAGAAGGGGATCCTGTGACCCCGGGACACTGCGACCGTCATAAATGTGAGTCAGTTGTCAAGCGTCTGAATTTTGACAATGTGACCGGGGGGGGAATGCTGCAACGGTTGCCATTGTGAAAAACGGTCACAGGTCACATTGTTCAGTGCCGTTGTAACTGAACAGTCACTCAATGAACACTTGTTAAGTCGAGGACTTCCTGTATCAGATTCCGGGATAAAAAGTTGGGAGAGCTTCCCCAGGACACTATTTTGAATTCCAGAGTTTCAGGCAATCTGTCGGAAGGGAAGATAGGAAGTGTTTTATTTGCTGTGGGTGTTGCCACATCGCAATGACAGCTGCTTTGAAAAGAAACTACAGTGCAGTTCATTTTTTGTTCTGAAATAACTTTAACCAAGTACTTTAACCATGTTTGTTTGTTTGTTTTAACTAAATACATAATTTCCTCTCCAGGAGGGTGGATAAATCTGTCAACTAGAACTGCCACATAATATCTGATCCAAGGTTCCTTCAACACAAAGATATTCCAGTTTGTAGCTACTCTTTTATGGCTGGAGACCTGCTATTTCCTGTGTATAATTGAGGGAAGAAATCATCTCTGCTGCTAAACATCTGGTAGAAAGCCTATCATTACAGCCTTCAAAGGGTCTACTGCTAAATGCCTTCCCTCTTAACTTTGATCAAATCTGGAGGGCAGAGACAAACATAATTGCTCTGTGGTTTTGAAAAGTACTGCTAGGAGGAGCAAAATGAATTTACGAGGTATTCCTCACGAGGGGTGATTGTAATGAAAACATACCGAAAGTTTTAGTCTTGGGACATTCATCTTCAGAATGCGAACTCACCGTCTCTTCAAAGCCATCTCTTGTTTTACACAAAAAAGCAGGAAGGATGACTTAGTGAAACGGGAGGGTAGCTAAATTCAGTCCTTGGAGAAGTAATGCAATCAAAGAGAAGTAGGCTTTTAATAAAGGGACGCGGTGGCTCAGTGGGTTAGGACGCTAAGCTTGTCGATCAGAAGTTCAGCAGTTGGGCAGGTCGAATCCCGAGTGCCGCGTAGCAGAGTGAGCGCCTGTTACTCGTCCCAGCTTCTGCCAACCTAGCAGTTCAAAAGCACGTAAAAATGCAAGTAGAAAAATAGGGACCACTATGGTGGGAAGGAAACAGCGTTCCGTGCGCCTTTGGCGTCTAGTCATGCCGGCCACATGACCACAGAGACGTCCTCGGACAAGCACTGGCTCTTCGGCTTTGAAACGGAGATGAGCACCGGCCCCTAGAGTTGGAAGCGACTAGCACGCATGTGCAGGGGAACCTTTACCTTTACCAGGCTTTTAATAACTGCTTCCTGCAGCCGTTTCCTTCTGCAGGTATGTTGGCACTGCGGTATTCCAACCAAGGTGATCTTTGGGCAGGAATGACCAGGAATTGTAGAAGTTGGATTCCTGGCACAAAGTCTAGAAGGCAATACAGGCAAGTCCTTGGCTTACAACAGTTCATTTAGTCACCGTCTGAAGTTACAATGGCACTGGAAAAAGTGAATTACGACCATTTTTTAGACTTATGACCGTTTGCAGCATCCTCATGGTCATGCGATTTACATTTGGATGCTTGACGGCTGACTCACATTTATGACGGTTGCAGTGTCCAGAGGAATCATGTGATCCCCTTTTGCGACCTTATATGTTTTAGCCTCCAGACCTCCAATCATCTTTGTTGCTCTTCTCTGCACTCTTTCTAGAATCTCAACATCTTTTTTACATCGTGGTGACCAAAACTGGATGCAGTATTGCAAGTGTGGCCTTAGCAAGGCTTTGTAAAGTGGTATTAACTCTTCATGTGATTATGGTTGTTTCCCCCACCCTCCGGTCACGTGACTGCATGTCAGGTGCTCAGCAATTAGCCTACATTACTGGCCTTTTGCAATGTCCTGCAGTCCGGTGACTCCATTTTACAGTGTTTTGGCATTTACTTCCAGGTTTTGGCAAAAATGGCCCCTAGTGCAGGGCTTTTCAACCTTTTCACCCATTGGGCCACTTTTAGGATATGGCAACATCCAAGTACCACCAGTCGCCTAGCAAGGTGTCAAAAACGTGATGACAAAAAAAGGAAAAAAATGATGAAGTACAGGTAGTCCTCGACTTACAACAGTTCGTTTAGTGACTGTTCGAAGTTACAATGGCACTGAAAAATATGCCCCCTCTGCTGGGTGGTTGCAGCAGGTTTTGGTCACTTCACATGACCCTGGGACACTGTGACCGTCATAAATATGAATCAGTTGCCAAGCATCTGAATGTAAATCAGAAGACCCTGGAGATGCTGCAACATTCCAGCTGATCGGCGCTTCTTCTGGGCTCAGCAGAAGCACCAGGATCAGCACTGAGCTCCAGCTGGAGCCTAGCGCTGATCCTGGCACTTCCGCTGAGCCCCGACAGCCCTGCAGCTCCAGCCGTCTCTCGCTCAGGCTTGTGCGGTGCTGCCACCGGTTCAGCTCATTCCCCTCCCCCGCTACCCCTTTTCTAGGATGGTCGCGTACCACCTGCCAGGTGCCAATGTACCACAGGTGGTGCCCGTACCACTGGTTGAAAAGCCCTGCCCTAGTGACACTGTGTTTGCTTTATGACTGTAGCATTCGTTTTACAACTGCAATGTAAAATGCCTCAACATATGACCACGATGGAGCCCCAAATTTCTGTCCTTAAGTGAATTTGCCTCATTTTACATCCTTTCTTGCCACAGTTGTTAAGTGAATCACGGCAGTTCTTAACTTAGGTAACTTCCCCCTTGACTTTGCTTGTCAGAAGGTCGCAAAACAGGACTATGATCACGTGACCCTGGGGACGCTGCAACGGTTGTAAGTATGGGAGACGGTCATAGGTCACTGTTTTCAGTGCCGTTGTAACTTTGAACAGTCACTAAAGGAACATTTGTTAAGTCAAGGAGTAGCTGTACTCTCAGTTAGGTCAACTCCAAATAACCACCGATTTCACCCTCCAAAGCTCCGTGCCACTTTCACGCAGTCTCACAAATATTCTCATTTTCTAAACAATGTTCCTGTTCCCCAGACAGACTCCCCCACTCCCTCTTAAAGGGAGGCATCCCCAACAGGGAAGAGTCATTCCAAGTCTGTCCTTACTACCATCTCGCTTCCCGGGGCTTAAGGAATGCCTCCATCCTCTTGGTTTAATAAAAAAAGTCATTTAATATACTGAATATCTGCTTCAGAGGGAGTCCACTTGAAGTCTTAAAGTTCCCAAGTTGGAGACGCCCGTCCCACTGGATATTTCTGCTAAGAGTACCAGGCAGAAACTCCAGGGTGAAGAAGAGCAGAAGTGGAGAGCTTAGGCGCCCCCTGATGGACGATCACAGCCTCTGCAACTTAATGTTTTATGGGGTGCCAGGGAAAACAACATGGCGCCCAAGAGGTTGTTGCCTTGGGCTGGGCCTTCTTTTTTTTATTAAAGAGTTTTACAAAAACAAAATTTTACAATATATCCCCAAATCCCTCCCACCCCAAACCCACCCACTTCCCCCCCCCACTTCCCAGAGCTAAATACAGGATTATAGTTACAATAATCATATTCTAAATAAAAATTATGCATAATATACAATTAACCAAATTCATAATGTGCTTTAACTCCCCTTTAACATAACTACAAACAACGTACCAATAACAATAGTAGAAGGCACATTGACCCTATTTTAGAAGCGTTGTCCAGGTCATCCTCGACTTATGATCATAACTGAGCCCAAAATTTCTGTGGCTAAGTGAAACATTTGTTAAGTGAGTTTTGCCCCATTTTACGACCTTCCTTGCTACAGTTGCTAAGTGGATCACTGCAGTTTGTTAACTTAGTAACACGGTTGTTAAGTGAATCTGGCTTCCCTATCGAATCTGCTTGTCAGAAGGTCACAAAAGGGGATCACGTGACCCCGGAACACACCAACCGTCATGAATACATGCCAGTTGCCAAGCGTCTGAATTTTTATCATGTGACCATGGGGATGCTGCAAAGGTGGTGTGAAAAACGGTCGTAAGTCACATTTTTCAATACTGTTGTAACTTCAGTCACTAAATGAACTGTCGTAAGTCGGGAACCATCTGCAGTTGGTTTTCTCAGCAGTTTTTTGAACACATTACTTCCTAAGGTAATATTGGCATAGAGGTAAGTCCTCGACTTACAAACACAATTCGGACCAAAATTTCTGTTGCTAAGCAAGATGGCTGTTAGTTTATGTTGTACCTGATTTTATGACTTTTTTTTTGCCATGCTTTTTAAGTGAATCACTGCAGTTCAGGCAGTCCTCAACGTATGACCATTGTTAAGCTGGACAATTGTTAAGTGGGTTTTGTTCCATTTTATGACGTTTCTCATCACAGTTGATAAATGAATCCCTGCAGTTGTTAATCTGATAACGTGACCTTGATTTTCAGAACATTGCAAAAGGCGATCAAGTGACCCTGGGACAGTGCAACCGTCATAAATACGAGTCAATGGCCCAGCGTCTGAATTTTGATCACGTGACCCATGGGGGGGATGCTGCAACAGTCATAAGAGTGAAAAACTGTCTTAAGTCACTTTTTTTAGTGTTGTAACTTTGGACAATCACGAAACAAATGTTTGACGTCAAGGACTACCTTATTAAGGTGTCATCTGAAGAAGAGCCACAATTAGAGATTTTTCAAGAATGAAACACTTTTGAAAATATATATTCAGGGGAGCAAATAAAAACACTTCCCTTCTTTCAGCACCTCATTAGAATAAAACTAATTATTGCAAACATCTAAAGTGCACATTCTGGCTTTTGGGTTATTAATAGCATCCGTAACGTCTTTGATATTTTTTGTCCTTTTTCGCTCAGGAGATTCTGCGCAGTGAAATCTTCAGCATAAGCTACAATGGACTGGATAACATTTGGCAGTAAGAAAAAGGCAACTTGGCATACCACAGAGCTCCGTAGGTGTGCATGGACATGCACCCAGATACCCCCACCCACCCACTGACCCATACAAACCCGCTTCTCCATGGCACGCCAGTCAGTTCCCCGATGCTTATCCTGGTGATTTTCAAATGTCTGCATCTGTTTGATCTCCTGTGGTCAAGATAGGCCTCCCACTTTGAGAGCAGCTTGAGGGGAGACCCCCTTTTCCCACCCTTCCTTTACCCGCCATTCCTGAGGCTGGAGGCTGCCCTCTGTTTACATGTTCCCAATTCTGGGGGAGACGCGAATATCAAACAGGTCTGAAGTCTTTTGATGTGGCAAAGGGATGCTATCAGTCGAGGGGTGGACTTGGAGCCTGCTTGGTGTTTCCTGGGGCTGGGCCTGCTCGCCAGCCCTCCAGATCTTCAAACAGTGGGGGTGGGGGGTGGTGGAAGCTGGCATTCTTTGCAAGGCTGTGGAGTGGGGTGTGTGTGTGCGTGTGTGTGTGTGTGTGTGTGAGAGAGAGAGAGAGAGCATGTTTGTGCCTTCGAAAGAGGCTCGTGAGAGAAGGGGGTCTGCTACGTGGTATCTCTGCAGCTCCAGCCTGTTTTGGAAGGAGGCCTCGAGGAACTTCCTGTTCAAAAACCCACAAGCGCCGTTTGGTCAAGGCTTCAAGGATGGAAGCTTTCAGCGGAAAAGCAGGATCAAAGCAACCTGGTGCTCACGAATTCCTCGGGATTAAGGGAAGAACATAAAAAAGGAATTGTGGGGCATTTTCTGCCCCAGATGTTCACTTTGGAAAAAGTCGTAGCCAAAGGACATTGTTTTGTTTTTCTAGAGCAACCACCGCAAATATTCCAAAGTATATTGCGCCATGTAGTGTGCAGCGAGCCCTCGACTTACAACATTCTCAACATTCAGAGACGCAGCAGCACCCAAAAAAGTGACAGGGCCATTGGTTCACGCTTACCGCCGTTGCAGCATCCCCGTGGGTGGTGTGATCAAAATTCAGACACTTGGCAACTGACTCACATTTATGACGGTCGCAGTGTCCCGGGGTCACGTGATCACCTTTTGCCACCCCCCCGACAAGCAAAATCAATGGGAAAGCCAGGGTCACGTAACAACCGGTTTGCTAATCTTAACAACTGCTGCGATTCAATTAACAAGCGTAGCAAGGAAAGTCGTAGAATTCGGCTCAACTCGCTTAATCCCTTGGCTTAGCAATGGAGGTTTTGGGTTCAATTGTCAAATAGTCGAGGACCACCTGTTCCCTGTTATTTAATTATTTGTATTTATTTATATCAACCCCGCTATGCCGGCCCCCAAAATGCGTTCCGTCCACCTGTGCTGGCATCTGAGCCTACGTCACTCCTTCCAGGCGCTGAGTGGGCAGCTTTCCTGCTTCGCCTCGGAGGGGCCAAAGGTGGGATCTGCAAGCCTTAGCAAGGAGCTGTAGCAATGCAAAGTTAAACATCAATTTCATCGACAATTGTTAAGTTCATTTTTACAAGAGACACACAACAGTGGCATTCATGATCGGAAGATCAGTAATGTAGACAGTGAGCAAGTGAAGTCTTTTAAATATTTTTATTGGATTTTTAAACTTCCTTAGCAAGAGCCACTTAAGTTTTAATGCAGGGGTCTCCAAACTGTAAGACTGACCGGCTGGCTGAGGAATTCTAGGAGTTGAAGTCTAAAAGTTGCCAAGTTTGGAAATCCCTGTTCTAATGGTTAGCCCATCAGGAGATTCTGAGCTGCAGTCCCGCTTTAGGCATGATGCAAACTGGGGGATCTTGGGCAGAGAATATCTTTCAGTCCGGGGAAGCACACAGTGGTAAACCATTTTGGGAAAAGGGACTTGTCTAGCCAGTCTATGAGAAATGGACATAATTGAGGGGAAGGGGGGGAATCTTCCTTAACAGATGTATTAGTGCCCCTGCCCAAAGGGCACCCAGGCCAATTTGCCAGCTTGTAGAGGCAATAATTTTGTCTCAGGCCACATGACCACGGAGACGTCCTCGGACAAGCGCTGGCTCTTTGGCTTTGAAACGGAGATGAGCACCGGCCCCTAGAGTCGGAAACGACTAGCACGCCTGTGCGGGGGGAACCTTTACCTTTACCTTTTAGAGGCAATAATTTTGTCTCTGTGGCTGTAAAACTCTTGAAGGCAAAGATATTAAGCTTTATAGGACACAGTTCTGCCAGCATCAGGGCCTGAGGGGGATAATACTAGTTCAGTCCAGATTTACAAAAATGATGCCATAACAATTAACTATGAATCTCCAACTCTCACCATCGCTGCAGGTGATATTCAACAGGTACAGCACAGAGAGCCAGTCAGAGGATGAGTAAGATCTTCTGAGGACAGTTAACTGGAGAACGGCTGTGTTATATCAATTCTAGAACAAGATGTTTTTGATTGAAATAATCCTTCAGCCTAGAGGTTTTGACCCTTTCATGTTTTTTTAAAGAGTAGCATACTCTGGTATCTTCTGCCCTCTATTGGTAAATGTAATTTCCTTTCTAAACTTATTTCCAATCTATTGAAGCTCATGGCCCTATCTTCCTCCTGACGCCAGCAAGCATGGGATTTTATTCATTTGTTTTTATTCTGCCTTTATTCTTTTCATAAATCATTCAAGGCAGAAAACAAACATAAGACTCCTTCCTCCTCCTATTTTAACCATAAGGACAACCCTGTGAGATGGGGTGAGTTGAGAGAAGGACTGACTGGCCCCAAGTCACCAGCCGACTTTCATGCCTAAAATGAAATTGGAACTCACCACCTCCTGGTGATTGGCCCAAAGTCATCCAGCTGCTTTTCATGCCTAAGGCAGGACTAGAACTCACCTTCTCTTGGTTTCTAACTGTGGCCTTAACCACTAAACCAAACTGGCTTCTTACCAAGCAAGCACTGGATCATACTGGGAGGATAATATCTCTGGTACCAAAAAAAAGAGAGAGATTGCTTGAATCGTTAAACACTCTTCATTCTGTTCCTGCTGACTTTTATGCCTGAAACAATAACTCTTGCCCATTTCCAATCATCAGCCCATCAAACGGAGACAGCTACACCCTTTGGAGGAGCACTGCTGATGTCCACAGACCACTAGTAGGCACAAAACAGAAGTTGCACCCAAAAGGAGATCTTCTGAATCAGATCTTTCATTCCGAAGGTGATCCTCCGGAGGGCAGGGTTCTGAGTGGTGAGTAACTTGTAACGACACAAGGTTTGGGGCAGGTTCAAAACGGATCCAGAACTTTGAGACTCATCTAATATTGTATTTTAGGGAGGAAAGGAAATCTGAAATGAACGATATATAGTAGGTAGTCCTTGAACAAAATTTCCATGGCTAAGCATTCAAATTTTGATCACATGATCGGGGGGGATGATGCAAGAGTTGTAAGTGGGAAAAATGGATATAGGTCATTTTTTTCCAGTGTTCAAATGGTCACTAAATGAATGGTTGTAAGTCAAGGACTACCTGTAAAGTATCAGGTCAATGTTGGGTTGAAAAAGGGGGTTAAGAGGTCTAAAAAAATGTAGAAACACGCCATCCTGTGGTTCAAAAATGATACCTCCAGCAAACCAGTGAGTTAGCAGATGGTTGTTTTTCTCTTGGAATTGTTTTTTGCCATTTTCTACAAAGGAGAAGGGACGCGGTGGCTCAGTGGGTTAGGACGCTGAACTTGTTGATCGGAAGGTCGGCAGTTTGGCGGGTCGAATCCCGAGTGCCGCGTAACAGAGTGAGCGCCTGTTACTTGTCCCAGCTTCTGCCAACCTAGCAGTTCGAAAGCACGTAAAAATGAAAGTAGAAAAATAGGGACC
The DNA here is from genome assembly GCF_964194415.1 of Vipera berus. NCBI lineage: Eukaryota > Metazoa > Chordata > Lepidosauria > Squamata > Viperidae > Vipera > Vipera berus. The sequence continues at coordinate 16,703,738 of NC_138214.1, forward strand.
ACAACGGTGGGAAGGTAACAGCGTTCCGTGCGCCTTTGGCGTCTAGTCATGCCGGCCACATGACCACGGAGACGTCCTCGGACAAGCGCTGGCTCTTCGGCTATGAAACGGAGATGAGCACCGGCCCCTAGAGTCGGAAACGACTAGCACGCATGTGCGGGGGAACCTTTACCTTTACCTTACAAAGGAGAAGTGAAAAGGACCCCAACTATTTATCTTTACTGCCACGATCTAAGATGCCCAGGGGTCCTTTGAAGAAGGATTAGGGGGGGACATGATAGCAGTATGCCAGTATTTTAGGAGTTGTCACAAAGAAGAGAGGGCCAACCTATTTTTCAAAGCACCAAAAGGCAAGACAAAAAGCAACGGATGGAAACTAATCAAGGAGAGAAGCAACCTGGAACTAAGGAGAAACTTCCTAATGGTGAGAACAATCAACCAGCGGACAGGTTGCCTCCGGATGTTATGGGTGGGTCATCAATGGAAGTTTTTAAGAAAAGAATGGACAGACACCTGTCTGAAATGGTCTAGGGCAGAGCTTTTCAACCAGTGATATGGGTGCCACCTGTGATACATTGGCACCTGGCAGGTGGTACGCGACCATCCTAGAAAAGGGGTAGCAGGGGAGGGGAATGAGCTGAACCGGTGGCAGCACCGCACAAGTCTTGAGTGAGAGATGGGTGGAGCTGCAAGGCTGTCAGGGCTCAGCGGAAGCGCCAGGATCAGTGCTGCTTTCCAGCTCATCGACGCTTCTTCGGGGCTGTCAGGGATCAGTGGAAGCGCCAGGATCAGCACCAGGCTCCAGCTGGAGCTCGGTGCTGATCCTGGCGCTTCTGAGCCCAGAAGAAGCGCCGATCAGCTGGAATGTTGCAGCATCTCCAGGGTCTTGTGATTTACATTCAGATGCTTGGCAACTGATTCATATTTATGACGGTCACAGTGTCCCAGGGTCATGTGAAGTGACCAAAACCTGCTGCAACCACCCAGCAGAGGGGGGCAAATAAGAACCAAACACCCCCCCACTCCACCCTTGCTGCCAATCCTCAACAGAAATGCTCACAACAATGAAAACCTCGGAACAGGAGGAAGAGCACCGCTAGGTAGGCAGGCAGGTGTCTTGCTCGGCTGTGGCTCGGGGTGGGGGCACTTTTTTCAGTGCCATTGTAACTTTGAACAGTCACTAAGCGAACTGTTGTAAGTTGAGGACTACCTGTACCTCATCACTTTTTTTCTTTTTCTTTTCTTTTGGTCGTCACGTTTTTGACACCTTGCTAGGCGACTGGTGGTACTCAGATATTGCCATATCCTAAAAGTGGTACAATGGGTGAAAAGGTTGAAAAGCCCTGGGCTAGTGGATACCTCCACAACCAGCAAAAGATTTGGAAGTAACACAGGTGAACCTAGGCCAGCCCATCGTTCTTGAAAAATTGATCCTCTGCATTTGAGAATGTTGCCCAAGTTTATTCCAACTGAGCAAAACACAGGAAGACTTTTATGTTCCATAAGCCCCAATATTTAAAAAGAGCATTCAGGTTTAATTCTGGCGCTCTGGAATTCTCCTATGACTTTCTGGCAGCGTTGTGGAATCCCTCCTGTTTCCATCATAGATTTACACAAATGGCTTTATTAACGTTAATGATATCGATATGCTGTACTTCCTCACTTTTTTTTCTTTTTTTTTTTTGGTCATCAAGTTTTTGACACCTTGCTAAGCGACTGGTGGCACTGGGATGTTGCCACATCCTAAAAGTGGTACAATGGGTGTGAAGGTTGAAAAGCCCTGGGCCAGGGTCTCCTGCTTGACAAGGGGGTTGGACTAGAAGATCTCCAAGGTCCCTTCCAGCTCTATTTTGATTTGAAAAACTGATGACGAAAGAGAGATTGGTACTGAGTTGCCAAGAACGCATTTAGAGTAGCTCACTCTTCCTGAAGCGCTTTACCGAACACAGAAACTCTTAAGGTGATAATCAGGAACATGTGGAATAATTTCTTAGGGTCTTGTTATCTTCAAATAAAGGACAAATTGAAGAACCCCAGGCGAACTCTGCAACAAAGAGACGATTAAAGGGTACACCGGAGAGCCCTCGATATTTCATAAAGGCGCATTAGGTTGTGTCACCTTCCCTTTGCCTCTTTTTAAGCAGCCTCCAGTCAACTCAACTAAATGCCGGGTGGAGATGCTGCATTTGGAAAATGGTGACTTCATGGCACATATCTTGTTTTGCAAGCCTTGAGAGAGCTATAAAAAGAAGAAGCGGGGGGGGGAGGAAGAGGAGGAGAAGAAGAAAGAAGGAAGAAGGGGAGGAGGGGGAAAAGAAGGAGGAGGAGGGGGAAGGAGGAGGAGAAGGAGAAGAAGAGGGGGAGGAAGGGAGGGGGAGGAGAAATGAGAAGAGGAAGGAGGAGGAGGAGAAGAGGAAGAGAAGAGGAGGAGAAGGAGGAGAAGGAGAAGGAGAAGAAGAAGAAGAAGAAGAAGAAGAAGAAGAAGAAGAAGAAGAAGAGGAGGAGGAGGAGGAGGAGGAGGAGGAGGAGGAGGAGAGGGAGAGGTGGAGGAGGAGGAGGAGGAGGAGGAGAAGAAGAAGAAGAAGAAGAAGAAGAAGAAGAAGAAGAAGAAGAAGAAGAAGAAGAAGAAGAAGAAGAAGAAGAAGAAGAAGAAGAAGTGAGGAGGAGGCGAAGGAGAAGAGCTCTTACTAATGGCAACCACTCATTCCTAGAAATGTCAAGAACAGAACATGGTTGTTCATCAAGACCAGCAAAGGGGGAGGGGCGTTGTCCTGCAGTGAAATTTTGCCAGTCTTTCCATCAGTTGGATAGTCTACTGTCCTTGCCAAAGAGCTAGAGGGGATTTGCAAACTAACTCTTGACAGTAGCATTTCTCAACCGTGGTCACTTGAAGACGTCTGGACTTCAACTCCTTCAATCTGTCCACTTGAGAGCTTCTGATAAATGAATTTCCCAGTATTGGAAAGAACCATCTACCCAAAGCTGTGCGGAAGGAGAAAGAGAATTTTCCCTTCCTGGGAAATTACTGCCTAAATCATCAGAAAATATATATACGGTATATATATTGCTCAAAGTCTCTCTCTGGAAAACATATTTTACTGGGATTAAAAAAAAACAGAGGAATAGAGAAAAGAAACTAACCACTGCTGACAGTTTAAGCCAGGGCTCTTCAAACTTGGCCCTTTTATGACTTGTGAACTTCAACTCCCAGAATTCCTCTTGAGATTCTAGAAAGAACCCAGAGAAGAACCAGAATGCTCGTCAGAAGTTTGCAAAAGGGGATTATGTGACCCAGGACACTGCAACCATCAGAAATACATGCCAGTTGCTCCAATTTTTTTTGATCACATGACCATAGGGATGCTGCAACGGTCGTAAGTGTGAAAAACAGTTGTAAGTCACCTTTTTAGTGCTGTTATAACTTCAAGTGATCACTAAACAAATGGCTATAAGTTGAGGACTATCTATAGGCTATAGCTAAGAAACAGAACAGGGGACATTAGTGATAATTATTACTGCAGCTCTTCTTGTAGACTTTCAGACTTCTCCATCCAGCCTGCTGCAATTTTCCTACTGGGGGAAAGAAAGGTCTCCAATTGGTCGTAAAAAGCTCGACTCTTTTGAAAATGTTTCTCTCTAAGTTTGGGATTTGTGAGTCGTTGGAGACTTTTGGCCAAAGCTTCCACTGCTTTTTCATTCCATCGGTGCCCTCGGAACAGAGCCGGTGGGGTGGGGGGTCAGGGGTGGGGGGCGGGTGGGAGCAACCAGGGCCATGTTGCCCTCTTCCTCCTGGTTGTGCATATATTCAGTTCCGAGGGATGTCGCAAAGAGGTTTAGCTGCCCTTCAAATGTGTCACTAAAATTTGTGGTCCTTCCATAAGGGAGGCAAAAATGTTGACTGGAAACTATGATGAATGCTTGGTGATAACAGCAATGGGGCCAGAATGTCTCAAAAACAGCAGAGGCAAAAAATAGAAGTTCTGTTTCGTCTCATTCCAGATGGGGTTTTATTTAATATAAATTTATATTGTTTATTTATAAATGCAGTGACTTGAAAGATGCCTGAGCAGACAGACGTTGGTTAAAGAAAGAATTTTTGTTATGCCAATAAAGAACTATTCTATTCCATTCCATTCCATTCCATTCCATTCCATTCTTCTTGTTCTGTTTGTTCTGTTCTATTCCATTCCATTCCATTCCTCCCATTCTTTCTATTCTATTCTGTTCTGTTCTGTTCCGTTCCATTCCATTCCATTCCATTCTTCTTGTTCTGTTTGTTCTGTTCTATTCCATTCCATTCCATTCCATTCCATTCCACTCCATTCCATATTGTCTATTCTATTCTATTCTATTCTATTCTATTCTATTCTATTCTGTTCTGTTCTGTTCTGTTCTGTTCTGTTCTGTTCTGTTCTGTTCTGTTCTGTTCTGTTCCGTTACGTTCCATTCCATTCTTCTTGTTCTGTTTGTTCTATTCTGTTCTATTCCATTCCATTCCACTCCATTTCATATTGTTTATTCTATTCTGCTCTGTTCTGTTCTGTTCTATTCCATTCCATTCCATATTGTCTATTCTGTTCTGTTCCAGTTTTGTTTGGTTTGTTACCTAGGATAAGCACAAGCCTTCCCTTTCAGTTATCTCCAGCTTGCCAGCAGGTGTCCTTCTGGATTTGTAGAGAGCAAAATGATTTGGCTGGAAAAATAAACCCAGTAATAATTGATCCTGAAAAGAAGCTCCCTGCTAGTGATGGCTTTGCACTTCTGGTGAGAGGTTGGGTTGATACTTGGAAGAAGCCGCAGGTTCTTTACCCATGGCTCATATTGAGTAAAGCACAATTGGTTGGCTTTACACAGTTTGCAAAGCCAAGCCAAGCCCTTGAACCCTGCAATTCTTTGGAACTGGGCAGCCAATAAATTGACATAAATAAAATGATTCATCTGTATTGAAACCAGTCCACAGAGCCAGCTATCTTTTTTAGTACTCATCTGTTGTCGCTGGTTTACTAATAAATACACCACTGCGCTGGTAGTCCTTGGTTAGCAATGGTAATTGGAACCAGAAAGATGGATAAAATTGGCGGCTAATAAATTTAATAAAATAAATAAATTAGTACTTGATTGAGATTCAAATCAATCAGGATGCAAAATGTGCACTCTGAGTTCAAATTCTAGAGGAGGAGGAGGAGGAGGAGGAGATGATGGTGGTGGTTTTGGTCAAGAGTATAAGATGGATAAAGCAAAGCAAAAGCACCCCCTTGTCTTCCACCCCTCAAGTTCCTTGACAAAATTGTTCTATCCTTTCACAAGATGCAGGTTTATGACAATCAAGTGGATAACCAAATCTCTGAGCTTTGTCAAAATGCATTTCATTTTCTCCAATTTACTTTCTTTAAAAAAAAACTAGAAATGAAGGAGAATATTTGTAGCTCAGGGTTGAAATGAGGGGTCCTTGGTGCTCTCTGAGCTTGCTTATTTTCTTGAAGACTTTTCATTACCCAAACTAGGTAACATCATCAGTGCTAGTAAGGAGGGCTGTTTGCTGCCAATTTATATCAGAATATAAACTGACAGCAAACAACACTTGGATCACTTACTGTAGTCCAGGGCATTTTCCTTCTTAGTCCTACTTGGAACTCACAATCGGAAGTGAGTTTTCCTATGATCGTAGCTCCTACTCCAAGGCCTTGGGGTAGGCAACCTGGGCTCTTTTATGACTCGTGGACTTCAACTCCCAGAATTCCTGAGCCAGCCATGCTGAGGGGAAAGGGAGAGGTTTCCAAGCTGAGCCAGCACAGCTGGCTCAGGAATTCTGGGAGTTGAAGTCCACAAGTCATAAAGGAGCCAAGGTTGCCTACACCTGGGCTAGGGCAGCGTTTCCCAACCTTAGGAACTTGAAGATGCGTGGACTTCAACTCCCAGAATTCCCCAGCCAGCTATGCTGGCTGGGGAATTCTGGGAGTTGAAGTCCACGCATCTTCAAGTTCCTAAGGTTGGGAAACGCTGGGCTAGGGTATATAGCAGTTCTTTACTTTGGGGAATATTTTCTGCTCAGGTTGTGTACTTTTTTTTGCTCTTTCCAGACATTTGTCGTCCTTGTTCGTTGTTATGAATCTATTTTTTAACATTACACATGCCAGATCAATGACAAAGTACATAAAATGGGGCTGTTAAGTCAGATGCTGATGCCCTTGGGACAGGATCAGGCAATGAAAGCTCTTAAAAACATGGAATTATTGACATAGAATCACAAATAGAATATGCCAAGATGTCACTTAGAGCTCAACTGGGGCATATTAGGATTTTTATAAACCAACATATCTGGCTCAATTTACGAGCAATAACTTTGGGAGGACTTTTAGACTATTACACTGCAGTGTAACAGCTAGTGCGACACTGAAGAAGCAATCCTGCAAAATCTCTGCGTCGAAAGGCTTTTTCCCTCTAAAGAGGGGTGCATTGGATCATGAGGTCATACCCTACTGTAATGCAATTTTTACTGACCCTTCATTTTTACTAAGCCCCACCGTTACTGTCACCTTTTCTTGGCTGATGTCCAGATGACTTAGTAGAATTCATTAGGTAGAAAAGGACTCCAAGAGCATTTGGCTGTTGCAAAGTTCAAATTTGTAGCTAGTAGAATTGGGGTATTGTTGACAGCTGCAAATCTTTTTATCATGCCTTTTTATCATGTACATCACATTGTGCTTTGTATCACACACAAATGCTCCTTTGGATGAGGCCAGAGTCGGTGACCTGTAATAACGTTTGTCTTGACTTGATTTAACATTATGTGCTGCCCACATTTAAAGTGGGGCTATGTGTGCCTTCGAGTCAGTGTTGATTCCTGGCAACTGCCTGGATTGGTTCCTGAAATTTTCTTCACAGGATCTCTGAAGTGGTTTGCCATTCCCTGATTTCGAGGGCTGAGAGAGAGTGACTGGCTCAAGTCACCCAGCTGGT